>NC_137857.1:22787784-23387784 GCF_948465745.1 Chenopodium album | reverse complement strand
TTCAGTTGATTTTTGATGTTTCACATATGCGGGTAGCATTCGCAGTATTTTGGGTTTCAAAAACTTATGTTAATCATCTGTGTGTTGTTGGACTTTTGTTTTATTAGATTTTCAAAACTATGTTAACTACTACTAGACTTGTTACAAACTGTAGGGTTGCACCACTTTTCATCTCCTTAATCTTACTTTCGGTCATGTAATATAAACTCTTGATGTAAGGAGTATTGATCTGATATGTTGTGGTGCAGTATTTTGTGGTAACTTTTGGTCATATAGATTATGAACTTGCTTTACTACTTAAAATAGAATTGAAAATAACACAATTGTAACTGTTTTTATATGTTGCTTTCATTAGCATCACTTTTGCTTTAACAAAAAAACACAAAATATTTACAATTATAAAATGTCAATTTGCTCCATCAAATTTGGCCCATATTCAAAATTGGCCCATATATGCCCCCCCCATTATATATGCCCTATTATTGGCCCATATGCAAAATATTTAAGATAATGGGGCATATATAATGGGCCCTATTAGGGCCATTACATTTAGGGCCATTTTGTAAATTGTGTTTTAATAAAAACTTATAAATTGGCCCATTATGATTATGTCATCCTATTAGGGCCATTACATTTGGGCCTTTTTGTAAAATGAGTTTAAATAAAAAAAAAATTATAAAAGTTGGGCCCATTATGAATATGGCTAATTGGAAAGCTATTAGGGCCATTACATTTGGGCCATTTTGTAAAATGAGTAAAATGAGTTTAAATAAGAACTTATAAAGGTTGGGCCCATTATGATTATGTCATATGGCTAATTGGAAAGCTATTAGGGCCATTACATTTGGGCCTTTTTGTAAAATGAGTTTAAATTAAAAAATTATAATAGTTGGGCCCATTATGAATATGGCTAATTGGAAAGCTATTAGCGCCATTACATTTGGGCCATTTTGTAAAATGGGTAAAATGAGTTTAAATAAGAACTTATAAAGGTTGGGCCCATTGAAAGACTTGGCCCAACTTCAAAAAAGGCCATATTTACAAAAATGCTTGTAAATTGAAACACAAATACAGTCCATGTTTAAACAAATGTAGTTCATAGTAGTCCAAAATGTTGAAAAATTCATTATGCCCATTAATGGACACAAAGCCCATGTAGCCACCAGATTAAAACTCAAATGAATGGGTTGGAGACGACACATCAACCACACGTTTATATCGTTTTCTTTTCACGACGGTATCTCCATCCTTTGTTGCGCGCTTCTTTTTTCCATTACTGCCATTAATGGATGTAGCAGCCTCCCTACTTTTTTTGGTCTGATATAAGACAAGACGACAAAATCATAAACCCCAAAATATAAGACAACAAAACCATAAACCCCAATACACACACATAACACAAACTAATATAAGAGCCGCTAAAATAAACATAATAAACAAAAAATTAACAAAAAAACTTACTTAATTCTTGGGAAGCACATTGGGAACTTGTCCACATGGAACATTTTTCTTATTAATACCCTGTTTACATTTAGGCAATTTGAAACCTGTCTCTGCCAACGACTTGTTCCTACTGCCCTTAGGCCGACCCCGTGGCCTCTTCAAAATATTTGGATCCTTCACGGTGGTTGTGTTTGTGGGACTGAAAACATACCTCCATCACCGAAGGGATATCTGATCCCGCAACCTCATGCTCTATCATGAAAGCTGATGTAGAAGTACAACCATGTTGTCTCTGTTGACTATTAGATCCAATTTCAGAAGGTGGAGGTAATTCCGAACAATCAATTAATTGTCTGTTCCTAAACTTCTCCATGCTTTCCTTGACATCGTTTTTTAACTTGGCTAAATTGTTCATAAAAATTTCAACAGTTGCATCATCGGTCGTAGCTGCTTCGTCAAACACGGCCTCATACTCAGACAACATCAAGTTGAACCTCTTCACTTCAATGCTTTTGGTGGGGTCATGATATGGCACTACGACCCGGACATGCTTCCTTGGTACGTCTTTCCTCCACCGATCAAGGATGTACTTCTTTCGTAAATCATTCACATAATTTTGATCAAGTACCCGAATGGAGTGCTTGCAAAGAATGTCAAATGTTTCAAACTTGCAACAGTCACATTTTACTTCTTTTGTGACACAATTAAATTTCACAGAGTACATCCTTCTCATCTCTGTTAGTTTTTCCTCGCTACTACCTTCTGGAACAATCCAGACCCTGTCTTCCATCACATACTCCCAATTAGTTTCATCTAATTGTCGATGAAAGTGATGAACAACGTACAACATTCGTGCACACTCCTGTTGCACTTCTTGAAATTTTGCATCGGTATATAGTTTTTGGAATAACTTTTCAACCCTAAAACCACTTACTAGCCTCCTCACATACTTCATCCCCTTGTCATCTGCAGTTGTTTCATCTTCAACACGCTTCTCCAAAGCTTTGCAATACTGTTGTGGAAATTCAAATAGTTTGGTTTTCCTTGTAACAAAACCATCAAAAAAACTATTAATGCTTTCCACCCGTTGGGTAGTCTTCATACCTGCCCAAAAATACTCTTTCATGATCGAAGGCTGGCACCCACATGTGTCTCTCATCGTACAAACCCTCAAACCAATCATTTCCCTTGAGGTCATACTCTTTCATTAAAGCACACCAACTACTTTCAAACTCTTCCGCCGTAAAGCTCTCGTATATGACGGCCTTCAACGGATTTTTGAAGTCGTTGTATCTGCTCAAACATTACAAATATTACTAAAACCATAACATCATTGGAATACAACAAGGGATTTTTGAAGTCGTTGTATCTATGCTCTATGTTTATTTTTTTTCCATTTTTAAATTTCAAAGGCATGTTAAATAAATCTAATCCAAAAAAATGTACTTAGATAAATTCCATCAAATTTCAATTGTAACAAAATAAATATGTAGTTAGAAATGTAGTCTACTCCGTCAAATTTCAATTGTAACAAAATAAAAACATTTCTTTCTACTTTCTAGTTCATTTCTGTTAACAAAAACAACTGTCAGGTTACTCCTCATGAGCCTCTCGTTTAAATATTATGACAAATTCAAATCTACCAAGTTTAATAATGATTTAACTCTAACTCAACACTATAGCAAATTATGAACCTAGGAGCTCTCACAAGAGACAATACATACAACAAAGTTACCTGTAGGAATAAGCAATTTATAACTAAACTAATAGACATTAAAACATAGACAAACACGTATTGCTAAACAACTTACAGCTCTAGCTTCCCAAGTTTCTCTGGCAGTTTCTTCATAATATGCCAAATGCACCATCTATGCCTACAACCGGGCATAACTTCAGCTAATGTTCTACGCATTGCAGGTGCTTGATCAGTGAGTATTGCCTGAGGAGCTTTGTTGTTCATGGCCAGCAACCATTGCTCAAAAACCCATATATAAGTCTTTGTGGTTTCATGAGAGACAAGAGCACATCCAAGGAGGATGGATTGGCCGTGATGGTTGACCCCCACAAAATTAGCAAATGGCAACTCGAACTCGTTAGTCAAATAAGTTGCATCAAAACACACCGCATCGCCAAAATCCTCGTAAGCAACACGACTATGAGCATCAACCCACATAACGTCGTTCAATCGACCCTCTTCATCTAACCGACTAGCATGATAAAAATTTTGGTTGTCCCGTTGCATGTATTCAAAATACCTCATCATGGCGGCAGCATCTCCACCTTGCATTTTAAGCCTCCTCTCCTTGTACACCTCATGTTGGAGGTCCTTAACACTTGGCATGTTTTCAACACCCCCTTTATCCACAGCTGAGCAACCATGGATCTTTCTAACAGGAACCCCTTCCCCAAAATAATTGGCTAACCTCCTCTTCACTGTAGCGGTGTACTTCTTCATACGGTATTCTTTGACTAATTTAGACAAATCAGGGTTCACCTCATGCACATGATTCAACTCAACCTTTCTAACCTCCTAAGAACCTTCTACAGTAACACCAGCATATAACATTGCAAGGCAAAAGCATTTCTTGGACTTCCTTTTCCCACGAGCAAGCTCATCCTCACCAATTACACTATTCACAACACCTCCAGTACCACCCTCACTCATGGCCTTCGCCCGTTTGTTTGCTTCCCTTCTGGCCCTGAGGTTAGGTGGACCCCAACACTCACACCTCCATGTACATTGAAGCTTTACATTCTTATCTTTCTTAGATGAAGACCACTGACACCTAGTCACCCCAAAACCTACTTGTTCAGCATACTCTTTGTAATACCTTTCAACATCTTCCCAGTTTTTGAAAATCATACCTACCTTTGGAGGCTCTAACACAGAGACACCCCTATTACTTGAATGTATGGTGTCAATTGTATGAGTAGTACCAATGGGTGATGACATGACAACAGTGCAAGTTTCTACAGAATCTGGAACCAGTGAAGTTCCACTCTGGGGAGTAATGCATTTATTTTCATCAATCGGAACCAATGGGGATGTACTAGGACTGCTGCACAACTCAGTTTGCATAAACGCAATAGAATCACTAAGTTCCCCATCAATTGCATCCATTTAATCTTACAACCACAGATTGAAAACCATAACTAACCCAGAAAAATAAAATGAAATCCACACTACAGACCAAACAACAATTGCATCCAATCAAACTTAAACACAACCACACTAAAATGGAGTGCAACATAAAACAAAAATTCAATGCAAACTCAACCTCCTTTATACACCAATTCATTGTGCAATTGCAAAGGAGTGCAGGACAAAAACGAAGGCATCATCAAACAAAATTTCAATGCAAGCAAAGCTAATTAATACAAACGAAAACAATCCACACAATATATGCTCAAAATTATAATTTCTCAAGACCGGACTTGAGAATTTTTTTAGCATTTTGGTCCTAAGAGATGAGAGTATGACAGAATTTATAGTTTGATCCTTTATTCAAGGTATAGAAAGTGCTAAGTCAACAAATAATAGTAGGGCTAGGTTTTTTGGGAATCCCATTTGTTCTATGTGCACAAACAATTCAAGGTGATGTGCTCTAACTGAATATTACAGATGCTTATGAGTTATGACATAGAATACTAATCAAAGACATGACAAACCAATTAAATGTTCTACAGTAAGAGCCATTCCTGAAAGAAGGCAATTGGATTGACCTGATAGCCAGAAACTGATGCTAGATTGAACTTACACATTTCAGAAGATAGCTGCAGTTGTTGTGAGAGTGCAAATGAAATTTCATGCTTATCTCTTTCCATACACTTACAATGTCCAAAAGCATCTCAAAACTTCTGAAAATGAGTATCCATCTTCAAGCAAAATAATACTTCCTAAGTGCAAACAAGAAACTCATATGACTGAAAGTCACTATACACAAGAGTACAAGACAATGCTGTGTTTTGGGAAATCTTGTCATTCTATATAATGTAAGATAGCTCCACAAAAATTATTACAAAACTAAAGCATACACCAACCAAAAACAAACCAAACCGAACCAAACTCCAGCCGAAATCACAATTAATTACAGCGATTAATCAACCAAACAACCCCAAAATCAGCAATTTCAAACTTCAATCCAACAAGTACACGCAAATATGTCCGACAAAATTTAAATAACAATAAACACTAACAATTTTGCAGCTAGCACAACAATATCAGCAATTACGCACCTTAAACAACGCCGTCACTTGCCTACACCACAGGATATTCGCCGATCGTCGACCTAATAGAGACACCACAACTACGGCTGTCGTCGAGCCCCCCTTTTTGTTTCCCCTGTCTTCGTGACTTAACCCTTCAAAACCTCAAGTTAACGACGTTAATTCAATAACTCTACGCTCCCACTTGCCAACTCACCTAGCCTCATTAAAATAACAGATTTTATTGCAAACTAATGCCATTATTTACGCTTAATGCCATTTGAGTAACATTTGAAGTTACTCATGATGAGTAACCTGGACAAGCTCTATGATTTAATTGTTGTATTATTGATTTTATTAATTGTGTTAATTTTAGGTTCTTTAATGTTGTTACTCTAGAGAGTCTTATTATTGAGGTTTTAAGGTTACTCATATAAATTATTATATTGGGTTGAGATTTGATTATATTCGGGTTATTCGTATTATTTTCCTAAGGGTTGAGATGTTTATGGATCGAATTGTCATGTTATTTGGGAATCTGTGCCATTGTTGAGATATAATCTATTAGTTTGTGAATGATTATTTGATCAATGTATGAGATCAAAAGGTTTAGAAATTATTATTTTATTCTTGGTTTGAGGCTCAGCGTTATAGACCTTAGTCCTTGGCATGTTGGTAAGGAGATGATAATCATGAGTTAAGAATGAGGTACAATCTTTATTATTTTTTTATGGTCCCCTACAGTGGGAATTGACTCGTATGTGGTCTGGTTCAAGGTATTTTCTAGTTCTTGAGAGTATTCAAGTTTTTATACTTGTTGGTTTTATTTATTCGAATTACCCATGTCCAAGGCTAGTTATAGAACAATGAGCATGGCACACTTATGGAATAGAGAGTTGAGTAAAGGATAGTATTATTATTCGAGGTTGAGTTGATAAAGGTTATTTTCATAGTACAGTGTGTAATGTAGTTTCGAACTACATTATTTAATTAAGCTAGTAATATAAATTATTCAATTATTCTTTGTATTTTGATAAGTGGTGATTACTCAGCTTTTTGCTGACGTGTGTGTTATTTTGTTGTGCTACTTGTGTTTGCGGCCATGTCTTTTTCTTATGGTGGCCCTGCGACGATCTATTTTGGAATTTGTCCTAAATGGTGAGCAGACAAGATTGTTTTAGCAGGTTGATCAGGTGATCGTAGCTAAAGGAGCTCAAGTGTTTCGATTAGTTTGTTATAACAAGTTTGTAAAGTTGTATAAATAGCTCACCTAGATGTATTTGGTTGTAATTATTGGGATTTTGTAAGCCTTAGCACTTGTCAAGTTGTCGAGTGTGGCAGTAATACCTCCGATTTAGATGTATGCTTCCGCAATTTTATTTTAAAGGTCGTTAATTTTCCTTTAATTCTTATTTATTTTTAGTTAGTAAATCGGGGGTGTTACAGAAATATTCCACTTTGGTAATTTAGTTTCATCAAAGTAATCATTGTAATAGTGAGTTTCAAGCTTTGGCACATTGTATTCAACATTTTAAGCTTCAATTAGTAACTTCCTTCTACTTTTCTCTAATTAATTTTTGATTTCATTTTGTATTTGCATGTCACTCGAATCTCTTTAATTCTTGATAATTTGTTGTTGGATGATAATTTATTCATTAGTTAATCACTTTTCTCCAATTATTGAATTAATTAGAACCCTAACCCTTGTTTTCATGTCACTTAAGATGAGTTGTTAGTAGTCTTCTTTGCTAGGGGTTGAGTGAAGCTCAACCTTTTGGTTAGTTATGTAAATGTGGGAGAAGTATTGATGTTTATATTGCAATTAAATTGATTGTATGAGATTGCTTGTTAGTTCTTCATGATAGGATTAGCTATTCTTGATTTAGGAGCTTGATAACATGGTATGCTTAGTTTGGCATGTAAATGTGAATTGAGTATGTCATTCATTATTGCAATTTGATTATGTATTTCTTATTGCTAAACTAATGAGAAATCTAAGTTTAGTAATGTGAGTTGTTTCCTAATTGCATGAGGTTGATCTTACATATAGTCTTTGCTATCTCTTGTCTATTTTACTCCTTATTTGCCTAATTGTCACGGTTGAGTGGATCCCACTTTTGATCCATTGAATTAGAACTATATATAGTTTGTTTGTTTACTTGACAAATCCCAAATCACAAAAGACTTCGAATTAGCTTAAGTGTTAAGATTCTTAGCAATCATATCCCGTTCTTTGTGGACCGAACTCTTACTTATCATTGTACTTGGGTTGTGAGATGTTTGTTTATAAATGTGTTTGATTGAGTGTGGAATGTGCGACCGTTCTAACGCCCATCATAGGAGATATTGGAGAAAATATTAAAATACGAAGATAGTGGAGTTGGTAAAAGGTAAATTAGAGGAGAGAGAATTTAAAAGTAATAAAATTGGGTCCACTAATCGAGAAAAATAAATTAAATATTATAAAATCTTTTCAAAAACGACAAAAGAAAAGTGGAGAAGTATTTAAAAAACGGAAGGAATAATACTTAGGCCCTGTTTGATTCACCTTAATTTTGCTGAACTGAAATTATTTTTACTGAACTGAAATTATTTTTACTGAACTGAAATTATTTTGACTGATTTTTTATTATAATTCTTCTTTAAGAAAACTGAACTTTATTGAACTGACTGAAATTATTTTTACTTAATATTATTTTTTTAAGGTGAATAAATCAAGGCCTTATTAGTATTTGTCACAACTTAAAATGTGGAGTGAAACAAAGCAAGCTATAAGGCCCAACATAAGAAAGAGAAAGAGAAAGAGAAAAAACTAAGCATTGAGAATAGTGGAAGTGAAAAAGTTTGGAGAAAAACATAAAGATGGAGGACGAAGGAGGAGGACCAAGGTTAAGCAAGAGATTCTCAGACAAAGATGGAGGTGAGGTTGATTTCAAGACTAAAGCAGGCACTGCTTGGAGTCATAACTTTCTCAATCAGAAACCTTGGCATCCTCTCTCTTATCCTAATCAACGCCGCAAATGGATCGCCGAACAAACCCATTCTCAGCGCCAACGCCGCGCCGAGGAGATCGCCCGCGAGTATTCTCAAGAACAGGAGTACCTTCGCCAGACCTCCCTTCTTTCTCAGAAAGAGAAACAAAAGGTCAAAATTCCATCTTTTCTTGTTTTGTTTATAGTTTTGAGGTAAATGGTTTGTTTATTTATGAGTGTTATCATAGAGGAAGGACATTATGTTGATTTCTTTCATGTTTTGATTTGATTTTGAGGTGAATTATTTTTTTTTTTAAGTGGGTATTTTGACAATGGGTGGTTTTTTTTTTTTTTTTTTTTTTTAATTTTCTTAACTATAAATTCACAAGTTTGGAATGGGGTTTTCCTTGATTCTGGGTAATCTGTGTGGAACTTTGAACTTTTGTTTATGGGGTGTTGAGAATTTGAGATGGGGTTTTTGTATACATATATATAGGTGGATATTATGTTGATTCCATAGCTCATGATTTTCTCAAATTTGGGTTTCTTTCATGCTTTGATTTGATTTTGAGGTGAAGTGTTTATTTATACTAAGTTTTTTGAAGTGGGCATTTTGACAAAGGATGGTTTTTTTTTTTTTTTTTTTTTTTTACTAGTACTCTAAATTCACAATTTTGGAATTGGGTTTTCCTTGATTCTGGGTAATCTGTGCAACTTTGGACTTTTGTTTATGGGGTGTTGAGAATTTGAGATTGTTTTTATTTATAGGTGGATATAATGCAAGCTGTTAGCTTTATGTATGTGCGTCCACCCGGTTACAATGCCGAGAGTGCAAAAGCAGCTGAGATTGCTGATGAGAGAAGGAAGATTGGTGAGAGTGACCCAACTGCTGCTTCTTCCTCTTCAGTGTATCCATCTTACCCTCCTTTGGTTTTATAGCGAGGTGATTTGATTGTGTATTGCCTTAAAAAAACCTCTGTCTGAAATTTGGTGTTGGTTGTAGGCCGCAAGAAGCTGTAGCTGTGAAGGAAGAGAAAAAGAAAGCAAGACCTAAGGATGTTTTTGGCCGGACGTTACCAACTGAAGAAGAATTTGCTGTTCTCAAGAATGCTCCAAGGTAAAATTGTAAGAAACTATCTTGTTCTGTATCTGTACTATCATAGTTGTGGTTTTGGTCAACATCTTTATTGCTTAATGAAAGCAATTTCAAGGTTTAATCTAATCTTCCAGTTATGATTTTAGAATTTAATTATATAAGAAACCTTCTAATAACATGACCTAGCTGAATTTGAGAAACAGCCTGTAATTTCCACAAGTTTGCTCTGTGTAAATTACTTTCACTGCTTGCCAATCCTCTCTCCTTTGCTAATTGTCTCTTGAAGCATAATTGTGTTTATCAAAGGACCAATAATTGGAGAAAGTGAATGGTGGCTTTGTTTGATTTGCCATTCTGTCTTTTTAAAGACCGCATTGACTGAATTTTAATGACTTGTGATTCTGAATATAAGAAGCTACGACAATAAGTTGTAATTTTCTTGATCTTGGCCAACTGGGAGGGTGTGATGCTTCATTCTTTTTTTATACACTTGCTTAGTTTATCTCGGATCTAATTTAGGCGTAGCTGGGTAGCTCCTCTACTATGTTATTCTTGTGAGGGGTATGTTGGCTTGTTCTAAATGGAAGGATTCAATGCTGGTTCAGTTGTAGCGAAGCGTTAGGAGTAATTCTTTGATGCCTTTGTTGGATATTGCTTTATATACATGACAATTGCTGGTTGTTTCTACCTTTCATAGCCCATTCAAAATTTGACCAACCAGCTATAAAGATACGGTGGCAAACTGTAGTCAACCAAGGGCTTAGGAGAATCTAAGTTAATTTTTGGTTGCGAGGGTTTGAAGAGTTTAATCTGCCACTTCACACTCACACCTCACCCTCACCCTCACCCTCACCCTCACCCTCACCCTCACCCTCACACCTCACACCTCTTTCAGAGAAGCATTAAACTACATTCTCTAATACACATGCTAATGTTGATTGTTTCATATATTAATCAAATCATGTCTCTTTGCAAACATCTTAAGGAAGATATAAGAGAAGGTAAACATATAATTTAATTAAAATATTTTAAAGACCAGTAATTTGACCCTTTCATTTTTATCTGTGTTCTAGAAATTTTAGTTAATTTGTCCATTTATATTCTTTAATCTCTTATGTGAAATACATGTAAGGGGATATGCTGCGATTAGATAAAAAAAAAAAAGTGCAAGCATGTCAAGTTTGGTTGGTATAGTTGTTTGTGTCTCATGTAGGCTAAGGTATCGGTCATAGAAAACTTAAGGTTTGCAATGTGTTAAACTGAAATTATCTATTTCTGTTTCTTCCTGTACCAATTTTTGCGTACATCTATATGTATCACATTGAAACTTTGATGGACCATTATTTTTGTGGCATGATGGTCAAACTCTATTAATATGGTCAACTCTCTTTAGTCTTAAGAGTAACACTGATATTGTTTCATAAGATAAGTACTGATGATTATGTTTCATGGGTTGTTGCTAATTGCTATAAGATATAAAGCAAAGCCCTGGACTCCTTACCCGATTTTCGATGCATAATATAAACTGATTTTTGTAACTGATAGCAATAGATTTGTACCTGATTTCCTATTTTTTTTCCGATATATAAATAAAGTTTTTTCACTTATTGAAAGTTTTTTTTTTTTTGTATGTTAATTTTTATTGAATGTTTGCATTGCTAAGTTGACGGATAATAGGGAATTAGTTACATGACATATGTTAGGACACTGTATTAGGCAGCTATAATTATGGTATGTAGTGTAAATCGTAAAGCCAAGGGAATTTGTACAACCCCTAGCTCCTCTGCTAGTGCTTACACTTTAATTTTATAATTAAACTCTGGAAATTTTAAAAAATAACACCACAAAAAACCCAAATTTTGATTATAACACCACGAAAAACTAAAAAAATTGATTTCAGTTATTAACGCTATCCAAAAAACCGTTACTGGGCCCCACATTGTACATGTGTCAGTTATCTAATGGATTAAAAAAGAAAAAAAAAAAGAAAAAAGAAAAAAAACACCCTAAACTCTTAACTCGGCCACCACCTTCACCACCGTCGTCACCCCAACCCGAGCTGCTGATTCTCCTTAGCCGACCAACGAAACTTGGACCGTACCCAGCCTTAGCCTCAGCCCCGATTCGATTTGGTTTGGGCGCGGGTTCGGGTTCAGGTGACGGTGAGGGTGAGAGATGCGGTATTTGGGTTTGGGTGTGGGTTCGGGTGTCGGCGACGAATCTGGGTAAGGTAGGGGAGTTCGGTGATGTTGCAGAGGCAGATGGTGGTGGCGTGATGTTGCAGTGGTAGGAGACTTCCGACGCCTTGGGTTTGCGCCGTGGGGTGGTTTTCGGGGAGTGGGAAGGCCAGAATGGGTGGTGGGTGGTGGGGCTAGTTTTCGTCGGTTTGGGTGGGGGCTAGGGGTGCCGACGGGTGGCTACCTAGGCTAGAGTATCGGCGGCTGGGGTGAAGCCGGCGGTGAATTTGGTGGCTCCGGCGGTGGGGCTGGCTGGGTTAGGGGATAGATTTTTTAAATATATATATATTTTTAATTTTAATTTTTTAAACCAGTAGATTATTGACATGTGTCAATTATGTGCCCCACTTAACGGTTTATTTGGATGGAAAAGTTAAGTGGTGGTGAAATCAAATTTTTTAGTTTTTTTGCAGTGTTAAAATAAAAACTTATTTTTTGTTTGTGGTGTTATTTTCTAAAATTTCCTTAAACTTCAACAGCTGAACATTTTTAGTAGCTTAGCTCCCTTTCATTTAGGATTATAAAGTCTATGATCGTGCTTACAAACCCTTCAAAAGGTTGATTTTGTCCTTCCAAAAAGTATTAGACGGTCGGGGATTAAAAAGGATATGTTAAAATTGACACTTACTGTAAAACCTAACTAGTACCTCTCCGGTGGGAAAAAGCACTTTTGAAATGACAAAGGTAGAACCTCTAAGGCTTACCTAAGAGTTGATTTGGAATCAATCTGAATCTAAAACTCCCCACCATAAACTCTAAAGCAGCCAGAAGAAAATTTCTAATTTTAGTTTTTGACTTTCAATCCAGTAATGTTGTAGGAATATTTGTCGCTTACTACCTAGCAAACTAGACACTTTGTCAAATATTACATTAAAAAAAAATTGTTCACTACTACCTTTTTAACCAGTTCATGATTATTGCTATCCTATATTTTTTTCAGCGACTTTGGCCTGAGAATAACATGTCCATTGTGATTCTTTCATTTTTAATCAAATTTACAATTATGACATGTAATTAATCCCGGTGCTTCTTTTGTCAACCTCAATCAATTCTATTTCCTCTCTTTGAATGTTCATCTTCATGGAACCTTTTGTTCATCTCTTAAAAAATTCAAAATAATTTAAAATTAGAAAAATGGAAATTAAAAATCCAACTTACCTTTGCTCGATCTTCTTTTAAAAATTTAACCTTCCATTAATCTTATAAAAATCCAACCTATATACCCCACCTTCACCAACACATCCATTTGACCTTTAACATGTTAGGTTAAAAAGTTTTATTTTTAGTTTTATTTTTTATTTTTTATTTTTTTTATTTTTATAATTCTCTCAATTTTCTTTCTCACCCCTCTCTCCTAAAAAATGGAAACAACCTAACAATCCACCAATGACACCGCCAACACACCACCAACACACCACCAACACCAGTCAACCACCACTTTAAATAACTCGCACCAACACCACCACCCGTAACCCAATCACCACCACCAAAATCCGAAACCCGACGATTAAACGGGGTGCAATGGTTTGAATGGGAATTGTTGCGTGAGGTTGGGGCTTGTTGAATTTGAATGGTGGCAGCGCTTGATGGGCTTCGATTGCGGTGGTGGAAATGATATGGCGGCAGCCAAATTGGTGGTCGGTTTGGGGTAGGTGCTTGTATTTGGGGAATTGTTGTGAGTGATAAGGGCTGTTATTGGTGGCAATTGGTGGTTGATTGTTGGCTAATATCGGGCTGAAATTGGTGGTTAGCTGCTGCAATTGTGCCAATTGCTGTTGTTGGCGAGTTGATGTTGTTAGTGAAGGTGGCGAGTTGTTGTTGGTGAAGTGTGTGGCTGTGCGGTTGTGTTGCTGGTTCGTGTGATGGCGAGCAAGATGGATGTGGATTGGTGATTGGTGGGAACGCTACAGCGTGAGGTTGGAGTCGGAGGGTGGTGCGGTTGTGAATTTGTGATTGTGGTTGTTGCGGGGCTGCTGAAACGGAGATTGGAAATGGAGTGTATGGTAGGGGGTGCTGGCCGGCGGGAGGAGTGGTAAGGAAAATAGGGTGGTTGCTGGGTTCCGGTGGCTGGTGGGGATGGAGTAGTCAGGGAAAGAGGGGTGGGGCTGGGTTTTCTGATTTTTATTTTTTATTTTTTCTTTTAATTATTTTTGTTTTTTAATAATTAAAAAAATTAATTGACCTATTAATACCTAACACGTGGCATATAAACTAAAATGACCGATCATCAACAAGTAATGGATCTTTAGATGAAGGTGGGGTATAAAGGTTGGATTTTTGTGAGATTAACTTAACATTGGATTTTTACGAGAAGACCGAGCAAAGGTTGGATTTTTTAAATTCCATTTTTCCTTTAAAATTACTTTATAATTACTTTTACAGAAAGAAAACCTCTTAATTGTATATGAAAAATATGAGCCTTTTTTTTAGTCCCAATTAGGTTTATTTGGTTGTAAAATTTTGATTTCACATTATATATTGTCAAAGTAATTATAATATGTTTGGAATCAAATGTCTAAAGGTAGATTATATGCAAAAATTCTAGCAAAAGTCGCTTGAAAACTTACAACTTACACTCGACAAAAACTAAATATGAAATTGAGTTAGAGAAGGTGCATTATTTTTCTGTAGGTGTCATAATGGTCACAATGCTAATGAGCAATTTTCGAACTGTCCAATTTTGTGCAGAATTTATCTTGGTTGATCTGGTTTGATGAGTTGGCTCAGGTTATCATACCACTATGCTCTTTAATTCTTTTATTGTCTCCAGCTGTTTTCTGTAAGACTAAATTAATTGGATTAGTACTTTTGACCCATGTGGGCTCATTGGGCTTTAAACTTGCGAGTTCCTTGTTGAAACAGTAGTCCAGTATACATGCTCAGTTTGGTATGGTTTTCAAAACCCTTGATCGTAGAGATCTCTTTTAAATATTTCAATTCATAAATTCATACACTTATAGCAATTTATAGTTTCTGTGATGTCTTGCTTAATACAAAATTTTCATTATCATCTTTTTGCATCCGTTGGAGAAAGATTGACTGCCTTAAATTGTTGGCCTATCCAGCTACTTATCCTTAAATTGATAGATTGACTGCCTTATGCTACTCACCCTTCTTCCATTGTTTACTATGGTAATGGGATTGTAAGACTACTGTTTTCATCTAATACATTGTAAATTGGTAGATTTCTGTGTTCATGGACATCCAGGCTCACAACTCACAAGCGCACGGTGAATGACTTATTATGGTTGCTGTTCAATCTTGCATTTTGCTAGGAATTAGCATGGTTTCTGACAAGATTACAGCTCTAATTATGGCAGAGATTAGGGAAGGACAATGCTGATTATATTGATAATATGTGAATTACACTAATAGAATGATAATTCCACTTTCGAGAGGTGGATTCTCTCCTAATATGAGCTTTCGAGAGGCTCACTCTCTCCCAATAAGAATCCTCACAATATTCAACATGATGATTATTCCTCCTAATGAGGCCTATTTATAGAAAAACTCTTATAACAAACTCTAACTTATTCCCCAAGCTACTACTAATAGGCTTTGACTAACATACCCTTCCCCTAATATTGATTCCTTGCACATTTTATGCATAATAAGCCTTTGGATTTTGTTAATTATCTCCTAATGCTGTTGCTTGTTTTTTTTTTGGTGTTTATGTTATGTGATGTGGCTTCTAAATATTTAATTTATAAATTGCAGGTTAGAGACTGGAGTTACTGGTAGGGTTAAACCCTTTGCGGTAGAAGTTCGCAATGTTAAATGTGTAAGGTGTGGAAATTACGGGCATCAAAGTGGAGACCGTGAATGTCCACTGAAAGATGCTATAATGCCAAATGATGAGAGTAGGCTGAAGAGAGATGACCCCTTGACTGCTATTATGGCGCAGATGGATCCAAGTGAGGTGAGTATGGTTATTACTGTTTGCATGCTTAATTATATGGATAGTAATGTGCTTATGCCAAACTGTGATGCTGGCACATGAGTAAACCTGAAATTTCTAATGGTACAATTTTGAGTTGCTCATGGTGGATACTCCAGAAATTCTTTTAACTTAGACAACTAAATGTTTATAATTTGCTATTATGAATCCATATCCCTCTAGTTGCCCCAAATGTACTGGTTGTTCTAGTACTTTTCAGTTAGTTGCATGTCTAGACCTGTGACTTTACTTTTAATATCTTGATTTTGTGGTGTAAATGTGTAATGGTTGGGGGTTACACCATTCAACCTGCAATGTTGGGATCCTCTGCTACTGATCATGCTTGTTTGTGGTAGTTTTTTGTGTTCTACTTAACTAATTTTAGCACAAATGTCTATAATAGTTGTTTGTGTTTTGCTCTTCTCACTGGATCCTTTTATCACAACTTTGTTGCCATGTGCAAATTTGCAACCACGGTAGTGTATAACTGATGTAGGCAAAATATAGCTACTAAAATTTGGTAGATGTTTGATCTGATCTCCTGGCAGATTATTGTTGTTCAATTATTCTGTATGTTGGGAATTCTCCTGCCACCGCAGTCAAAAGATAATAGGGTAACTCATGCATTAACCTAATATAAAACTAATTGAATCAAAATCAAAATTTGAAACTCAGGTGATTAACCTTTTGTGGAAACTCACTTTTACTTAAGAGTGGGGTATAGTTCTATAGGAAATCTTGGTTAGTGAAATTTTTAGCAGAGTAGAAATGACTTTTAAACTGGGCATCTCTATAAACGTAAAGTGATTGGTTACTACAAACATTATTATTATTATTATTTTTTTGATTATTTTTAGGGCCACCATGTCTCTTTTTCTCCAGTTGAAATCGAGTATGATGGATTAATTTTTATTAATACCTACCTCCATCTGTGCCCATAAAATTATATATACATACATACAACACTGTATTCTGTAGATAAGATGTTATATTCTTACTATTTATTTTGTGGCTCCTTGATGGTGGTGCCATCTTTGTACATCACCAAATATCTCGTGTGCTTAAATGGTTCATATTCTGGTTTGTAGATCTAATGATTGTATACTCTCTATTGTATGACTAATTTTGCAATTTTGGAATCTCTAATGATGGTAGGTAGCTTAATTTTCTTATATCTTTGAAATAGTGGACGAATACCAGGGTAAAATAAAAATGTTAAATGTTATGATTGCTTGGTTTGGCAGGTCTTTCTGTCTATTAATAGTTGGTAGATTGGTAGTAGTAGACTAGTAGTACAGTGTTGCTGGTGACTAAGACCTATCTTGTTTCTTTCTTTCATGTTTCATTTGCATACATCGTTTATCTGCTATAATTCCTTTTGGAGTCAGGTAGGTTAGTTTAGAAAGACATGTAGTACGGCGTTGTGCAAGGGATCTCTAGAGCCTAGGTGCAAGACTAATTGACTAAACATGATCAATTGAGAAGAAGATTCAACATCAACTGAGAAAACTTAATTCAGGGAAATAAATAATAAATATATTCAATTTCAAATGATTATGAGTGATGGTGTGGAAAGAACAAAAGGCAAGTGAATCATAAGACATAATAGCCTTTATGAAGTTTATTGGAGTTTAGTTGGCACTTTTGTGTTTTAGAGGTTGTTGCCTTGCTCTTTGGGAATTCTTTTTTTGGAACTTTTAGTTTGAAGTTGCCCTTGTGAAACTTCATAGTGACATGCCTAATAAGATGGTATTTCTTCTGTAGTTTACTTAAATTAATGGTTATTTTTCTTTATTTCAGTTTTGCAGATTATTAAGATGTTAGAGTTTCATTGGATTAACTATGTTCTCTTAAGGGTTCATTACTTCATTATGCTATCTTTTAGTAAGTCGTTAAACCTTCAACATAGTCTAAAATCCTAAACTTCGATATGTTCTTTTAAAGTTTTATTCTTACATTTGGCACCTGAAAAAGTGGTTTACTCATGTGGAGATATGTTATGCTCCCCTAAAAGAATTTGGGTTAGATAATTTTATGTACCTCAATATCTCAACTAAATGTATGATATGTTTGCCATTTGATTTTTAAGATCGGAGCATCCAGGAAACCCATGGATTAAACATGGATTTATGACATGAATCTAAATTTGTGGCATTTTGCCTTTGAAAGTATGAAACTACTATTTGGATTAGCTCATATAACCTAATGGTGTGGAATAAAGACCTTTTGGAAGCTTAAGAAATATCGAGGAAGAAGAGCATGAGGAACAAAGTTAGGTGTGCAAGATCTACTTTAATAGTGTGCCCACACCAATTCAGTGTGTTTAGCCCACACCTTTAGGGAAATATCAAAATTATATTTCTTGCTTAGGTGCGCTTGCTTCTTCCTTGTGATGCATCCTCACGAATGCTACACCAGCACATTAAAGTTGATCTTGATCCTTGAATTGAATTCTATAGTTAATTTTAATACTGGCTAATTATAGAAAGGGTGATAAACTCTTTGTATTGAATATTTTTGATGATTTATGAATTGAAGAGAAATATCTCTTATATTGCGTCTTTGTAAACATCCCAATCTTTGTGTTTAGGAAATCAAAATTTTTTCTTCAATTTGAATTCATAAATATTTGTGATTAGTGAATCAAGTTTTGTTCTTTCTATTTGTATTTCTTTTTGTTTCCCCTAAAATCCCAAAAATAAAATTCCTTCGAAACAAAGAGCAATTTATAAGTCGAATGATTTAGTGATAGTTTCACATCAAACTGGTATCAAGAGACTAGAACATTAGCTAGAAATAGAATGATCCTTAAGTTTAATTTCAATCTTTGAACTTCTTTCTTTTCTCTATTTTACCTAGGCAATTTACGTTTTAATTTGATGAAAATTTTCCTTATAACCTTGAATTTTACTCAAATCTACAATCGTACATGCATCTATATGGATGGTGACTTAAGTGTATCACCAAAGGTGTTATGTGGCACACTCCTTGTCTTGCCTTTAGACTTCCCCATGCTTTTAACTTCTTAACTCACATTGTGCCCTTGCCTTGTGCCTTTGATGTGCTTTTAATACTTCCTTTGTTCCCTTAATATTGCAACAATTACCATTTTCAGAAGTTTCACAAATATTGCAACATTACCATATTTGTGCATGCTTTCTCTTCCTCTCTCTCCTCATCACATGGTCCCTATCTTTATTTCTCTCTCTCTCTCTCCTTATCTTAAATTTCGTGTCTTCTCCCCTTGTTGCAATATTAGGGGAACGGAGAAAGTATAAGCTTAGCAACATGGATAATAGATTTATATATGGCTGTGAGTATAAAAGAGGAAATGAGTGTTGCCTTTCTAGATGCAAAACATAGAGAGCATTGTTGATAGAATATTTCAAAATATCATGGATTGTAATATGTCCTAGAAGAAGGGATACAAGTTTGAAGAACAAGGTAGTTCTATGCTCATAGCAAAGAACTAAAAAGCACTCTTGAGATGATGAGATCTACACTTTGGTTGCTCAATTTTTTGTATGATAATTTTAAGGCTGATTTTGGTGCGTCATTTTATGACTAGGAAGCCATGCCTCCAACTTATCTCACCTCACTATATAGTGTAGTTCATCTGTTTTTTATTTTATATATTTTTTTTATTTACATATTTAATTTATTTATTTGTCATGCCACGAGGAATTCAAATTTCATGCTAGTATTAATGAACTACCTTAGTACTCCTACAATTTTACACCTATTTGAATATAAGAAGGATTAGAAGTGGACTATGATCATTGTTAAGATCTTAATATGGTTTGTACTACACGTTTTTGTGATGAACTCGGGATTTGTATTGGACCTGCACTTGTTGAATGTGTATTTGATGAAGTGTCTGTTATGCTTAGTTCTTGTTTACCATATCTTACCATAGTGTAAGAGAATTGTTTGAATGTGATATCTTCTTTTATGATGCTTAATTTGTATTCAATTCATGTAACCTTGAAGTTAGAAGTTTAAATTGCTTTCTCTCTACTAATGTTGTACATCGTATATTATGATTTTTAATAAGCTTTCTTGGTCAATGATGGGTTTACTCTTATTGACAGACCGCCATGGTTGTCTTATTGTTCTCACATTGGATGCTTGTGATTATGGATCGACAATAATTGGTGTTGGATTTGGGCCGATGCAATGGTTCAAGATGGTTTATTTCGACTAGGTTATATGTTTTTTTAAGAGGCATTATCATCCATTTGGCTGTGTTAGTTCTGTTATTACCTCTAGAAAAATGAGGTCAATTCGTTTTTAACAAATAAGATCTGGTGTGGGAGCATCTAAGAAACCCATGAGTTGAATATGGATGTATCACCCATGTCCAAATTGCTACCCTTTTGGCTTTGAAACAACTAATTTGGATGTGATCTTTAGTCTTTAAGCTAATTATGCGACGTTGGTGAATAACTGCATTAAGGACTCTTTAGAAGGTTAGGATTTCCTCTGGAAGATAGCTATTAGAACGTTAGGTGTGGCCGTGTGCCTAAACCATATCATTCTGAGGTACTCCCCCACCTTAAGTTGATTGATGGAAGAGATTTGGAGCTTTGGTTCGCTCAGACCTATGTGTTTTGCCCGTACCTACAACTTTTGGTGCACCCCCCGCAACAAAAAAGAAAGTGGATTTAAACTTTCTTTTGTATTTACTAAAGTCCTTGACTGATCAATTTAATCTCATATATATCAGTAGAAGTTAATTAGGATTATGTTGGCTATAGCAAGAAACACCTTTATGATGACAGCTAATATGAATTCATGAGATTTTCTCTCCTTGCCTCTTTGTGAGCATTTTTATCTTTGTGAATGCCTTAACTTTTTTTTTATTTTTTTATTTATTAATTTTTTTTTTTTATTTTTGGGTGAACACCGTAATCTAGTCAGACTTTGTGTGAGGTTATGATTGAAACCCTTGAATTCTTTAAACTTTGTGAATCAAGGTTTTATCCCTTTTATTTTTCTTTGATTTCCCCAAAATTTTCAAAACCCCAACAGAAGCTTCTTTGAAGTTAAGAAATTTATTGATTTTGAATGATTGGGTGGTAATTTCACATCAGCCTTCATCGAAAAAATGAATTAATTTGCCTAACAAGTTTCAACTAACAATTTTACCATAATGGAAGTGTGAACTGAAGACCCCTTTTAGGTGTTTATATGTAGTATCTTTTTATAGATTAATTCACATTTCAGTTTTTTTTTTTTTTTTTTTTTTTTTTTTTTTTTTTTTTTTTTTTTTAAACCTTGTATAATTGTTGGTGTTAGCCGACCCCACTTTTGGGATTAAGGCTTTGATTGATTGTATAATTGTTGTGTGAATTGTAGGTTGTCAATTTTGCAGCGCATTTGTTTTAGCAGTCAAATAATATTTTGTAAATCCATAGTTCTGATGTCTTGCTTGTTCAAATTATAACCTTTTTTTTTATTATATTTTTGGGTACATTGTCAGCCTTTAAAGTGGGAGTTGAAGCAGAAACCAGGCATGAGCCCTCCACGTGGTGGATTTCACCTAGATGATCCTAACCAGCAGATAGTTGCTGATGAGGAGATATTTGATGAGTATGGAGGTAAAGTGCATTCAGTTTAGTTCATGCACTCCCTGTTACTGTTTTGCTTCATACTGTTTAGAATGATGCTTAGTTTGTTGCTCATAAACTTTTGCAGGATTCCTCAATGGGGGATATATACCGGAGTTGCTGACTAATTTCAACTCCACAACTCATAAAAGGAAGTCTAAAGGTAAAAGCTATCAGAAGAATATGTCAAGTGGAAAAGATCATGAAGACAGCAGTTCTTCTTCAGACGGGGACAATGACAGAAGAAGCTCAAAAATGAAACATAGCAGCAAAAGAAAACAGAAGGGGGCGTCACACAGACAAAGTCATGAAGGCAATAGTCCTGTGTCTCATGGTGACAGTGGTAAATTAAAGGGTAAAAGTAGTAGTAAGCATAAGAAGCGGAGATTACATCTGGATACTGATCAAGAGAGTAGTTTTAGCTCTGATAGTTATGAGCACAAAAGAAGATCAAGAAAAAGGTGCGTACATAACAAGTCGAATAAAAAGGATTTATCTCATTCTAGCATGTCAGAGGATTCAGTGGATGAAAGGTATCTTAGAAGGAGTAAGCATAAGGATTTACGTAGACATAAAAAGTCGAAATCTTTGCATGAAGGTGGCTCATCAGGTGAAGAGAAGTCAAGCAAAAAAGGTAAAAGATGCAGGTATAAGAAGACCCAAAATGATGCTGAATATAGTTTATCAGAGGATTCAGAATCTGAGAGACACACGAGGAAGCACAAACGTTGTATTAATGGTCGATGACTATGTATTCTCATGTGTTTCTGCACTGTCAATAACTTTTTCATGAAGATCGTTCAGTCCTTAAGGTAAATGGCAGCGGCTAAAAGATTTGTAACAGATTTTGCAAGCATGCAGTTGGGGATCAAAGGGGGCGTAAAAGGATCAGTACCATTTCTTGTGTCTTGAATCTTGAGGCGCAGCAATAAGTTTTCATTATGAGCTCTGAATGCAAGAACTTTGATTGGGTGTTCCTTGGGTATAGTTGGTCAACTTTTTCTTTAAGCAATGCTTTCAAGCTCACTCGAGAAAAGCTGGATGTCAATGGTTGATCTGGAGAACATCTCTGGGTTTGTTTAGTTACGCTCAAGGCTGGTTTGAATGCTACTGAACTGTGCTATGAAGTTTCGGTAATTTGCAGCTAATCACATCTTCTGACTAGGAGAATGTTTAACGTACAGTGAGCCAGTGACTAGGTTCTTAATATTTCAGGTCCACGATATGTAGGATTTATTGTAATGTATAATCAATTCCATTTGCATGTACCCGGTGTACAGTATTTTTACTGTACATCGGGTTTTTCTCACGTGCAACTTATTTATTGTTTTTTTTTTTTTTTTTTAAATCGCAGAATTTAAAATCGCGGAATTTTATACCTAAAAATCAAAAAAACGCAGAACAATGGAGGAGAGAGAAAGTGAGAAAACGCAGCTCTCGATCATCCATTGAGGAGAGAGAAAGTGAGAAATCGCAAAAATTGCAAAAAACGATCATCAATTGAGGAGAAAAAAGGTTAGAAAACGCAAAAGTTGCAGAAATCGATCATCAATCGAGGAGAAAAAAGGTGAGAAAACGCACAAATAGAAGAATTCGATCATCAATCGAGGAGAAAAAAGGTGAGAAAACTTACAAATTGCAGAAATCGATCATCAATGGAGAATTCGACTTTCGATACAACAAATTGCAGCAATCTCATTCACGAATTGCTACAAAAACAGAGGCAAGTTGAGACTGAATTTGAAATCGATTTAAATCGATCGATTATAGAAGAAGAAGAAACTTATTGTTTTGGAGATGAATTCGTACCAATATTCAACCATCCAGACAATGCAGATGAAGCAATTGATAATGCAAATGAAGCAATTGAGAATGCAGAAGACGCAATACACAATGCTGAAAACCAAGTGGTTCCTGATAAATCAATTGATTCAAATTCAGAACAAACAACCAAAACAAATGCAACTGAAGGTAATTTCTATAAATTTTTTAGATTGTATGCAAAAAAGAACCCTTTGAATACATAATTGTTACCCTTTTTATGCATAAACGTGACCCTATTTATGCCTAAATGTTACTCTCAGATTGAATGCAGAACTTTTGAGATTGCATGCAAAAAGTAACCCTTTGATTACCTAAATGTTACCCTTTTCATGCTTAAAAGTGACCTATTTATGCACAAATGTTACAATCATATTGTATGCTGAAAATTCAGATTGTATGCAAAAAGTAACCCTTTGAATGTCTAAATGTTACCCTTTTCATGCTTAAAAGTGACCCTATTTATGCACAAATGTTACACTCAGATTGTATGCTGAAAATTCAAATTGTATGCAAAAAGTAACCCTTTGAATGCCTAAATGTTACCTTTTTCATGCATAAAAGTTACCCTATTTTCACACGAATGTTACCCTTTTTTTTTATGCTGGCTGTGGTTATTATCTGATTTGTTTGTATTAAATAACAGATACAAATCCAATTGATGCTTCTGGTTTAGATCTTAGAGGATCATTTGTTGGTGTGGTAAGAGAAACTTTTGAAGAAATTTTGGAATTGTATGAAAAACATGCTGCTATACTAGGGTTTTCAATAAGAAAACATACAACTAGATTCAAACAACACACAAAAATAGTAACTGAGAAAAACTATGTGTGTTCTGCTGAGGGAAAGAGACATTCAGGTCAGAAGAAAACAAAGTTAGTTGAAATGGTTGATGAAGAGGATGTAAATGTAAAAGCAAGAAAGCCAAGACAAGTAGCCATTACAAGATCAAATTGCAAGGCATGCATAAGAGAAAAAGTGAATAAAGAAGGATAGTTTGAGGTGGTGTCTCATGTTATTCAGCATAACCACAAGCTAACAAAGCCACAGTGGCATTATTTGCATCGTTCTGAAAGAAAAATGACAGAGGAAAAAGCTGAAGCAATCAAAACAATGAAATCTTCAGGTTTAACTACAATGGACACTTACTATTACATGGCTACAGAGGCTGGAGGAGAACAGAATGTAGGCCATAGTGTTGTAGATCACCTGAATTTCTGCTCAAGGTTAAGAATGGAACAAATTGAGGCTGGAGATGCTCAAACTTTAGTGAACATTTTAAGTCAAGAACAATCAGAGGATCCAAACTTCTTTTTTAGAGTGAAGTTTGACAAAGAAGGAAGAATTTGCAATATCTTTTGGAGAGATTCAA
Organism: Chenopodium album; assembly: GCF_948465745.1. Classification (NCBI taxonomy): domain Eukaryota; kingdom Viridiplantae; phylum Streptophyta; class Magnoliopsida; order Caryophyllales; family Amaranthaceae; genus Chenopodium; species Chenopodium album. Next base: position 23,363,091 of record NC_137857.1, on the reverse strand, counting down.
TGATGCTAGAAGACTATAGGATATATGGAGATGTTCTTGTCTTTGATACAACATACAGAACCAACAGATATAATCTTATATGTGCTCCATTTGTTGGCATAAATAACCACTGGCATAATTGTATGTTTGCATGTGCTTTTATTGGGGATGAAACAACAGATTCATTTGTGTGGTTATTACAAACCTTCTTCAAAGCTATGGAGGATAGAAAACCAACTTCAATATTCACTGACCAGGACCAAGCAATGGCAAATGCAATTCTGGAGGTAAAAGATTTATATTGACATCTTACAGATTTGAGATCTGACAATAAAGTCTTTCTTTTCACATAAAAGTTACCCTTTTATCTGCATAAAGTTATCCTTTTTAGTGCATAAAGTAACCCTTTTAACAGCATAAAGTGACCCCTTTATTTTCAATGCAGGTGATTCCTAATACAAGGCATAGACTTTGTATATGGCATTTGGAGCAAAATGCCATAACCAGATTTGGAGCTCTTAAAAAAGACAAAGAATTCAAATTTGCATTCAACCAGTGCTTAAAGATGTGTGTGACAGAACAAGAATTCGAAGAAAAGTGGCAGGCAATGTTGCAGAAATATGAGTTGACAGAACACTCTTGGTACAAAAGATTGTATGAGTTGAAAGACAAATGGTGTCCTGCCCTTAGTAGAGATTTCTTTTCAGCAGGAATCTTATCGTCACAAAGGAGTGAAAGCACTAATCATGCTATAGGATTCAGAGCAAGTAAAACAACTACTTTGACAGAATTTTATACCATATTTAAGAATACAACCAATCGTTGGAGAAGCACAGAGAAATATGATGAGTTTACCTGTAGCAAGTCAATAGCATTCACTTCATTGCCTCTCTCTGGAATGCTAAAGCATGCTGCACAGGTAAAAAGTTAACTGACAACTACATAAATTACACCTAATATATGGCAATTTAAATGAACCTACATGATTTTGATGTACAGGTTTTCACTTTATCACTCTTTAGAGATTTTGAAGAGGAGTTTGGATACTCTATGGCAACAACTGTTCAGATGTTAGGCAGTAATGAAGAATGCCTACTTTATCAAGTAACACTAGAAGACAAGCCATGGTCTGCACATTAAGTAAACTATATACATGAGAGCCAAACTGTATGGTGCACTTGCAAAAATTTTGAAGCATCTGGATGGTTATGTTATCATTGCATCAGAATTCTACATTTGCATTCAGTAACAAGAATACCAGATAAGTATGTTTCAAAAAGATGGACTAAGTTTGCAAAAACAGAGGCATGGGATAGGTTGAAGAATCAGGATCCTAAACAGCAATATATTCCATGGAGGCAAACAATGATGAGGAAATTCTACAATCTAATCTTAAAAAGTCAAGAAAATGAAGACACAAGAGCATTTATGGAAGAAAGCTTCAGAAACAGACTTAAAATGGTGGAAGACTTACTTGCTATTGCTGCTCAGAAAGAAAGTGCAGAAGCTGCTTCTAACATTCCTGATGTGGCAGACAGCACTCAAAGCAATACTGACGTTTCTTCAGCATCAAGTACAAGCACAAGTGTACCACAAATACTTGATCCTAAAAGGGCTGTAACAAAAGGAAGAAGCAAGAGAGCAAAAGGAGGACTTGAAAAAAGCAAGAGAAAAAGAAAACCAACACTGCCACCTCCAAATTCAGAATTTAGATCAAAGACACCTAACTTACGACTCTTTTAAGATCTTTTTTAGAACATTTTTTTTTCGAAATTAATATACCTTGTATTGTTAAACTATTTTTCTTTTGTTTTTTTTACTCTATGACAAGTTTAATGAAAATGTGATTGACACTTTTATTAGCAGATGTTTAATTCTTGGAAACATCAACTTATGTTACCCTTTTAACGTATAAAAGTAACCCTTTTCATGAATAAAAGTGACCCTTTTCATGCATAAAAGTTATCCTTTATATCCACTAAAAGTTACCCTTTCTGGTAATAAAAGTTACCCCTTTTGTCAATAAAAGTTACCCTTTTCACGCATAAAAGTTACCCTATCTATCCAAAAAAGTATACCTTATCCTTTCTATCCACTAAATCAACCTTTTCTTTGTTAATAGTTAGCCTTTTTGGTAATAAAAGTTACCCCTTTTGTCAATAAAAGTTACCCTTTTTATGCATAAAAGTTACCCTATCTACCCAAAAAAGTATACCTTATTAAATATAAAAAGTAACCCTTTTTATGCCACAAAGTAACCCTTTTTATGCACAAAAGTGACCCCAAAAAAACATACACAAGAACCTTTCAAATTACTTAATGTATGCACATACATCAGTATTCCAAAAGAACCAAAACTATCCACTAAGTTTAATTACATCATTTAACTTGATGTATATGCACAAACATTAAGTTTTTTCATTGTTCAAAAAATACTCCTAGACCTAATCAACCTTTGGTTCTAACAGTCATTTCACCCTTTAGAAGGAGTGTACTTGTCTGTCTTCTTTTTTTCCCTTTTTCCTTTGGGATTCTCTTCGTCTGCCTCTACCTTTGCTTCTACTTCAGCTGCCATTTTTCTTTCTTCATTATCTTTCTTCTTCTTTGCAGCAATTGCATCCTTTCTTCTCATTTCAATTTCCTGGCAATAAGCAGGATCTTTCTTCTTCTCATTGAACTTCTCTAATTCTGACAACACATCATTCCTAGATTCATTCAAATCACACAGCACCAGTGTCGTACAGATCTCACCTCGTAGAAATTTTCTCCCAATAATCTCACAACAGAAAAAAAAAAACTTATCAATATGTAATTAATAAAAGCATTAGAAAGGGAAAAACTACATACAAAATAGATGAATAATTACTGTTTTCAGTTCATTTAATTTGAACGATTCGCCAACAAAATGGAGCATGTGATACATGACAAACACCCCACAGTCCAAATTGTCAACTTAAACTTTTCTCCATTCCAACTCAACAATTTGAAACCTATAAGAAGGTAGTTGAGAACTCTTTCGATGATTTCTTTTTCCGAGAAAAACACCCATTTGATCACACTGACATAAAATATAAAAGTTTAGAATAAAATAAAACAAGAAAAAAGAAAAAAAAATTAAATGGAAACAATAAGTAAACAGATTCATAACAATGAATCAACATAAACATACCAAGTGTGAAGACAATTCTTTGGTATATTCAAGAGCATCATCATGCCAGATGATATTGTCAAGATAATATACCACCTCTTTTGTATGATCAATAACAAACAAAATGTAGTGATTCTCAATAAGAATAGGAAAATATATCTGAAACAGAAAAAATTAAAACACTGATTTAGACAGATTAACACAAAACAGAACTTTTTTTAAAGTTTTGATAGTAATTTATCATGAAATATACCAGTTCAGCATCCATAATATCACATTCAGGATTCTCATAGCTCACCCAACCTTCCCATAAATCGTGCAAATCATTAACAGCTTGTGAAACTTCACCTTTGCCAATGTTTTCACAAACATGCAAGAATGCAAACTATTAAAAGTATGAGAACTTGTTTATATAAAAATATAATAACTTTAGTGCACATAAAGGGTAACTTTAGTGCACATAAAGGGTAACTTTAGTGCAAAAAGATTTATTGCCTCTGACGATACGTCTAGAAGCATTTGCTACAGAAGGCCCAGCATCATCCTCAGACCTATTCATCAAAACACTTTTTCCTTTACCATTGACATCATCCTCAGACCTATTCAAATTCAAATCTTCTGCAGGTTCATTATCAGGAACATCATTGTTATGACCTTCAGGTTCATTATCAGGAACATCATTGTTATGACCTTCAGGTTCATAAAAATCACGAAACATTTCATGAATAGACTTCATCTTGTTACACTCCTCAATTAAACCATCTAAAAGCTTCAGGTAATGAGGATCATAAAGTAGCTGTTGTGTTTGAGAAAATACAACAGGATCATCAGAGGATAATGATTCAGTTCTGCGAGAAGCAATCATATCACTCAAGGCTTGAAAACCCTGTGACTGAACCAACAATAATACATCCATATTTCTTTTGACCAAAAGAAATGTTTCATGAACAGCCTGCAAACATATGAATCAATAAGAAACTATACAAATGTAAAAAATAAAAATAAAAACAAATGAAAATTCATGATATATGCATAAAGTTACCCTTTTAAATGCATAAAGTTACCCTTTATTATGTATAAAGTTACCCTTTAAAATGCATAAAGTAACCCTTATAACTGAATATTTAGGGTAACTTTAGTGCACAAAAAGGGTAACTTTAGTGCACAAAAAGGGTAACTTTAGTGCATATAAAGAGATAATAACTAAATAAAAAAAAAGAACACTTACATCAGTTGAAATTTCTTTAATTTCATCATCAGTCATCACACTATCTTGAAGATCAAATGCAAGAATGCGGCCACTTCTACCACTTGTAGAAGCCCCTTGACCACAAGTTTGCTTAACAACAGGAGTTACAGGATCCCTAACTTCAGGCTGTGAAACAGGATATGTAAGGGTATCCAATGGTCCCTGCCTAAAATCACCAGCTTTAATCTTCAAATTGATCCGCTTCTTAATCTTCGCATCAGTCCAATGTTGAATCAAAGGAAGGGTACTACTTTCCTTTTCTCCTTGGAAATTTAATCGATGAAAATACATAATTTGCAAAGCTAGCAAACAACCACTTACATTTTGAGCATTTTCATCATTCTTATACTTCACAACAGCCTTCTTTAATTTTTTCAAAACATATGAACACCAATCAAATGTTTTGATTTCATCAACATTTTCCACAGCCTTCAGCAACTTCAATGAAACAGTCCTATTAGTAGTAGGAGCTAAGAAGCTAGATATAGCATGTAGCACAAAACATCTCTTGAATTCTTCACCACCATCATCCAAATCAACCATCCTAGACTCCACTTTTGACAAATGCAGAGGTTGCTTCTCAGTAAGACCATAATCAAGTCTCCATGACTGAATGATACGTTTATCTACACTACCTTCTTCAGGATTCTTCTGAAGTTCAGGAACAGCAATCTCACTCATAGGCAAGCCAAAGACATCGCATATATCGTTTTTAGTAACTACAAACTCTTTACCAGCAGCAATAGTGAACATGCAGCTACCACCATTAAAGTGTTCAACCAGCCAATGTAGCATTTGACGATTCAATGTTTTCAATTTCAGATGTAATAAACCACCAAAACCTATTTCTTCAACAGCTTTTTGTTGATTAGGACTAAAAGTACTCATCATTAATTCCAATGTGTGTGGTCTGCACCTTGCAATCAAGGGTCTTTTTTCCCTAAATAATAACAATATAAGTAAAACAATATCAGAATCAGAATCAGAATCATGATATATATGATTAAAAAATACAAAACAAAAAACATTTATACTTACACAACAGTATCAGAATCAGAATCAGAAACTACTTGCAATTCAGAATCTGCTTTGGCCTTCTTAGATACAATTTTAGACTTCTTAGGAGCTGCTTTAACCTTCTGAGGCTCTGCTTTGGCCTTTTTAGGAACAGTTTTAGCCTTCACAGTTTTAGACTCTGGTTTGTCCTTCTCAAGAGCTGTCTTGTTCTTTTTAGCAGGCTCTTTACCCATTCCTTTTCCCCTTGAAGGCGATTTATAACGATATACACCTATTGAACCACCTATATCTAATTAATACAGAGGATAACCATAAATTACAAATTCACATATTACTCATGGGAAAATTTAGAATATATGCATAAAAATCCTTTTAAATGCAAAAAGTGACCCTTTTAAAAAAATAAAGTGACCCTTTTTACTGCATAAAGTCACCCTTAAAATACAACAAGTAACCCTTTTAACTAAAAAGTAACCCTTTAACAAGCATAAAGTGACCCTTTTAACTATATAAAGTGACCCTTTTCACTGCATAAAGTCACCCTTTAAACTACAACAAGTAACCCTTTTAAATACAAACGTGACCCTTTTAACAGAATAAAGTGACCCTTTTCACAGCATAAAGTGACCCTTTTCAAAGCATAAAATAACCTTTGTCATGCATATAAATAACATATGTATATATTACTCACACACAATGCACAATGCACATATTACTGGTACTCAAACGCATATACACAAACACAATGCAGATATGCATACTATTCTCATAATCTAACTAAAACCTAACATCAAAATTTGAAGAATAATGAATAAAACTTCTGAAAACAAACATGCAAAATTTGTTTAACATGTAACAACACCACAACACATATATATCAAATTTTGAACCAATTATCACAATGAACAATAAAATAAAGCAAAATTAAACATAATAACTTCAAAATTGAAATTCAATTATCATAATATGCATAATAAATCAACATAAAACTATAAAAAATAACATGCACTACTAATTCGACATATATAAGCGAAAATTCAATTGAAAATTCGAAAAAATGATGAAAAATTTAAATAAACACACCTTCTTCAGCATCTACAGCCTTCTTTGTAATCTTCTTCTTCACCATTGCTGAAACAAACACTACAAAAAACGAAAACAAAATCAAAATAAAAAAACCTAAAAATCGAAGAACCAAAACAATTTAAACTAACAAAAATCTCAAAAAAATAAGTAAATTAACCAGAATTAAGCGATAAACAACTTCACAAGTGAAAGAAAAGAGAGAAAAAGCTCGAAAAGCAACAATGGAGGAGAGAGAAAACGATCGCAATCGCAAGTTAACTGGTTTTTAGAGAGAGAAAAACGAGGAGATAGAAAGCAACAACGTTTGAATGAAAGAGAAAAACGAGGAGAGAGAAACTTTTATTTCTTTATTCAATTTTAGCAATCATTACACCGCACGTGCATACCCACTACATTGCTTGTCCGAAAATTTCGCCATTCATTAAATTAATGAACACCAGCTTTTTTTAAAAATTTGTGATGTATAATTGACACTTTGTTTGGATAGAAGGAAATGGAAGGAAAAGAAGGGAAGAGAAAGGGAGTAGGACAAACTCTCTTGTTTGGATAAAGGATTGGGGGAAGGAAGGGAAAGGAGAGGGAGGGAAACATTTTTCCTTCTCTTAAATAAGCATACCACAAAATGTGAAAGATGCAGATTTTTTGCAAGGTTGTGGTATCCTCTGTTCACAAGTCATGCTTTTAATTGACCAAGTTTAACTTTCGCTATCCATACACTTCATTAAGCGTTTTTTAGGATTTGTATAGAAGAATATAATCATATGAAATCCAATTGGAGCAAAATTTAGGAAACATTTGCTCGAAACATTTGCTGTTTAAAAAAAAAAACCAAATAATGATTATAGTACGGGTACATGCTGCTTGCCTGATGCCGCTGGTCTCATGGGGTGAGGGAGTGCTGCTGCAGTTGTTGAGCCCTACACACTAGTGTAGGGTCTTCTACCTACACCCTCATGTAAAACGGTACCGTTTAGCCTTCCTTCCACTAATTTGTCACTTTTCATATATTACCCACTTGCTACAGTAGTAACAATCTATACCCCACATATTAAAAAAAAAAAACCACCATTCAAATTCTCTCTCTTTATATAATTCATTTTATTTCCCTATTTTCTCTCATCAACAGCTTCAATATTTGCAAATAAATTCCCGCAAAAGGTTACAATTCTCTACAATAATCAACACAATGTCTAATACATGAGAACAAATTGCACAATTGCTTGAAAAATTATCAAAAATATAGTCGAAAATCAAAATTGTAAGCTGTTTTTTTTTTTGGTTGAAAACAAGTATAATATCCTAGTTTTTAATTTGTTTTGTTGCAATTGTGTGTTTTTATTTTATTTTTTTTTTGAATAGAAAAAAAGCAATTTCTTCATTTTTATTTTGTTACATATTCATTTTTAATATAGATAAATATTTATTCAAAATATTAACGACTAATGAAACCTAAAAAAATGTTCAAGAATTAATGAAGTATTTTTTTAACCCTTATTTATTAGAACAAACAAATCTTTCCATATTAACAACTATAATTGTTCATACATGACACACATAATTGGAAAAATCAATCGAATAGTAAAACTTGTTTCGGGTGATTTTTGGATCTCCTCGAACACTGGTCGCGCTTTACAGGCAAGTAGACTTGGACACCTGCAAATGAACGAATATTCCTTTATCAGAATATTCGCCTCCGATGATCAAGTCAGTGATCTGAAACGGAAAAGCTAGAGAGAGAAAGTCGAGAAAAGTTGGAGCTCTTTTAGTGCTCTATTTAATGTTATGTCACAATCCACCCCTCCCATCATAAATGATTGGGGTATTTATAGGGGTGGGAGTTTGTGCCCCTTTAGGGTTTGTACCCAAATATTCCATGACCTTATTGGCTGCGCAATTTGGACCCTGATGTAATAAGGGCCTCTTTCATGCTTATTTTAGGTGCTCCTTTGAGCATTTGATACGTGTCATCTTCCCATAGGGACACGTGTTACCTTTTTGTTGGGACACGTGTCACTACGGGATTGGACCGCGTGTATGGGGTATTTTTACCCTAAACATTTGCCCCTCAGAAGGGGTGATACCGGCCGCCTCCTCTGATTTTCTACTCGCCTTATTGCGTCCGAATACGCGGAGATTGAGTTTATATGAGGGGGCGAACAGATCGTGTCCGTTCATTGAAGGGCTGGCTGCCTTGACCGAATGACGTATCCTGTCCGACTGGCACCTTTCTCAGGGATGATTAAGTCTGAGAACTAGGCGGACGAAACATGCCACCTGAACTTTCGGATGAAGGCTCGGACGCTAGGTTTTTGGGATGAAAATTTCAATTTCGTTCACTTGGCCGTCTATTTGGACGCGCCGTTACTCGTCCATCTCTTTCTCCATCCAAATTGACACAACCATCTTTTTAACTTTCCTATGTGTTGTAACCATGATTTTCCCAAGGTGAAGATGAGGCTTTCCGGGTCATCAATTACTTGAAACTCAGCATCACAAACCCAATCATGATACCCTAATGGTAGGGTGATTTCCCCAATTGCCTGCATAAGAGTGTGATTGCTTGTTCTAACCACCTTTTTTGAGGGTCTTAGAGGAGCATCTTTACACGTGATAATTACAAAAGTAGGATCAAAATTTGGTGTCTACACCTGCCGGCCGTCTCCACCCCATTTCCTAGGCGCCAAAACATGCAGCCACGCCACTGAGCTATGTACAATTCTCACTTTCATAGTAAACCCGCCGAGTCGAATATTGGGATGAACAATGTAAAACTCTCGATTTATTGAGGGCTAGATAATTGGGGGTATTTTAGAGGAAAGAGAAAGCTTGAATGAAAGAAGAAGAAGAAGAAGAAGAAGAAGAAGAAGAATATCTTCAAGCTATTTTCAGGCACCGTGGTAGGAGGCTCTGGCCGCTGACGTTTATGAGGAGGACCCGATGATGGGGGTGGCTGCCAGCAGGGGGAGGGAGTTTTTTATTTCAGTTTTTCTTTTTTTTTTTTTTATTTTAAGTACTTTTTTTAATTTTAAGGTTTTTTTTAAAAAAATGTTAAAAAAAATATTGAGCAATGACATTATGACACGTGTCACTAGTAACCTATTTAAGAGGTTACGAACCAGTTACGTTTTATTTTTGGCGGATGTGCATCAAAGGTTGTTTTATTTTGAAATAATCCAAAGGTTGTTCTATTCTTGGAAAACCGGTGAAAGGTGGTGTTATTCTTGGCAAATTTTTCTATATTGAAATAGCCCACATGCAGGATTAATTGTCCCAGTATCTCATTATGAATTCTTTCTATAAATGTTGGAGATTAAGTAGTAATCATTTCATAGATGGCCTTGTTATTAATTTGTCAAGTGAACACGCGGGATATGTTAATTCATCTGATTTTGACATTCCTAATTGAATGTCTTACTGATTTGCTATAATCTTGTGCATCATTCCTGACCCAAATGACCAAAACAATCATGTCATAATTAAAGTAAGCAAATTATTATTATTTAACTTCTGGTTAGAAATCAAATTTATTTCAACTTGTCGTATATTTATATGATATAACCCTGAAGAATAATATGGTCGTTTCTCATATACATGTTCTTGGCATGTTTTTCTACCGTGAGACATAAATATTCTTTTTGATCCATTGTCGTTGTTTCTAAAATAAAACCATTTTGACACACATCTTTAAAGCATATAAGATTTCTTTGAGATTTACTCGAATATAAAGAATCATTTATAATTAATTTTGTTCCATTTAAGAGCATTGTGCAAGCTTTTCTGTAACCTTTTGTTAGCTTGGTTGACCTAGAAATGGTATTGACATTAGCGTGAAACATTTATTATTTTGAAAAAATATTTTCCATCCTTAAAAATAGTGTGTGTTGTTCCACTGTCCAAAAGGCATTGATATTTGGAACCAACTTCAGGCACATCCATATCTTCATACAATAATAAGTAAGCTTACTTTATTAATGATAGAAATTAAAAGTACACAAATGGAATGAAAAAACAAAAGAAAAGGTTAATAAATAATGCATAATACATATAACAATAATAACAGTAGTAGTAGTAGTAGTAGTAGTAGTAGTAGTAGTAGTAGTAGTAGTAGTATAGTATAGTAGTAGTAGTAGTATTAGTAGTAGTAGTAGTAGTAGTAGTAGTACTAATAATAATAATAATAATAATAATAATAATAATAATAAATTATTATTATTATTATTATTATTATTATTATTAGAGAAGGATGTTGTTCCATTGCTGAAGCGAGTTCAGGCGTTCGCTAGGATTTAGGATGTTGGTGCTCGTGCAGCTGCTCACATCTTCAACAGGATTGGGTTCTCTTTAGCTAGAGGAGTGGGGACCCAGATTATATCTCGGCATCCCACTGATTTCTTGTAAATCGATTGACTTTGTTGGTTTTTGTTATTTTTCTATAATAATAATAATAATAATAACAATAATAATAATAGTAGTAGTAGTAGTAGTAGTAGTAGTAGTAGTAGTAGTAGTAGTAGTAGTAGTAGTAGTAATAGTAATAATAATAATAATAATAATAATAATAATAATAATAATAATAATAATAATAATAGAAATAACAATAACAATAACTATAACTATAACAATAATAATTGTAGGAGTTTGTAGGTACTATAATGAGGAAAAACATGAATCATATTCATAAAGCACCTAATCCCAAGGAACATTGCATAACACATAAAGAAAACATAATTGTACCTTTGAAGCATGATTCCACGTGCGATCGAGCAAGAACAATGGGAGATAAAGAACCTCAAGTGTGATTCTTCTACTTTATCCACGGGTACAGATTAAGACCTCCACTAATGCTAGTTAGTTGCAGTTGAACCCTTCAATTGACCTTCTACGCAGAATAGCGAGCAACAAACCAACCACGAACCACCATGAATACCACACGCGCCACCTAGGGGTGGACAACCGTACAGATGAAGGGGGGAGTGAGGGCCGTGAGTTAGAGAGAGGATTAGGGTTTTTGGATTGGTTGCCTTGATGTCAAAATCTACTGTAAGTTGATTATGACTGCTTGCTTGCAACCCTAGGCATGGATCTTATTTATAGATCTCATCTCTAAATAAGAGCCCAAGTCAAAACCCAAAACCTAATTTTAATCTAACTACACTAGCCCAATCCATTTCATGATTAGTTAATTGCTCATGAGACCCATTAATGGGCCTCTAACTTGCTTAACCCAATACCCTTGTGTGTGACCTCATAGGATCCATTCTAGCGGGCTTTGGACCATTTGACTAGTCCAAAGATCATCGCTTATAGTCTAGCAATAGATGATGACGACCCAAAAGAACGAACTTATTATCTCCATAATAGTGATCCTTGATATATCTAGTAATTGCACTTATCGAAGACACAATTCCTTTAACAATAACAATAACAATAACAATAGCAATAGCAATAACAATAACAATAACAATAACAACAATAACAATAACAATAACAACAATGAACAACAACAAACAACAAACAACAATAATCAACAATAACAATGATAGGTGAGTTATCTAAGCATTGTTATTTTCTACAAACATAAAATCACTCCCATTTCCATCATTGTCTATGAAGTACTCATATCAAGGCTAGTTATATGGACATTTTCGTCATTAATATAAATTCCTTCGGTATGTTTTTCTTTTTCTTTAATGGATGCTTGGTATAGTTCTAACAAATGCTTGGTCGTACAACAAGTACGTCCCCAATGCCCTGCCATGTCACATCTATAACTGATGAGTGCCATTTATGGCACTCAATTGATGAGTTTTTAGGTTGTTTTTACCTTCTTTTCATGGCTTTCTTTCTTAACAAATGCTTAGTTTTATGTATTTGCTCTTTAATATCCTTTTTCTTGCTTATTTTTGTGTTTTCGTCAACTTTGTGGATTTGATTTTCTAGTGTTTTTCCTTTTTATTTGCTCTTTTCCATTGTTTGTAGGTTTAAGGCGAAGCTCGATACCCGTCACGATGATTCTCCGGGTTCAAAGTGGCCTTTTGGTGCAAGGCTTTTGCTCATGGAAGCTAATAGAGCAAGCGATGGCTAACTCCAAGACTAAGTGGTTGCGCTCGCATGCTACGCTCACATGAAAATATGGTGTTGAACCCACCGTCAACTCATTTCAGGACTGCCATACCCAATGTTGATCATGAAAAGCGCACATTCCACATGAAGCTCGCACCGAAGGAAGTCCCCAGCTCTAGCAGCACGGGCGCGTAGGAAAGCACCGCCGCGACATGGTAGGAAACTCCGCGACACGGCAGGCAATGCCGCGTCATGGCAGAAAGCGCCGCGACACGACATCCTCCACCGCACCACGACAAGCCTTAAATTACGCGGCGCGCATCATTTTAGCGCAGGTGCGCACCTCTGGGATTTTGTTTCCGTACCTGTAGGCGTCGTTCGAAGTGCGCCTACGTAGAAGCATAGTGGTGAATATGCTTGGCACTCATTGGAAGTGGGAATTGACATAACGATTAGGGCACGATTAGGGACAAGGAAAGTAGGGAGCCGCCAACAAGTTTTTAAGGAACTTGTAAACCGTTCACGGATCATTATAAGGCAACCACGAAAAGGGACAACGAAAGGCAACAACGATTGACCCGTGAAGGTTACACCCCATTCATAATCCATGAGATTACTAACTCCATATGGTTTGGAACCACGAAAGGAGGATCGGGGATGATGGTACGAAGTGAGTCATGGAGTCACATTAGCCCGTATTGGCCTCTACTCGATTCTTATATTTAAAAGTATTCCTGTGATCTCAAAGGCATACAAACAAAATATTCAATTTGCTCCAAACTATTATTATGCTAAATTGGTTGAATATTAATGCAACATATAATTCTAAAATATTAGTGATCACTTGATTAAACAACAAGATTAAAAAGAAACCTAAACAGGTTGTCCAAATTATCTTATTAGTCGTGATTTTCAATTACATATTACCTTTAACATGCAATATGGTGATCAATAACAATAGAATAAACATTAATATTGGAAGCAATTCAACAATAATAGCGTCAGTCAAATCAAATAAAAATAACCCTAATCATGATATTAGCAATATAAAATAATATAAGTAATTGAATTAATTACTCACACTCCGCGCGTTCCTTTAAATTGCTACATCATGAATAAATTGTTAGTAACTTCAATAAAAATATAAACCAAATTGAAATTAACTAAAAAGTAGAGCTGATTTGGTCCAAACCCTTAGTTAATTCTACCTTTCACACCTTGGTTTAAGTATAGAACTTCAGGTATTGTATGGACTCCTTAGAGTGCTTAAGGGATATAAAATTAGAGAATAGGGTGGCTAGAATTTAGGCTAGAGCAAGAGAATGATTTTTGGTGTAGGGAGAGAGAATGATTTTTGGTGTAGAAGAGAGGAAGAGAGAATGATTTGATGATCAAGCTTGTTGATGATTGAAAAAGGGGAGATATGACCTCTATTTATAGGGAAAAAAGAGGGGTCGAATCAAGAAAAGATAAGAATTCGAATCGGATAAAACTCTTGCGATAGACAGCAGTTTTTGCGGTTTTTGTTTTTATCATATCTTTTGATCCAAAAATTGGAATAAGATGAATAAGATATCATTGGAAAGCTCTTGAAGTCTACTTTCTAACCCAATTAGAATCAGAGTAAAATATTTTGTAGAATAAAAGATATGGCCGAAATAGTGGTACGGTGTCAGTTTTGGATAGAGTTTCGTATTTCTTTTATATCTTTTTTGTTATAGCTTGGAATTAATATTATAATATATCATTGGTAAGAAAATTTCAAGAGCTATCCAACCATATAAAAATTTGATAAAAACTATGAAGCACGAATATAATATCTGTCAATCTTTGAACGTCTTTCAATTCGAATAGAATTACTAGAGGAGTTTTATTCTATTTCAAACTCTTTAATCTTATCTTTTGAAAAAGGATAATTAGGATCTTTTAGAAAATTATAGAAACTTCCAATTAATCCTAATTGTTTTAGGAATGAGATTAAATCCTTTGGACCCTCCACATGATCATTGGGTCGTAGGTAAGGTGGGCTTAGGCTCGATTTAGACTCAGTTTAGTATTTTGGCCATAACTTATTCGTTATAACTCGGATTTGGGCTTATAATATATCGTTGGAAAGATCTTTTAAATCCCCATTATACTATGGACCAAAATAAACTGGTCTAAAAATTTTTATAAAAAGGACACGAAATGAATGATTTTAATGGACACGAAATGAATTATTTTGGGTTTAAAGGCACGAAATGAGGAAAATAAATTATGGTTTGGTGAAATGGACTATGAATTGGATTGGTTTATGAAATGTATTGGGAATGAACATGGATTTAAGCACTCTAAAGATTAAATACTCAACCCGACCAATAATGGCGGTGAAAGGTTGGTCATTATCGGGTTTGGTTTTGGGTAGACATTTTTAGGTGTCTACAGAAGCCCACACTTTGACTGAGTTTGTAGAAACGACAGTTTCAAAAACGATAGTCAAAGTATTCGATTGGGACAGAGAATGATTTAAGACGTTCTGCGATCCTAAATCACTCTGTATACGCCGATACCTGCAGAAAAATATTAGTTCCACAGATAAAAGAGTAAAGGGATAGAATGCTTATCTGACACCAGTGTATCGGTGACAAATGAGTTTGGTAGCTTCCTATGCTTGAAGGAATCCACCGGATTATGTTTCGCTGAAATGCTTTCCATGCCTGAGGAAAGCCGACTGATGAATTTGGTAGCTTTCTATGCTTGAAGAAATCTACCGGATAACATTTTACATGCTTGAGGAAAATCGACAGATGATTTTGGCGGTTTTCTATGCTTGAAGAAACCCACCGGTTGAGATACTTTCCATGCTTGAGGAAAGTCGATAGATGACAATTTTCCATGCTTGAGGAAAAACTTGTCTGATGATGAAATTGCAAGTCTCTGTGTATCGAGAACCTTACGCCGTGAATCGTCTTCTCTTGGGAGATGATCACTAAAATGATGATGGTTCGATTGTCCCCAAACGTGGGCTGTAGTTGGTTCGCTTGTCCCCAAACGTGGGCTGTAGATGATCCGCTTGTCCCCGGACGTGGGCTGTAGTTGGTCCGCTTGTCCCCGGACGTGGGCTGTGGTTGGTCCGCTTGTCCCCGGACGTGGGCTGTAGATGGTCCGCTTGGCCCCGGACGTGGGCTGTAGATGGTCCGCTTGTCCCCGGACGTGGGCTGTAAAGGGTCCGCTTGTCCCCGGACGTGGACTGTAAATGGTCCGCTTGTCCCCGGACGTGGGCTGTAGTTGAGACCTGCAAAATAAAATTTGCCAAGGGACTCGTCTAGACCATGATTGACTCGACCAACTGACTTGACCAAGTTTGACTTGACTTGACATGACATGTGTATGACTTGTGATTGTGTGTGTGTGTGTGTATATGTATGATTTGAGTGTGTGTGCAGACACAGGCAAACGAAGATGCAAAAGCAAAAATATTCCGTCATTTTTGTCATGAGTGGAGGGTACTGACTTTCTCCCGAAAAAGAAAGACATGAAAAAGATTTTATTTTCGAACTTCCCTCAATGAGAAAATTTTGAAAAAGTTTTTGAACTTCCCCAAAAGAAAATAATGAAAAAGGGGAAGAAGTTTTGAACTTCCTCCTTAAGCAAGACGAAATGAATCGTATGAATTGAATTGCTTGTCTTGAAAACAGTTTATGCATGATGCATGCTCTTTGGCGAGGAGGCTAAGGACAATTACATCATGTGACATGATAGATGAATGAACTTAGGTTATGGAGCTAAGCATCATATATGGTGTAAGAAGCGATCTTGAACGTCACTTAGGTCTAGAAGCTAAGCACGTATATAGACGAAGTGATTATTGCATAATGAACGTTGCTTAAGTCAAGGAGCTAAGCACGATATGCTTTGTATGATTAAAAATCACAGATATATAAATGTAACTCAACACATTATGCGATGCATGAAATAATGAATATTGCTCAGGTCAGGAAGCTAAGCAAGTATACAATGTTTTTTCTAATGAATGTTGTCTTGAAAGATGTAACATGCACAATGTTGAAACAAGATTTCATGATAGAGGGTTCTTAAAGGGAAGGATGATATGGCTATGTATGTGTGAGTGAAGTGTGTGAAAGTGATACTAAGGTTGGCTGCAAAGGTTGTGGTGATGGAAATAGATGTGAGAAGAGTCAAAGATGATGACTCTCGTTAGGCTGGGTAAGCTAAGAGATGTGGATTCAAGCCCCCAAGTCTAGCTCTAAATGGGTAAGGGATAAGCATTGGATATTCTTTGACTCAATCATGCATAGATATGAATATGAATGTGGCCGCACCTCAATGTGAGGTTGCCTACATATCCGTTAGGAATCAGGCCAAACGTAGCTCTAACCGAGCTTTGCACAAGTGTGTGTACACATCAAAGAGGTCTTTCAAGGGTTGTAATGTGGTTAAGCTAATGGTTTAAGGAAGAAAGGGGTAAAAGGCTCAAGACCCGAGAGAAACCCCCAAAGATGTGTAATTGTGTATTTGAAAACTTTGCAAGTTTTATTTTTCACATATTTTTTTGCTTTGAACTTTTTCTTTTTTTTTTTGGTCATTTGAATCAATGTAGGCAATCCCGGATCATGCGGTTCATCACTCACTTAGCATTCATGTTTCTCAGGCACGGTACCAAGCACTCGATGAGAGACGCAATTCGAGACATGTTCATATCAAAGACATTGGAACACTTGCCTTTAGACACTGTTTTTTTTTTAATTTACTTATTCTTTTTTTTTTTTGAACTAGCTTTTTGAATGTTACACAACTTGCACATATTTCCATCCCTGGGTTAAGTGAATGTGGGTTGAAGAAATAAAGGCCAAACATTAGACGAGGCTCAAAGTGGTTGATGAAGAAATGGATATGTGATTGAAATGGTTTAAAGGGAATGACAGGGTTGCAAAGGTGCCTCAAATCATTGGTGTACCTTGTGTTTAGTTCGGCAATTTTTTTTTTCTTTTTTGAAAATTCCACCGTGTCACGGTCGACATTCCCGTGCCACGGTACGGTACGCCCGTTAAACGGTGCACTATACCGTGACACGACAATTTTTTTTTTTTTTTTGGAAAATCCACCGTGTCACGGTCGACATTCCCGTGCCACGGTACGGCACCCCGTCAGACGGTGCACTGTACCGTGACACGACAAATTTTTTTTATTTTTTTTATTTTTGTTGAATGACATGATCAAGCAAAGGAAAGAAATGCTTATTGATGGAACATGGCATAGAGACACAAGGATAAGGGGAACCTATGCTAGACTTATTAGGGAAAAAGGGTTGGAACAAAAGATAAAAAAAAAAGCATGAAATCTTGTATGGAAACTTGTCTTGTGCTTCGTCTTCATGGATGCTTATGAATTACTTGTTACCGCCAAGAGGGACAAGAAATTTGTTATTGCTGATGCTTTGATTGGAAGAAAAGAAGGAAGGAATGACGTTCCCCTTATTCTTCCAACTCTTGCCTAGTGATTCTTGAACTCGAGTACTATATATGGAACAAAATGAGCTCACTTAATGCATTGACTCAATACTCGGATTGGAAAGGAAAAGTGTATGAAAGTATTTTCAAAACCAATGTGAAATACTCCACTCATTCCTATTATGACGGAAAACGACGCATGCATGGTCTTAGTATACGATCACAAACAATATAGTGCATTACTCGAAGACAAAGTGTGTGCAACGACTCAACATGTGTGATTAGGTGAATTTATTAAGACTCATGGTATGTTCGCATGGCTAGACATGATGACGTTATAAAAACAAAGGACCAAATAGCACGAAAGACTAAAAGACAAACTAAATTGATTAATTTTGTCCAATTTTAATGTTTATGCTATTTACTAGGTGAAAACGGTCCATTGGCAATCGTTAGTTGTAAATAAGATCAACCATAACCAAAGACAAAGGTTAGCACAATAATCACAAGAAACTAGTAAGACAAGTGGAATTCTAGAAGAGTTAGGACTCATGGGTATAAATAAATAAAATCCTATAATCCTATATTATACGAATTGACACGGATTAAAGGACTTGGCAAGACTAGCTTGACACGAAAAAATAAAAATAAGAGGTTGCACACTAATAAAAAAGACACCTAAACTGGACAGGCTGTAGTATATCGGTTATAACTTTTGTTTTGTGACTTTGATTGTGGTGAAACCAAATCCAAATAAAAGATAAAACTCGGGGCTACAGATCCATAGGTGGCACGACACGTAACTCTTTCTAAAACTTCGGCTATGACCAAAACAAGTTGACTCTTATGCAGGATACGGGAATAAAAATCTGGGTTGACTCAAAATAAATAAAAAAAATCTATGACTCGACTCTAATAATAAAAAAAAAAAGATTTGATAAGAGAAAAAAAAGAGAAGAAAAAAATAAAATAAAAATATGCACACATAAGCACATTGTCACGAATGATGCAATGAAGTTCGCAACCTAAAGTCAAGATCTATGTTCCACTATGGTCAAGCTTATTTGGGTGTCAAAGGTTACCATGGTTAAGAGTTTGGACGCGTTAGCAAGGCAGCCTCCCTTGAGGGTGTATGCCAACGGGCGGCTCCGCGAGTTCGTGATGAAATCGAACTCGACTCCATGGTTTGGGTGAATTTAAAAACTCGGATGAACCCTTATTGCCATGAGCGTTTTTGGGTTGATAGAGCATAATCCCCCGGGCTAGCCACATACGTAGAACACGTACTATTGTGGCAAAATAGGTAACCTAATATGCATATGCATATGTGACAATGCCAATTAAATCGCAGGAATACAATTCAAGAATCTTTCAAATCTCATCCACTCATCTCAATTAAATACCGATCACTCAAATCGATAAATAACCAAGAATCCTCCCCAGTGGAGTCGCCAAATTGTAGGCGTCGTTCGAAGTGCGCCTACGTAGAAGCATAGTGGTGAATATGCTTGGCACTCATAGGAAGTGGGAATTGACATAACGATTAGGGACACGATTAGGGACAAGGAAAGTAGGGAGCCGCCAACAAGTTTTTAAGGAACTTGTAAACCGTTCACGGATCATTATAAGGCAACCACGAAAAGGGACAACGAAAGACAACAACGATTGACGCGTGAAGGTTACACCCCATTCATAATCCATGAGATTACTAACTCCATATGGTTTGGAACCACGAAAGGAGGATCGGGGATGATGGTACGAAGTGAGTCATGGAGTCACATTCGCCCGTATTGGCCTCTACTCGATTCTTATATTGAAAAGTATTCCTGTGATCTCAAAGGCATACAAACAAAATATTCAATTTGCTCCAAACTATTATTATGCTAAATTGGTTGAATATTAATGCAACATATAATTCTAAAATATTAGTGATCACTTGATTAAACAACAAGATTAAAAAGAAACCTAAACAGGTTGTCCAAATTATCTTATTAGTCGTGATTTTCAATTATATATTACCTTTAACATGCAATATGGTGATCAATAACAATAGAATAAACATTAATATTGGAAGCAATTCAACAATAATAGCGTCAGTCAAATCAAATAAAAATAACCCTAATCATGATATTAGCAATATAAAATAATATAAGTAATTGAATTAATTACTCACACTCCGCGCGTTCCTTTAAATTGCTACATCATGAATAAATTGTTAGTAACTTCAATAAAAATATAAACCAAATTGAAATTAACTAAAAAGTAGAGCTGATTTGGTACAAACCCTCAGTTAATTCTACCTTTCACACCTTGGTTTAAGTATAGAACTTCGGGTATTGTATGGAATCCTTAGAGTGCTTAAGGGATATAAAATTAGAGAATAGGGTGGCTAGAATTTAGGCTAGAGCAAGAGAATGATTTTTGGTGTAGGGAGAGAGAATGATTTTTGGTGTAGAAGAGAGGAAGAGAGAATGATTTGATGATCAAGCTTGTTGATGATTGAAAAAGGGGAGATATGACCTCTATTTATAGGGAAAAAAGAGGGGTCGAATCAAGAAAAGATAAGAATTCGAATTGGATAAAACTCTTTCGATAGACAGTAGTTTTTGCGGTTTTTGTTTTTATCATATCTTTTGATCCAGAAATTGAAATAAGATGAATAAGATATCATTGGAAAGATATTGAAGTATACTTTCTAACCCAATTAAAATCAGATAAAAATATTTTGTAGAATAAAATATATGGCCGAAATAGTGGTACGGTGTCAGTTTTGGATAGAGTTTCGTATTTCTTTAATATCTTTTTCGTTATAGCTTGGAATTAATATTATAATATATCATTGGAAAGATAATTTCAAGAGCTATACAACCATATAAAAATCAGATAAAAACTATGAAGCACGAATATAATATCTGTCAATCTTTGAACGTCTTTCAATTCGAATAGAATTACTAGAGGAGTTTTATTCTATTTCAAACTCTTTAATCTTATCTTTTCAAAAAGGATAATTAGGATCTTTTAGAAACTTATAGAAACTTCCAATTAATCCTAATTGGTTTAGGAATGAGATTAAATCCTTTGGACCCTCCACATGATCATTGGGTCGTAGGTAAGGTGGGCTTAGGCTCGATTTAGACTCAGTTTAGTATTTTGACCATAACTTATTCGTTATAACTCGGATTTGGGCTTATAATATATCGTTGGAAAGATCTTTTAAAGCCCCATTATACTATGGACCAAACTAAACTAGTCTAAACGTTTTTATAAAAAGGACACGAAATGAATGATTTTAATGGACACGAAATGAATTATTTTGGGTTTAAAGGCACGAAATGAGGAAAATAAATTATGGTTTGGTGAAATGGACTATGAATTGGATTGGTTTATGAAATGTATTGGGAATGAACATGGATTTAAGCACTCTAAAGATTAAATACTCAACCTGACCAATAATGGCGGTGAAAGGTTGTTCATCATCGGGTTTGGTTTTGGGGAGACATTTTTAGGTGTCTACAGTACCCTATTTATCGCGGGCGCGCAAGCTCTAGGGAGGGTGCGCAAGACTTTGTCTATTTTGGGATTTTTGCCTTATTTCCTTTGTATATAAATAGCCCTTCTTATTTCTGGGAAAGAGGATTACTTTAAGCAATTTTAGATTTCATATTCTTAGCTTAGTTGAGAGAGTTTCTCTCTCTAGTTATAGGGTTAGTTTAGGAGTAGATTTAGTGAGAGAAAGTGAGAGATTTCAATGATGATTTAAGAGATTGAAGATTCAAGGTGACAATTGTATTGAAGATCTCCATAGTCAATCAATGAGGATTTCTAACTCTATCTCATTTTATTGCTTTGTGTTAAATTCATGTTTGTTTGATTTGGTTTTGATGATTACTTCTTGATTAGTGTAGTAGTTCTTCAATATATGTTTATTCTTGATTTCATTTACATTCTTATTGATTTGATGATGGACTGTAGTGAGTATTTTCTTGCTAGGGTAATGGTGAAGCATGCATGAATGATGTATCATTACTAATTGGTGGATTTGATTGATTAAATGATGTGATTAAATTGGTTGATAGAATTGTGCATGTGGTTGAATTGTTAAGGAGTAGCTAACCTTGATTTTCAAGCTAGATTGCGTTGTGATCACTAATGACATGAATCATTAATTTAGGGGTTACATCATTGATTGAATTTGATTTGTGATTCTTCTTGCTAGTCATTCACAGAGGAAACCTAGCTTGACTTCTAGGAGATAACCTTTTGGATTCTCTTGATTGCAATACTATTTTCCCTTGCAACATTACGTTGATTAATTTTCCCTCAATTAGCATAACTATCATGATTGTATGGATTTTCATTCCCTAGTGTTTCATTTGTTTGATTGTTTGTTTTGGTAGTTGTTAGTATTGGTTACCCTACTTTTCACCTTTGACTTTGACCTAGCTTAGGCGCACATTGAGAGCACTTAAACATAACCGTTCCTAGTGGTTCGACCCTTGACTTACCTCTATACTTTTATTTAGGTTTGTTAAGTGATTATAAATTTTGTTTGGCTCTAAGGAGGATTAGTCAACGACCTAGTTCACCCTACATCAATAACATGTATCTTTCCCTTTTGTGGTGGATTGATTTTTGTTTCCTTGTTGATGCCTCTTTTTTTATTGTTGTTCCTAGGGGAGAAATGACCTCTACCACGAGCACGACCACGTCCGTGGAAATTTCCACGACCTCTGCCGCGATTATTATATTTTCCACGTCCACCTCCGGCCATGCACAACATCTGTCTCAGTTGGATTTGAGCTTTCTACATTATTTGTTTCATTAAATGCTTGAGAACCAGTTGGTCTTAGGTTGTGATTCTTTAATAGAACATCATTATTCTTTTCAACAACAAAGAATGTAGAAATAAGCTTATAATATTTTGCAAAGTCTCTTTCACAGTATTGTTGTTGAAAGAGTTATGTCTTCAATAAGTCCAATTACTAGATATATCAAGGATCACTATTATGGAGATAATAAGTTCGTTCTCCTGGGGAGTCATCATCTGTTGCTAGACTATGAGAGATGATCTTTGGACTAGTCAAATAGTCCAAAGCCCGCTAGAATGGATCCTATGAGGTCACACACAAGGTTATTAGGTTAAGCAAGTTAGAGGCCCATTAATGGGCCTCATGAGCTATTAACTAATCATGAATTGGATTGGGCTAGCATAGTTAGATTGGAATTAGGGTTTGGGCTTTTAACATGGGCTCTTATTTAGAGATGAGATCTATAAATAAGATCCATGCCTAGGGTTGCATGAAGTAGTCATAATCCACACACAGTGTATTTTGACATCAAGGCAACCAATCCCAAAACCCTAATCCTCTCTCTAACTCACGGCTTTCCCTCTCCCCTCACGTCCGTACAGCCGGTGCCCATAAGTGGTGGCTCGTGGTGGTTATAGTGGTGGTTCTTGGTTAGTATGTCTCTCCTCTCCGTAGAAGGTCAATTGAAGGGTTCAATTGCAACTAGCTAGCATTAGTGGATGTCTTAATCTGTGCCCGTTGACCAAGTAGAGGAATCACACTTGAGGTTCTTTATCTCGCATTGTTCTTGCGCGATCGCACGTGGAATCACGCTTCAAAGGTACAATTATATGTTCTTTATGTGTTATGCAATGATCCTTGGTTTAGGTGCTTTATGAATATGATTCTGTTATTTCCGCTGTGTAGTACCTATAAACTCTTACAATGGTATCAGTTAGCCTATTGCATTTACACATATTGACTATAATTCTTTGATAGTCCACAATTTTAATTCAATTAGGAGGGAGAATAATTAATTATGGTTCAATCTTCATATTAGATGGAGATTTAATTTTTGGAATATGATTAAATATGATTTAACTTGCTTAATAGTTCTAGCAAATCCGAATTAAACCCTAAACCCTAATTATTTTCAAGAATTTAATGTATTATGAATGCTAATGATTTTCGAATTTTAAGTTACTAATTTATAAAATTTGATCTATTTTAATTATTAATACATAAAATATTGTGTTTGATTAATTATTTTATGTAAAAGGGTTTTACGTGCATTATAGATTAAATTGTATGAAAAGCCCCAAATTAATTGAAATAGTGATTTTGGATTAATTTTGGAATTACGCAAAGAGTTTATGTTTGATTAATTAGATCACCAAAATTAATTTTACAAAAGTTGTGAAATTAGTTTTAACTCAAAAAAAAAAAAACAAGAATTGAGAGGAAGCAACCACAGCTGGGTGGCACAACCACCCTCGGGTGGGCCACGGTGGCTGCTCCGGTTGTCAGGTGGGGAAGAGGGCAGCAGGGTTGCGGAACAGAGGTATGGCAGTGGCTGAAATATAATGCTGCTGCTCTGCTAGCTGGCTATCAGGCACTCTGCCTGGTTGCGCGGCTAGCTGCGGCTGCGGCTGGGCTCGGCCTGGCTGCGGCAGGAGTTGTGTGGCTTGGCGGAGAGCTCAGTCACAGAGAGTAGCTCGGTAGTTTTGCCGTACTAGGTAGTGGCTTGACGATGCAATTGTTACACGTCTAGCTGCTGACCTGCTTGGTTGTGTGGCTGGGCTTGAGGCCTGGTTGCGCTAGCTGGGTTCTGCGGTGGCTGGGCTGAGTCCTGGCTACTGCGCCTAGAGCTGTCAATTCGGGTAAATGGGTCGGGTTTGAGTGGGTCGGGTCATCTCGGGTCGGGTCAATACGGGTTAATGTCAAGACCTATGTGGGTCGGGTTCGGGTTGGGTAATGCTTGAGTCGAGTCACATCGGGTCATACATCTTTTCAGGTTCGGGTCGGGTTTAGGTCGGGTCAATAAAAGGTCGGGTGAAAAACAAGTCGGGTTAAAAATTCGGGTTTTTACGAGTTTAAATGAGTTAGGGTCCTGTTCAGATTCGAGTCGGGTTCGGTTCCAGTCAATTATTTTCGGGTTATAATCAGGTTGGGTGATTATCGGGTTCGGTTCAAGTTAATAATTTGCAGGTTATAATCAAGTCGGGTCATTATCGGGTTTGAGTCGGGTTCGATTCAAGTCAATAATTTGCGGGTTATAATTAAGTCGGGTCATTCTCGGGTCGGGTCGGGTTCGGTTCAAGTCAAAAACTTTAAAAAAAAAAAAAAAAAAAAAATAATAATAATAATAATAATAATAATAATAATAATAATAATAATAATAATAATAATAATAAAATTTGAAAAAAGGTCCATTAAAAGGATTTTAATTAGCCATGTACTTATATGGAAGTTGAAGATAAATATAGAAAAAAAAAAGGAAGATACATTTGGCTGAAATCACTATCACCTCACTCACCTCATACTAGGGGTGTTTAAAAAAAACCCGACCTGATTGTCCCGTCCCGATTTCCCGATGACCCGCAAAAACCTAATGGGAAATTGGCTTTTTTCAGTTTTTTTCGGTTCGGGTACCCGTCCCGTTAAAATAGTAATTTCGTGGGCCGGGACACGGGACACGTTTTACTAATTTGGTGTACCAGGATTCCCGCTAATAAATTAAAACAAAATTTAAAAAAAAAAGAAAAAATACCCGGATTCCCAAGCACTCAAGTAGCCCAGCCCACTTCACTTACTCAGTTTCATTTAGGAAGTTAGGGTTTCAGTTCTAATCTTCTCTCTCCCTCTCCTCCCCCCTCTCTCTCTCCCTCTCCCCCCTCTCTCTCCTTCACTAGTCACTCACAGTCACAACTCACGCGCAGTACGCCACCCACCTCCTCTTCTCTTTCTCTCTCTTCTCATTTACTCACAAACGCAAACATAAACTGAGCGAGAATCGTCATCAACCCAGCGAGAATCGTGGTGCCTTTGCTGTTGCAGTTGAATCCCACCGTAAGAGAAGGATCAAATAAGGATAGGGAAGAAGATGGTGGATGATGATATTTGATGGTTGGTATTAATGAATGATGATATCATGATGTAAAATCAAGGGAGTAGCTTAACGAAATCTGGATTTTTGTTTTGATTTTTTATTTTTTTTAATTAAATCTTTAATAAAGATCTATTGTTAGTTGTACTTAACTTCTTATTGTGTGTATTTTTTAATTGTACTTCTTCTTCTAATTGTGTGAAATATGGGTAGTATATTTTAGATTATTTGTCATTTTTCACATTTTGAGCAAATTATTGTTCTCTCAAATCCGGGTACCCTATGACCCGACCCGAGAAAAGCGGGTACCCGAAACCCGGGTACCCGATCTTCTCGGGTCGGGACATGGGCCGAGTATCAAAATACCCGAAGATCCGAGTACCCGGATTTTCGGGTACTTGAAAACCCGGGTACCCGGATTTGAACACCCCTACCTCATATTGCCTCAAATGCGTTTAAAACATTGACAGCTCATATAGCTCCACCTCACTCACCTCTATCATCTCAAATCCTCAATCTTGTCTGTAGGGAATATTTCAAGCATTATGATAACCCCAAACTTGAACCCCACTGTGATCATACACTAAAGTACGGTGGCGTTCCAAAGGGAAAGACAAAGAGCAAAAAGAGTCGCCAACAAGTTTTAGGAACTTTTAAACCCAAAAGACAATCCAAAAGGACCATCAACTACTCCATAAGGTCTTGAACCAAACAGGGTCCGGGGATGAGGGTACGAATCCAATCTACAAAAGAAAGGACCCGCCCTATAAAATAGGCCTCCACTTTGTTCTGCTCGTATTCATGTGCGCTTTTCGAATAATATACAAACATTATGTTAATCCTAATCTGTTTATCTATGTTGGTTGAATATTAATGCACAAATAAATCTATTATTGGCGATCACTTGAGTTAAAATCATATTAGCCTAAACCAAAATTATTAATTATCTTATTAAGCGTGATTTCAAATACAAATTCCCTTTAACAATCATAAAAGGTGTGATCAAGCAATAACAATATAATATATCAAGCAACATAATAATAAACAATAACAATGATGATAATAGCATGATAAGGCATAATAAAGCTTGAAAATAATAGCAAGATCCTAGGCATGATACTAACAAGATTAATAACAAATCCTAGCATGTCACTAAACAATAAAGATCAAAGCTTTAACCTAACATGGCACTAACATGCTAACATGACATTAGAAAAGATTACATACTTTGAAGCCTCGTACCTCTTTCTAATAACAAAATACACAAGTTAGTAAACTTCAATGAAAATAATAAAGAACAATTAAATAATTAAATTAAAATCAAATTAAATAAAGTTTTGACTAGCTTTGGACCAAACCCTCAGAAAATATCAAGCTTTCACGTCTAGAACGAAGGCAACTTCGAACTTGGCTAAGAGATTCTAAGTCTTGTGAATGCGGAATATTGTATGTAAATAGCTAGTTTTAGAAAAAGAGGGAGAAAGAATAAGCTATATTGCTTAGAGAGAGAATAGAGAGAATTGACCATAACTTATTCGTTATAACTCGGATTTGGGCTTATAATATATCGTTGGAAAGATCTTTTAAAGCCCCATTATACTATGGACCAAACTAAACTAGTCTAAACGTTTTTATAAAAAGGACACGAAATGAATGATTTTAATGGACACGAAATGAATTATTTTGGGTTTAAAGGCACGAAATGAGGAAAATAAATTATGGTTTGGTGAAATGGACTATGAATTGGATTGGTTTATGAAATGTATTGGGAATGAACATGGATTTAAGCACTCTAAAGATTAAATACTCAACCTGACCAATAATGGCGGTGAAAGGTTGTTCATCATCGGGTTTGGTTTTGGGGAGACATTTTTAGGTGTCTACAGTACCCTATTTATCGCGGGCGCGCAAGCTCTAGGGAGGGTGCGCAAGACTTTGTCTATTTTGGGATTTTTGCCTTATTTCCTTTGTATATAAATAGCCCTTCTTATTTCTGGGAAAGAGGATTACTTTAAGCAATTTTAGATTTCATATTCTTAGCTTAGTTGAGAGAGTTTCTCTCTCTAGTTATAGGGTTAGTTTAGGAGTAGATTTAGTGAGAGAAAGTGAGAGATTTCAATGATGATTTAAGAGATTGAAGATTCAAGGTGACAATTGTATTGAAGATCTCCATAGTCAATCAATGAGGATTTCTAACTCTATCTCATTTTATTGCTTTGTGTTAAATTCATGTTTGTTTGATTTGGTTTTGATGATTACTTCTTGATTAGTGTAGTAGTTCTTCAATATATGTTTATTCTTGATTTCATTTACATTCTTATTGATTTGATGATGGACTGTAGTGAGTATTTTCTTGCTAGGGTAATGGTGAAGCATGCATGAATGATGTATCATTACTAATTGGTGGATTTGATTGATTAAATGATGTGATTAAATTGGTTGATAGAATTGTGCATGTGGTTGAATTGTTAAGGAGTAGCTAACCTTGATTTTCAAGCTAGATTGCGTTGTGATCACTAATGACATGAATCATTAATTTAGGGGTTACATCATTGATTGAATTTGATTTGTGATTCTTCTTGCTAGTCATTCACAGAGGAAACCTAGCTTGACTTCTAGGAGATAACCTTTTGGATTCTCTTGATTGCAATACTATTTTCCCTTGCAACATTACGTTGATTAATTTTCCCTCAATTAGCATAACTATCATGATTGTATGGATTTTCATTCCCTAGTGTTTCATTTGTTTGATTGTTTGTTTTGGTAGTTGTTAGTATTGGTTACCCTACTTTTCACCTTTGACTTTGACCTAGCTTAGGCGCACATTGAGAGCACTTAAACATAACCGTTCCTAGTGGTTCGACCCTTGACTTACCTCTATACTTTTATTTAGGTTTGTTAAGTGATTATAAATTTTGTTTGGCTCTAAGGAGGATTAGTCAACGACCTAGTTCACCCTACATCAATAACATGTATCTTTCCCTTTTGTGGTGGATTGATTTTTGTTTCCTTGTTGATGCCTCTTTTTTTATTGTTGTTCCTAGGGGAGAAATGACCTCTACCACGAGCACGACCACGTCCGTGGAAATTTCCACGACCTCTGCCGCGATTATTATATTTTCCACGTCCACCTCCGGCCATGCACAACATCTGTCTCAGTTGGATTTGAGCTTTCTACATTATTTGTTTCATTAAATGCTTGAGAACCAGTTGGTCTTAGGTTGTGATTCTTTAATAGAACATCATTATTCTTTTCAACAACAAAGAATGTAGAAATAAGCTTATAATATTTTGCAAAGTCTCTTTCACAGTATTGTTGTTGAAAGAGTTATGTCTTCAATAAGTCCAATTACTAGATATATCAAGGATCACTATTATGGAGATAATAAGTTCGTTCTCCTGGGGAGTCATCATCTGTTGCTAGACTATGAGAGATGATCTTTGGACTAGTCAAATAGTCCAAAGCCCGCTAGAATGGATCCTATGAGGTCACACACAAGGTTATTAGGTTAAGCAAGTTAGAGGCCCATTAATGGGCCTCATGAGCTATTAACTAATCATGAATTGGATTGGGCTAGCATAGTTAGATTGGAATTAGGGTTTGGGCTTTTAACATGGGCTCTTATTTAGAGATGAGATCTATAAATAAGATCCATGCCTAGGGTTGCATGAAGTAGTCATAATCCACACACAGTGTATTTTGACATCAAGGCAACCAATCCCAAAACCCTAATCCTCTCTCTAACTCACGGCTTTCCCTCTCCCCTCACGTCCGTACAGCCGGTGCCCATAAGTGGTGGCTCGTGGTGGTTATAGTGGTGGTTCTTGGTTAGTATGTCTCTCCTCTCCGTAGAAGGTCAATTGAAGGGTTCAATTGCAACTAGCTAGCATTAGTGGATGTCTTAATCTGTGCCCGTTGACCAAGTAGAGGAATCACACTTGAGGTTCTTTATCTCGCATTGTTCTTGCGCGATCGCACGTGGAATCACGCTTCAAAGGTACAATTATATGTTCTTTATGTGTTATGCAATGATCCTTGGTTTAGGTGCTTTATGAATATGATTCTGTTATTTCCGCTGTGTAGTACCTATAAACTCTTACAATGGTATCAGTTAGCCTATTGCATTTACACATATTGACTATAATTCTTTGATAGTCCACAATTTTAATTCAATTAGGAGGGAGAATAATTAATTATGGTTCAATCTTCATATTAGATGGAGATTTAATTTTTGGAATATGATTAAATATGATTTAACTTGCTTAATAGTTCTAGCAAATCCGAATTAAACCCTAAACCCTAATTATTTTCAAGAATTTAATGTATTATGAATGCTAATGATTTTCGAATTTTAAGTTACTAATTTATAAAATTTGATCTATTTTAATTATTAATACATAAAATATTGTGTTTGATTAATTATTTTATGTAAAAGGGTTTTACGTGCATTATAGATTAAATTGTATGAAAAGCCCCAAATTAATTGAAATAGTGATTTTGGATTAATTTTGGAATTACGCAAAGAGTTTATGTTTGATTAATTAGATCACCAAAATTAATTTTACAAAAGTTGTGAAATTAGTTTTAACTCAAAAAAAAAAAAACAAGAATTGAGAGGAAGCAACCACAGCTGGGTGGCACAACCACCCTCGGGTGGGCCACGGTGGCTGCTCCGGTTGTCAGGTGGGGAAGAGGGCAGCAGGGTGGCGGAACAGAGGTATGGCAGTGGCTGAAATATAATGCTGCTGCTCTGCTAGCTGGCTATCAGGCACTCTGCCTGGTTGCGCGGCTAGCTGCGGCTGCGGCTGGGCTCGGCCTGGCTGCGGCAGGAGTTGTGTGGCTTGGCGGAGAGCTCAGTCACAGAGAGTAGCTCGGTAGTTTTGCCGTACTAGGTAGTGGCTTGACGATGCAATTGTTACACGTCTAGCTGCTGACCTGCTTGGTTGTGTGGCTGGGCTTGAGGCCTGGTTGCGCTAGCTGGGTTCTGCGGTGGCTGGGCTGAGTCCTGGCTACTGCGCCTAGAGCTGTCAATTCGGGTAAATGGGTCGGGTTTGAGTGGGTCGGGTCATCTCGGGTCGGGTCAATACGGGTTAATGTCAAGACCTATGTGGGTCGGGTTCGGGTTGGGTAATGCTTGAGTCGAGTCACATCGGGTCATACATCTTTTCAGGTTCGGGTCGGGTTTAGGTCGGGTCAATAAAAGGTCGGGTGAAAAACAAGTCGGGTTAAAAATTCGGGTTTTTACGAGTTTAAATGAGTTAGGGTCCTGTTCAGATTCGAGTCGGGTTCGGTTCCAGTCAATTATTTTCGGGTTATAATCAGGTTGGGTGATTATCGGGTTCGGTTCAAGTTAATAATTTGCAGGTTATAATCAAGTCGGGTCATTATCGGGTTTGAGTCGGGTTCGATTCAAGTCAATAATTTGCGGGTTATAATTAAGTCGGGTCATTCTCGGGTCGGGTCGGGTTCGGTTCAAGTCAAAAACTTTAAAAAAAAAAAAAAAAAAAAAAAATAATAATAATAATAATAATAATAATAATAATAATAATAATAATAATAATAATAATAATAATAATAATAAAATTTGAAAAAAGGTCCATTAAAAGGATTTTAATTAGCCATGTACTTATATGGAAGTTGAAGATAAATATAGAAAAAAAAAAGGAAGATACATTTGGCTGAAATCACTATCACCTCACTCACCTCATACTAGGGGTGTTTAAAAAAAACCCGACCTGATTGTCCCGTCCCGATTTCCCGATGACCCGCAAAAACCTAATGGGAAATTGGCTTTTTTCAGTTTTTTTCGGTTCGGGTACCCGTCCCGTTAAAATAGTAATTTCGTGGGCCGGGACACGGGACACGTTTTACTAATTTGGTGTACCAGGATTCCCGCTAATAAATTAAAACAAAATTTAAAAAAAAAAGAAAAAATACCCGGATTCCCAAGCACTCAAGTAGCCCAGCCCACTTCACTTACTCAGTTTCATTTAGGAAGTTAGGGTTTCAGTTCTAATCTTCTCTCTCCCTCTCCTCCCCCCTCTCTCTCTCCCTCTCCCCCCTCTCTCTCCTTCACTAGTCACTCACAGTCACAACTCACGCGCAGTACGCCACCCACCTCCTCTTCTCTTTCTCTCTCTTCTCATTTACTCACAAACGCAAACATAAACTGAGCGAGAATCGTCATCAACCCAGCGAGAATCGTGGTGCCTTTGCTGTTGCAGTTGAATCCCACCGTAAGAGAAGGATCAAATAAGGATAGGGAAGAAGATGGTGGATGATGATATTTGATGGTTGGTATTAATGAATGATGATATCATGATGTAAAATCAAGGGAGTAGCTTAACGAAATCTGGATTTTTGTTTTGATTTTTTATTTTTTTTAATTAAATCTTTAATAAAGATCTATTGTTAGTTGTACTTAACTTCTTATTGTGTGTATTTTTTAATTGTACTTCTTCTTCTAATTGTGTGAAATATGGGTAGTATATTTTAGATTATTTGTCATTTTTCACATTTTGAGCAAATTATTGTTCTCTCAAATCCGGGTACCCTATGACCCGACCCGAGAAAAGCGGGTACCCGAAACCCGGGTACCCGATCTTCTCGGGTCGGGACATGGGCCGAGTATCAAAATACCCGAAGATCCGAGTACCCGGATTTTCGGGTACTTGAAAACCCGGGTACCCGGATTTGAACACCCCTACCTCATATTGCCTCAAATGCGTTTAAAACATTGACAGCTCATATAGCTCCACCTCACTCACCTCTATCATCTCAAATCCTCAATCTTGTCTGTAGGGAATATTTCAAGCATTATGATAACCCCAAACTTGAACCCCACTGTGATCATACACTAAAGTACGGTGGCGTTCCAAAGGGAAAGACAAAGAGCAAAAAGAGTCGCCAACAAGTTTTAGGAACTTTTAAACCCAAAAGACAATCCAAAAGGACCATCAACTACTCCATAAGGTCTTGAACCAAACAGGGTCCGGGGATGAGGGTACGAATCCAATCTACAAAAGAAAGGACCCGCCCTATAAAATAGGCCTCCACTTTGTTCTGCTCGTATTCATGTGCGCTTTTCGAATAATATACAAACATTATGTTAATCCTAATCTGTTTATCTATGTTGGTTGAATATTAATGCACAAATAAATCTATTATTGGCGATCACTTGAGTTAAAATCATATTAGCCTAAACCAAAATTATTAATTATCTTATTAAGCGTGATTTCAAATACAAATTCCCTTTAACAATCATAAAAGGTGTGATCAAGCAATAACAATATAATATATCAAGCAACATAATAATAAACAATAACAATGATGATAATAGCATGATAAGGCATAATAAAGCTTGAAAATAATAGCAAGATCCTAGGCATGATACTAACAAGATTAATAACAAATCCTAGCATGTCACTAAACAATAAAGATCAAAGCTTTAACCTAACATGGCACTAACATGCTAACATGACATTAGAAAAGATTACATACTTTGAAGCCTCGTACCTCTTTCTAATAACAAAATACACAAGTTAGTAAACTTCAATGAAAATAATAAAGAACAATTAAATAATTAAATTAAAATCAAATTAAATAAAGTTTTGACTAGCTTTGGACCAAACCCTCAGAAAATATCAAGCTTTCACGTCTAGAACGAAGGCAACTTCGAACTTGGCTAAGAGATTCTAAGTCTTGTGAATGCGGAATATTGTATGTAAATAGCTAGTTTTAGAAAAAGAGGGAGAAAGAATAAGCTATATTGCTTAGAGAGAGAATAGAGAGAATTGAGTAAGAATTGATGAGAATTGATGAGAGTTGATTGTTAGATTGATGAAAGTTGATGAAAGTTGATGAAGAATTGTGAATTGGTGAATTGGTGAAAATTGATTGAGAGAATTGATGAATAAAAACAGAGGATTCGGACCCTATTTATAAGAAAAAAGTACGGAAAATCATAGAATTTGATAAGGAATAAAACTCCACTCTGTCGCTAATCAAACCGACCTTGTCGCCAGGCGACAGAGTCTGTCGCGAGGCGACAAGCCTGTCGTTTCGCGACAAGACAGTTTTTTGCGGATTTTATTTTTATCATATCTTTTGATCTATAAGTCCAAATAAGTCATATAATATGTCGTTGGAAAGCTCTTGAAGTCTAATTTCTAATGCAATTAAAATCAGATAAAAATATTTTGTAGATAAAAAGATATGGACGAAATAGTGAAAGGGTGTCAGTTTTGGATAGAGTTTCGTATATCTTTAATATCTTTTTTGTTATAGCTCGGATTTAATATTATAATATATCATTGGAAAGATAATTTCAAGATCTATCCAACCATATAAAATTTGGATAAAAAATATGAGGCACGAAAATAATATCTGACTATCTTTGAACATCTTTGAATCCGAATAGAAATTAGGAAAGTTTTATAAAAGGAAAGTTTATATTCAAATCAAATTCTATGATCTTATCTTTTCAAAAAAGGATAATTAAGATATTTTAGAAACTTATAGAAGATTCTAATCAATCCTAATTAGTTTAGGAATAGGATTAAACCTTTGGACCCTCCTCATGATCATTGGGTCGTAGGTAAAATCCGGTTTGGGCCCAGTTTAGTATTTTGGCCATAACTTCCTCATTATTCATCGGAATTGGGCTTATAATATATCGTTGGAAAGGTCTTTTAAAGCCCCATCCAACTACACCATTATTGGACCCTTATCATGGACCAAAATAAACTGAAATGGACGTTTTCATAAAATAAAGTGGGTTTTCGAAAACAGAAAGAAGGATTTTAATAAAAACTAACCGCAACACTTGACTTTTCACACTTTTACCTCATTCGATTATGTTTTGACGTGAAAGGTATTCATCACTGGGTTTGGTTTTGGGGAGACACAAATGGGTGTCTACATTGTCATATCCTCAATCTCCTCATATAACTCAATCTCATTGCTCATATAGGAAGTTGAAGATAATTAGGAAAATGAAAATCAATCAAAATAAATTGATAAAAAGCCTAAAACTCAATAGTCAATACGAAGTACTCTTTTTATCCTAAAAACTCCTAAATTCTAAAATTCGGGTTAGTAATAGGTCGAGTTTAAATTTGGGTCGGATCAATAATAAGTCGGGTTGAATTTGGGTCAGGTCAATAACAAGTCGGGTTGATCTCGAATCAAGTTTGTAACAAGTCGGGTTTAAATTCGAGTCGGGTTAGGAACAGGTCGGGTTAACCTCGGGTCGGGTTAGTAACAGGTCGGGTTGAATTCGGGTTTTGACGGGTTAAATTGGGTTTGGGTCATTCTCGGGTTCGAGTCGGGTTCGGTTCAGGTCAATAATTTACGGGTCACATTCGGGTCGGGTCCTCTCTAGGTCGGTTCATGGTTCGGGTCTCAAATACTCGGGTCAACTCGGGTCTAGGATTGGTTCCAGGTCGGGTTCGGGTCACCTTTTTTTCGATTTCAGACGGGTTAGGATTAGTTAGGGTCGAGTTAGGGTCGGTATTTCGGGTCGGGTCAGCTTTTGACAACTCTAACTGCGTCAGGCTGCTGCGGTGGTCGAGCTTCGGCCTGGTTGCTGCGGTGGTTAAGGATGTGGCTGGCAGCAAGCCTTAGTCGCGATATGATAATCCTTGAAGATAAATATGATTTATCTTTTAAGATTAAAATAAGATTTGATTCTAGCTCATGACAATTTAAAATATACGATATTTTATTGATGATCATGAATAATATAAGATATTATCTAATTGCATTAATTAAAATATGAGATATTTAGGTGCCATGTTTCCTTAATTGTGAACATTCGATGTTTTAATTTAGGAAAGATTGATGAGTAATTTATTATGTGACAATTTTATAATATATGATATTGTTTAATTCTATATATATAGACTAGTATGACCCATAGATTCTAAATACGATCTGCGCATCGTGATGTATTTTTGTAATCTAAATACGGTCTGCGTACCGTTAAGTATTTTTGTAATTTATTTCATTTTATTTAAGTAGTAGATATAATAGAGTAGAATTACAGGTTGCAGTTAATCCAAGAAGCCAATGAAGTGAAGGTCCAAAGGAGCAAAGTGGATGAGATCCATGAAGGTTCAAGTGGGAGCTTTTTGCTTTATTAGTTTTCTTAGGATTAGGGGCCATGCTATGTCTTGTTTATGCATTCAGTACTTTATGCATGTTAGATTTTATTTATGTTCCTTGATGATGCGCTAGAGTTCACTACATAATCACAACATAATAAATCTAGGTCCGGGTAATATTGAGGTAGCTTTTCCAATTAAAAACCCGACGGAACCTTCGATATTTTATGATGGGTAATGCCAAAGCAAGGTGTCATATTATATATTTGGGAAGCGGGGGTAAAACAAATTTTACAATTTTGATTGGTTATACTCAATAAGGTTACCTAAAGAGTTTAGAACCTTGAAGCTAAGGGTAGTAATAAAACATGTGATGGGTAATAATTCAACTAAGAATTACAAAGAGTTGTAATCAGTAAAGAGTTAACTCACCTTGAAAATGTAATGGTTCATGGTAGGGCCAAAGTGACGTAGGGCAAACTAGGT
This sequence comes from Chenopodium album, assembly GCF_948465745.1. NCBI lineage: Eukaryota > Viridiplantae > Streptophyta > Magnoliopsida > Caryophyllales > Amaranthaceae > Chenopodium > Chenopodium album. The sequence continues at coordinate 23,326,616 of NC_137857.1, read as the reverse complement.
CGTTGGACTAATCCTCCCTAAGCCAAACAAATTTATAAACACTCAACAAACCTAAATACAAGTATAGAGGTAAGTCAAGGGTCGAACCCAAAGGAACAGTAATGTCTAACTGCTTCCAATTATGTGCCTAAGCTAGGTCGGAGTCTAAGGATAAAAGATGACACTAACAACTACTAAGACAAAGAAACCAAACAAATAAAGTGCTAGGGATCAGGATCAACAAGTAATCATGGCAATTATACCAACCCGGAAACATGCGCAAATCAATGGTTGTGAAGACCAACGGCAAGCTCTATCAAAAGAATCAACAAGCTATTCTCCTGGAGGTCTAACTAGCGTCAACTACGAGAAACTCTAGCCAGGAACGTCACAAATCAACTCAATCGACAAATGTAAGCCACAAATCAATTGTCCGTATCAATGTGAACCTACAATGCAATCTAGTGTGAGTAACTAGGTTAATGACTCCTAAATTAAACACACACATGCAAACTTCCATTAATCACTTTTGTTTCGGGGTTTTTTGAGTCCCTTGGGAGAGTTACAACACTAAGACTGGATGCTCGCTTGGATGCCTGTACCTCCAAAACAACGGAGCACCGAATGGTCGGTGGTCCGCCTCCGAAGCTTAAGTTAGTCTAAGTCCGAAGAATAAGGTGCGGAATGTAAAGGGTTATCTACTCGGATTCCGAGCTCGGGTGTACTGTTCTCTTGAGAGTGACAGTTCTAACAATGATTAGTAATCACTGAGTATATCTCGTAAAGAGTGTCAAAAGAAATGTATCTCGTATTGAATGTCAAGATGTCTCACGTAGCCATAAATGAGGAGGTCATCTCCTATTTATAGGCTTCTCGAAAAACGTGCACTCCCTAGGGTTTCGTGCCCTAGGGAATACTCACGCAGTTTTTGCAGACCTCGGGATTTGGGCCTGAAAGCCGCCAATCCCAGGTCCTTTTATCCGTCTGCCACGTGTCGTTCCCTGAGAGGTCCAAGGTGGCGCCCCTTTCAGTGACACGTGGCGGACTCTGATTGGGCCAACTGGCCTAGGGTATTTTTACCCAAATCATTTGCCCCTCATAGGTGACACGCGCTTGCCACGTGTTGCCTGTGACAGGTGTCAGCATCCGACTGGTCGGATTTTGAAGAGTTACTGTGGAGGGAAAATTTTAGGGTTTTTAACCCCTCTATAAATAGAAAGTTTTCACCCCCCGAATCTTTCACACCTTTGCGAATCTTTGGAGAATCTCTGACTTTTGACTTTAAGAATCTCAAAATTCCCTAAGTGTTTCTTAGTTCTCAAGCATCCGACACTCGGCCCGCTGTCCGACAGTTCTCAGCTAACCAAGCGTCTCTTCACCCTTCTTCTAAAGGTAACGCCTGTTTCTTCTTTTATTTCTCATTTTTTCTTTGTTTTCGAAAAAATGGTTTCCCAATCGCATGCGGCACAGTATAGGATAGTGATCAGCCGGTCACCGGGGACGGCTGAATCTAAAACTTGCAGTGCCGACTGCTTGACCAGCGACTGTGCTTTGCGAACTTCTCCGAATCCGACTGGTTTCGCGTCTATGCAGGACACGATGGCCAGAACAAAAAAAACAGCAAGAAAACCCAACTCCGATGGATCTTTTTTCCCGTCGGATGGTTCAACTCTTTAATCTGACGGCTCAATGAGGGTGCCTCGAAATGAGGTGTCGGAACACCCTGATAGCCCTTCTTATCTTCCTCCTACCCCTACTTATTACCATTCGTCCTCTTCAAGCGGTACTCCTAGTGATAGGATACTGGAGGAGGCAGATGAAACCTATGCAGCCGGGCCTTCTGAACAGGCGCCGGAAGAGAGTCTAAGGGAGGACCCTGCTGGCACCAGTCGGCAGTCCCTTAGCTCTGATGACAGTTCTGATGACGAGTCGGCCTCGTCATCTTCTTCAGATAATGCCTCTGCCTCTTCAGGGGAGGCAAGGACCAGAATAGATGCTGCCAGGGAGTCCTTGGCAGTTGAGAGGGGGGAATCCTAGGCCGAGCCGAGCGCTTCCAGGCGCTTGGAGAAAGCCCCCTACTATCATCATGTTCCGCAGAGCAGGCGGAACACCATGGCAAACGACCTTACAAGTTTTAAGCGTAAGGTTGTTCTGGGCCATGGCTTCACTTTGTGCGTCCCCAATAAGGACGACACCATTACTTGGCCGAGTATGGCCAGCTATGAAGACCGAGCATTCGGTTGTTATGAGGTGGCCTTTCAGGCTGGCTTGCGCTTCCCTCTCCACCCGGCCGTGGAGAGGATTTTGGATGGATACCAACTTGGTATCTGGCAAGTCGTACCCAATTCATGGATCAATATTCTGGGATACGTTGCCGCCTGCGAGATGCTGGAAGTGGAGGCGAGCTTTGAAGCATTCGCCCACATGCATTATCTTAGCAGGGCGCCTGCTAGGGGTGGCGAGGGCTGGTACACCTTGACTACTTGCAAGGGGTACATGATGGCTGTCGGCAAAGAGAACAAGTGGAAAGACTGGAGAACTAAGTTCTACATAGCCAAAACTGCCGACCGCCGCCTGAACCAAAAGTATAATAGGTGGAACAAAGATCCACCTCTCCTAGCAGGCAGGAGTGCATTGCCAGCTCTTCCTAGACAAGCAAAGGAGGAGATCATGGACGCGGGTTTGTTCACCGTGTCTGTGAAGACGAATGATGAGGGGGACAAGGAAGTCACCCCTCAATGCTATCTCCCTTTGTACAAATGGTTTGAGGAAGGGACGTTCTTGGCCGCTTGTGGGCTAAGTACTGAGATGCCGAGAGGTAGTCGGCCGTCTGTTTAATATGCCATATTTTTTTTGCTTGTCTTCACTTGTTAAATGTGACTAACACTTGATTCTTTTTTGCAGACAAAGCGATGGAGAAACTCTCGGCCTCCAGGAAGCCGGCTGTATCTGCTGCCAGATACAGATCAAACGTCCTTAACAGGGCGGAAGCCACCACAAGGGTGGAAAAGCAGCAACCAGCCGGTACCCCCGGGGTAAGATTTTGTACTTAGCATTCTTCTGATTAATGCTTATCCTTTGCCGAATGTTTACTGACCTTTGTTTTGTCTTCAATGACACAGGGTACTTCCTCCAAATCCCCGTCCAAATCATCCGACCCTAAGCTCCAAAAGACTAGGGCGGGTGATGTGAGCGCATCCGGCAAGGGCGGCTGGAAGCACGTTGCTAATAAGCCCAAGAGGCCCTCAGACGCCCCTGCTGGTGAGAAGAGGTTTCTGGGGGAAAAGCCCCCTTCTTCCGGTAAGGAGAGGCTTTTGGGGAAAAGGCCCGCCTCTTCTACCGGTCAGAAGAGGGTTCTGGGGGAAGAGGAGGTGGATGAGGAAGATGGTAAGGACCATTCGTCCCCTTTTCCTTTCTTCAAGTTATCCATACTTGAGTACTTTTCTAACTTTTTCTTCTTGCAGTTCCCATACAGAGGCCGACTGTAGTTCAAATGGCCAAGTCCATGCTGAGAGCGATTGATCCAGATGATAAAGCATCCGTCAGAGGAGTCGGCACCCTAGACCTTGATGGTATTCTAGGGAACCTTTGTGAGGTATAGACTTAGCCTTGCCTTAGCATTCGTCTCTCTCTTTTATCCGCCTGGTTCTTAACCATCCGGCTTCTTTTTGCAGGCCATGCTGCGCGTCCAAGGGCTCGGAAAACCCCTCAAGGAGAAGTCCAAAGAGGTAAAAGCTGCTAAGGCTCAGGCCGAGTCCGCCTTGGATAGGGCTCAATTTGATATTGCTCAGAATGAATTTCTGACGCTTGATATGATGTATTCGCAGTCGGAGGCCAATCTGCAGGTGAAGAAGGATCTGGACTCGGCCCGCCTTCAGGTCTCCAACCTCAAGAAGGAGATCAAATCCCTTAAGGCGAAGCTCGAGCCCCTTCAGGATGCCAAGGATGAGGCCGAAAGGGCCCAGAATAGAGTGAGCCGCCTGGAGCATAAACTCACCAACCAGGAACTCCAGCTGAGGACCAAGTTCGAGTCCTGTGCCGAGCAAGAGAGATCTGAACTGGTCAAACAAATGATCAGGGACAATGAGATCATCATGCGGGACACTTGGGCGGCTGTTCAGCCAGGCTCGGACTATCAGATTTGGAAGTCCAAGTTTGATGAGCTCAGCAAAGCTCTCGACGATCGCCTCCTTGAGGAGATGGAAGAAGCTTCCAAGGCTGATGCTGAGGCCGAGGCTGCTGAGGGCTCTGGGTCCGACTCTTCTGAGGAGTCGTCCTCTGGGAAGGAGGAGGGAGATCAGGCGGAGGAGCGAGAGAAAGATGATGAAGAGCAGCCGAAGGACAACAGGCCGGCTGCCAATGAAGAGGCTCTCCCCTGATCACTTAAGCTTTTTATTTTCTGTTTCTACGGCCGAATGGCCATGTACTTGCTTTTCCGGCCTGTGTGCCGAGTATTTATGTATCTTTACCGACCGAGGGGTCGGGTAATCTGACAATTTCCCTGGCTTTGCCAGATAACAATTTAACCAATCGTCTGGTGGCGATTGGTCATTTTTAATTTGAATCATTCGGCCATTTGGCTGAATTTTTTTCATTCTGCCCTTTGAATTGTTTGAAATTTTTGCATGTTTTTTGGCTAAGTATTATAACCTATATACCATGCGAATGTTCTTGCCCCTGGACGGATGTCGAGTGGTTTCGGTTTATGAGATTGATTGACTTGGAAATTATTGATACTTATAAGAGTATTCATGGTTTCTAAGTCAATCAATCACTATGGTGATTGCCCCAAACCACGCGGCAGACGTCTATCCAGAATTTGGCAAAAATAAGTGTTCATTCGGCCATTGGCTCGAACAGAACTCAAATTTCCAACTTAGATGTTATGCTAAGGAAAAATCCCCGCCTGTTCTGCCTCATAGGCAAAAACAGGCGCATCCGGCCATTGGCCTCTTTGAGATTAAAGTGTTAAGTCTGGGACTTAACTTATTTTTGTTAAAATAATTCGTCCGCCTGTCTTGCCCCATAGGTAAGGATCAGGCGGCATCCGGCTGATAGCCTCAAGTAAGTGCTAAGTAGTTAACTTAACACATTTTTATAAAAATTTTCCGCCTGTTTTGCCCCTGAGCTAAAACAGGCGCATCCGGCTTTATGCCTCGATTAGCCTCTACTTATGAAACAGTGACCATTTTCGAACTGTGCTAGAACAGATAGAAAATTTTGGCCTTTTAGATTTCACTTTCGATTAAAACAAACGACTGCGAGTGCTGCCTTAGCATTCGGTTGGGCCGCTTGTATATTCGTAGAGCAATGTGCCACCCAAATGGGAGATGCTTCTCCTCGACGAATTCACCCAAATGGGCGTCGCCGGTTATCTGACTCATGTTGGAGCAGACGGTCATACTCATGTTGGAGCAGACTGTGACCATTCGGTCTCTTTTTATATATATCTGGCCTTAGGCCTCGTAATTGATTAAGTAAATGTTGGTATAAACTTAATAAAATTTCGTAGGAACGACTGTTTAGAACAATCGGCTCCTTCAAAGGGTTTGGGACGTCTGCTGTTGAGACAGACGCCTTTCTAACATATTGGTCGTCTGTAGCTGGTACAGACGGTGCTGAAAATAATAAAAGTTTGAAAAAGGGAAACATATTCTCATTAACAAACCTTTGAGATAACAAAATTGAAGCATTTACATTCGTACTTAGAAGTAGTATTTTTTCAAGTTGTCTACATTCCAAGTTCTGGGCAGCTGCCTGCCGTCTGGTTCTTCCAGGCGGTAGGTGCCGTCTCTTATTTCCTCATAGATTCGGTAGGGGCCTTCCCAATTTGGGGTTAGCTTTCCCTGCTCATTCGCCCTACCGACTGCTTCCATTTTTCGTAGCACAAAGTCCCCCACTTTGAGAGGACGCTTGTGTACTCTTTTGTTGTAAGCCCGAGTCATTCTCAGACGGTATATCTCATGGCGCAAGGCGGCATTGCCCCTGCGCTCTGGTAGTGAGTCCAATGCTAGACGCATTGCCTCCCAATTTGCCTCCTCATCATACAACATGATTCCAAGAGTCGGCTCATAGTGTTCAATGGGCAAGACAACTTCTGCACCATACACCATAAGGAATGGGGTCTCTCCAGTTGCCCCTTTAGCAGTCGTCCTGATGGACCAGAGGACGTGTGGTAATTCATCCGCCCAAAGGCCACCAGCCCGTTCAATTTTCTTTTTAATTCCGTCTGAGATTAACTTGTTAAAAGCCTCGACCTGGCCGTTTGCTTGAGGCCGGCCGACTGATGCAAAAAAGCTAGAGATCCCTTGGTCTCCCAGCCAAGTCTTGAGTTGAGGCGTCTCAAATTGAGGACCATTGTCAAAAACCATAGACATGGGCACCCCGAAACGAGTGATTATGTTTCTCCAGATGAAGGAAATAACATCTTTTGTCTTAATGTTTTTGACTGCCTCCGCCTCTACCCACTTAGTAAAGTAATCCACAGCCACCAATATGTAGCGCTTGCCGCCTGGTGCGGCTGTATATGGCCCTAGAATGTCCATGCCCCATTTGGCAAAGGGTATTGGGCTGTGGATGGCCGACAGGTCTGTAGCCGGACGATGAATGAGCTTGCCAAATTTTTGACATTTGTCACATTTTTTCACCAACTCCATTGCATCCGACTCCAGTGTAGGCTAGAAGTAAAGCCGCCTGGCTTTGGCAGCAAGGGATCTGCCCCCTATATGGGAGGCGCAGAATCCTGCATGCAACTCTTCGAGGACTTCCTTACCCTTCTCAGGGGTAACACATTTCAACAGAGGCTTCAGAAAACCAGCCCTGAAGAGTTCTCCTTGTCGCAACTCGAAGTTAGCCGCTCGTTTTTTCAAAACAGCCGCCTTCTGTGGTGAGTCAGGGAGCTTGCCGTCTGTAAGGTAAGTCCGGATGCTGTCCATCCAGGTTGAGCTTCGGTCAAGAACTCCAATGGGGTCTTCTTCAGAGATACTCCTTTTTTCCATGACCTCCCAGAAGACTGACCGAGGCGTTGCACAAGAGGCGGATGATGCTAGCTTGGACAGGGCATCCGCCTGATGGTTAGAAGACCTGGGCACTTGACTTAGTGTAAATTCTTCAAGTGTCCCAACTTCAGCCTTGACCGCCTGCAGATATTTTATCATGGCCGGATGAGTGGCCTCGTACGTTCCATTGACTTGGAGTACGACCAATTGAGAGTCTGAGCAGGCGTCAATTTTCTTCGCCCCTGCTGCCTTACAGTACCGAATGCCAGCAAGCAGGGCTTCATATTCGGCCTCATTATTAGAGACATGGAACTTGAACCGTAGTGCATATTCAAATTTGTCCCCCTCAGGAGACTGACAGATAATCCCTGCACCACAGCCGTTCGCAGTGGAGCTCCCGTCCACATACACTTTCCAAACCTGACTAGTATCATCCGGAGCAGCCGGCCTTGTCATTTCCACAATAAAATCGGCGAATGCTTGCCCCTTTATTGCTTTCCTGGGTTCGTAAATGATTTCCAATCCTTGCATTTCAATCGCCCATTTGAGCATTCATCCAGAAGACTCCAAGGTTGTCAGAGGCCGCTTGATCGGCTGGTCAGTATAGACCACTACCGCATGTGCCAAGAAGTAAGGTTTCAATTTCTTGATGGCCATGTAGAGAGCAAGACCAAACTTTTCAACCATGGGGTACCGAAGCTCAGCGTTCCTGAGAACATGGCTGATGAAATAGACTGGGAGCTGAGTGCTGTCTCTTTCAGCTAAGAGAACAGCGCTGAGGGCATGATCGGAGACGGCCAGATACATGAAGAGCGTCTCTTTGGGCAAAGGGCTAACAAGCCTCGGCAAAGAGTGCAAATGAGTTTTTAACTTTTGAAAGGCCGCCTCTGCAGCACCACCCCATTCAAAATTAGTCTTCTTCCTGATTGCTTGGAAAAAGTAGAGACACTTATCGCCTGACCGACTGAGGAATCTCCCCAGGGCCGCCAGACAACCTGTAAGCTTTTGAACCTCTTTCACAGTACGGGGCGACTGCATGTCGATGACCGCCTGTATTTTCTCAGGATTGGCCTCTATTCCCCTTTGATCAATCAGGAATCCGAGAAACTTCCCAGACTCAACACCAAAGACACACTTTTTTGGATTTAGCATGACCTTGTGCCGCCTGAGTGTGGCGAATGTTTCTCGGAGATCAGTGAGGTGATCCACTTGTAGTTTGGATTTGACTATCATGTCATCAATGTATGCTTCTACATTCCTCCCAATCTGATTAATGAAGACCGTATTAATCATTCGTTGGAAAGTAGCAGGCGCATTCTTCAAGCCAAACGGCATCACAGTATAACAGAACAACCCCTGATCAGTGACGAATGCCGTCTTTTCTTGATCTTTTTTCCACAGGGGAATCTGGTGGAAGCCTGAATAGGCGTCCATAAAACTCATCAGGGCATGTCCGGCTGTTGAATCGACCAGACTGTCGATCTTTGGCAATGGATAACTATCCTTCGGACATGCCTTGTTCAGGTCGGTGTAGTCAACACACATCCGCCAAGTACCATTCGGCTTTTTTACTAACACAACGTTAGCTACCCAATCAGGGAAGTTGCATGGCCGAATGAACTTGGCGTCCAGCAGCTTTTTAACTTCAGCTGCTGCCGCCTGACTTCTTTCTTTGCCGTGATTTCTTTTCTTTTGCCGAATGGGCTTCTTTTTAGGATCTACGGCTAGTTTGTGGACAGCGAGATCCGGGCTTATGCCAGGCATCTCTTCTACTTCAAAGGCAAAGGTGTCTTTGAATTCTTTCAGAAGCTGGTGCAAACTGTCACCTAGCTTAGCAAATGCAACCGTCCCTACCTTAACAGTCCGCTCTGGCCGAGCGTCATCCAGAGGGATATCAATGTGTTCACCAGTCGGCTGGGGACGGAGATCATCCGACCGTTCCCCGGTCAGTGATTGCTATTTTTTCTCTTTTTTTGACCGCCACCAGTTGATCAATTTTTCTCTTTTTCTCAGCTGGTGGGGCCGCTTGGTCTTTGTCATCATCAAGGTCGACTGTTTGTTTGCCTCGGACGGCTGCTGCGGCCGCGGGCTTGACATCCGAGAGATAGCACTCCCGAGCTGTCTTCTGGTCCCCATTAAGGGAGCCGACTGTGCCATCATCCCTCTCATACTTAACGAGCATGAGGGCAGGAATGATGACAGCCTTGCACTCGTTAAGAGTGGGTCGACCAAAGATGAGGTTGTAGGCAGTAAGCTCTTCAACCACGAGGAAACGGATGGTCATATGCCGGCCGTTTCCCTTTTGTCCCAGCCGGATGGGCAAATCTATCCGTCCGACTGGGTGCACGAGTCCTCCCCCAAACCCTACAAGGGTGTGAGAAACCTCCATCATGCTGTCTGGCTTGTACTTGAGATTGGACAAGCATTTCAGGCTGATGAGGTCAGAGGAGCTGCCTGTGTCGATCAAGATTCGACCAACCAGTTGGTTGGCCACTTTACATTCAATGACCACAGGGTCATCATGCGGCCGACGGACTTTGCCTCTGTCCTGTTCGGTGATGATGACCTCGGGGAAGGCGGATGTGCCTGCCGCATCTCCCTCTTCAACAGAATGGATCATCCTTTTCAGATGATCCTTAGTGCTCCGAATAGTCGGGCCACCCCCGGCGAATCCGCCTGCTATGGTATATACCGGATCTTCATCGGTGTCGGTACTAACAGTCGGCTGGGGAGCCTTCTTTTTGGACTGCCCCTGATTCGCCTTTGAAGTCACTTTGGACTTCACATAGGACTTTAGCTGTCCTTTGTCGGCCAGACGGTCAAGCTCTCGCTTGAGGCTGAAACAGTCGTTGGTGTCATGACCGACATCTTCATGGAAGTGGCAATGTTTATTTTTGTTCCGATTTTCAATGGAACCTCTCATTGGAGTCGGCTTCTCAAGAGTCAGCCGGTCCTTGATTTCCATCAAGATGGAGCAGCAGTCCTTGTGGAATTCGTACCTTGGGACATACGGTTTCCACTCTTTCTTCTTCTTCTGGGCCGGCTGATCAGAGTTATCAACGGCCCAGACTTGCTTTTTCTTTTTGCTCTCTTCTGGCTTGGGAGCCGACTGAGCAGGCCGACTCTCCTTCTGTCGGTCGGACCTCTTAGAGTCCGACTGTTTGTTGGAGGAGCAGAGCTCGGTCGCCTGTATATAGGCTTCCGCCTCTCGCAGCGCTCCCTGCAGAGTGAAAATTTGCTTTCGGACGAGTTCATACTTGAAGGTAGAACCGTCCTTCAGACCCTTGAAAAAGTCTGTGAAGGCGACCTCGTCAGATAGCCCATGGATCTGGATTCGTACCAGATTGAACCGCCTGACGTAAGAACGCAAGCCTTCTCTATCTCCCTGCTGTACATTGCCAAGATCAAGGCTTGTTTTCTTAGCAGGGATGTTCATAGAGAAGTTGGAAGCAAACAAGAACGCAAGCGTCTTGAAGCTATTAATGCAACCAGCCGACAAGTTGCCAAACCACTGTTGGGCTATGCCCTTCAGCGTGGCTGGAAAGCAGCGACACCATGCGGCATCATCCAGCCCTTGTAAATACATGAGGTGGGTGTATGCTAGCAGGTGGTCTTCGGGGTTGGTAGTCCCATCATAGGTTCCTACCAACACATTTTTAACCTTGGCCGGCTGTTCGGCGTCGGTTATTTCCTTAGAGAAAGCAGAGGGTTGGTCTCCAAGATGCTGCAGCCTAAGCTGCCAGTCCATGGGCTGATAGCCGCATGCCGCCTGTCCTCCAAAGAAAGCAGGCTGGATGTAAGGTTGAGCAGGCGTTTGGTACAATGGCTGAGCCATGTACTGAGCCGGCTGGATGACATGAGGTCCAACTTGAACCAGGGGGCTGCTTATTGGAGTCTCATGCACAGAATGTGAATACCTCAACGAGGTATGCTGGGAGCTGTCGTGATAAGTCGACGTTGAGGCCGACTCTGAAAGCTCATTCCTCTTCTGCTCGATGTAATGTCGAGCATCAGAGAATGTTTTCTTGTTACCATTCGGCTGAACATGCCGAATGGCTTTTCTTGCAACCGTTTCTGGGAAACGGAGTCTTTAAAGGTCAAACTGAGGCCGAGCCGTGTCCTTGGGATGAGGAGTCGGCTGTCGGTCCCTGATTGATTTGTTCTTGCCCATTTGGGCTGACTTCTTGGCCGACTGTTCCTTGGCAGGAGTAGCCGACTTCTTGTTGGTGAGTTGTTTTATCTCACCACGAAGAGTGCTCACAAGCTTCATGAGCTCGTCTCTGGTTACTGGGTCTGACCCTTCCGCATGGGTAGAATCAGACGGCTTCTTTGAATGTCCGGCTGGTTTGCTCGGAGCAGTCTGAGAGTGAGGGCGCTCCCGCTTTTCCTTGCTGCGGATGCGCCTGGAGATGAGGGACCCATCTCTAGCAGTATAAGTTTTGACGTCACCGTCGTCACCTGAATCATGGTCCGTCTGGACCAACACTTCGTCCAGGGACCGATTGGTCTCTGGTGGCTGATTAGTCTCCAGTGGCCGATTGGTTTCTGGAGGCCGATTAGTTATAGAAATGGGTACAGTTTCCAATGAGGCCATCTTAGAGGTACTCTCCCCACAGACGGCGCCAAATGTTTCGGGGTTTTTTGAGTCCCTTGGGAGAGTTACAACACTAAGACTGGATGCTCGCTTGGATGCCTGTACCTGCAAAACAACGGAGCACCGAATGGTCGGTGGTCCGCCTCCGAAGCTTAAGTTAGTCTAAGTCCGAAGAATAAGGTGTGGAATGTAAAGGGTTATCTGCTCGGATTCCAAGCTCGGGTGTACTGTTCTCTTGAGAGTGACAGTTCTAACAATGATTAGTAATCACTGAGTATATCTCGTAAAGAGTGTCAAAAGAAACGTATCTCGTATTGAATGTCAAGATGTCTCACGTAGCCATAAATGAGGTCATCTCCTATTTATAGGCTTCTCGAAAAACGTGCACTCCCTAGGGTTTCGTGCCCTAGGGAATACTCACGCAGCTTTTGCAGACCTCGAGATTTGGGCCTGAAAGCCGCCAATCCCAGGTCCTTTTATCCGTCTGCCACGTGTCGATCCCTGAGAGGTCCAAGGTGGCGCCCCTTTCAGTGACACGTGGCGGACTCTGATTGGGCCAACTGGCCTAGGGTATTTTTACCCAAATCAACTTTAATCTCAACAATCAATCAACACAATTCCCTTAATTGCGCACAATAAATCAATCATACAAGTTTCACCCTATCCCTAGCCAAACCACTACTCTAAGAGCATCATCAAATCAACAAATAACTATTGAAATCAAGAATCAACAATTTAAGAAGAACAATTACTCTAATCAAAGATCAAAAATCAAAATCAAATCAAAATCAAACCAACCAAACATGAATTAACAAATCGAAACAATAAATGAGATCGAATTAGAAATGCTCATTGATAATAGAGAAGATCTCCAACACAATTGTTACCCTTGCATCTTCAACCTCTCAAATCACCACTGAAATTCCTCACTTTCTCTCTCTAAAATCTACTCCTAAAACTAACCCTAAAACTAGAGAGAGAAGATCTCAACTAAGCTAAATTATTAAATGAAACTTATTCTTAAAACTTGCCCCAAAAATCGGGTTTACAAAGATATTTATAGAGGCGCGAAAACACCAAAAACCGAGCAACAAATACCCAGGAAGTCGCGGCCGCGCGAGCAGGAGTGGCGCGCCCAAGCCCGTGCCAGCATGTTGCGCGCCCGCGCGCTTCTGGGTTTCTTCGATCTTCTTGCAGCTTCGTGCGTTCGCTAAGGTCGCACGACTATGATGATGATGAACACTAGGAGGGGCATTAGCTAATGCTCTTGATTAGTGGGTTCACCACTTCTTCATGGTAGCACGGCATGAGAGCGCAAGAGCTAAGACTTGGAATTTCCACCTCCTTGCATCTTGAGCTTTCCAATTGTCATGAGCTTGCTCGAAAAGCTTCCTCCACCTTAGTAAATCACCAATATCAAGACCCGAACGTCGTTCAATACCTACAACCACGTAAATAGAGTAAATAATGGAGCAAAGACTAGAAAACCAACGAAATACACAAAAGCTACAAAATGAGGAAAGGTAAAACTAAGCAACAAAGCATAAAATTAAGCATTTATTAAGCAAGAAAGCCATAAAAGGAAGGAGAAAACATCCTAAATACTCATCAAATGGGTGCCATAAATGACACATATCAAATGCCCCTAAGCTTATCTTTTGCTCGTCCTTGAGCAAAACATAACCAAGGGATGGAAAATGATGAGCTTATTCAAACAAACTAAAGAAGAGTGGAGACAAGAATATACACTGACTCACTTTCGTAGGAATCACGGTCAATTTTAGAAACTAAAGACAAGCCATTTAAACCCCTAGATCACCCTAGAGGACGAGTGTAGAGAATATTTCAAGCATTATAACCCCAAGCTTGAACCCCACTGTGATCATACGCTAAAGTATGGTGGCGTCCAAAGGGAAAGAAAAGAGAGCAAAAGAGTCGCCAACAAGTTTTGGGAACTTGTAAACCAATCACGAGGTGAAGGTTACACCCCTAAACGATCCAGGAGATCATCAACTCCATAAGGTCTTGAACCAAATAGGGTTCGGCGATGAGGGTACGAAACCAATCTACAAAAGAAAGAACCCGCCCTATAAAATAGGCATCTACTTTATTCTACTCGTATTCATGTGTGCTTTCTGACTAACATGCAAACATTATATTAATCCTAAACCTGTTTAATCTATGTTGGTTGAATATTAATGCACAAATAAAACTATTATTGGCGATCACTTGAGTTAAAATCATATTAGCCTAAACCAAATTATTAATTATCTTATTAAGCGTGATTTCAAGTACAAATTCCCTTTAACAAACATAAAAGGCGTGATCAAGCAATAACAAGCAACATAATAATAATGAATAACAATAATAATAACAATAATCATCATATTCATAATAATAATAGTAGTCAAAACCATGTTAAGGCATAACAAAGCTTAAATATAATAGCAAGATCCTAGGCATGATACTAACAAGATTAATAACAAATCCTAGCATGTCACTAAGCAATAAAGACCAAAGCTTTAAACCTAACATGGTACTAACACGCTATTAGAAAGAATAAAAGGGATCCTAAACATGATACTAGAAAGCAAAAAATAACATCCTAACATGATACTAGGAATTAAACAACTCTAAGCATGCTTTCTACATTGAAATTAAAAAGAGAGTAAACTAATTACTTACTTTGAAGCCTCGTACCTCTTTCTAATAACAAAATACACGAGTTAGTAAACTTCAATGAAATAATAAAATCAAAGAATTAAATTAAAGAATTAAGTTAAATAAGGTTTAAACTAGATTTGGGACCAAACCCTCAGAAATTATCAACCTTTCACGTCTAGGGCGAAGGCAACTTCGAACTTGGCTAGATGTCTCTAAGCCTTGTGAATGCGGTATTGTGTTTAAAAGGGTTGGTTTAGAAAGAGAGAGAAGAAATCAAGTAATTCTTGATGAGAGTTGACGAATAAAAACGGAGGTCGAGGACCCTATTTATAGGAAAAATAGTCCGAAAATTGACAGAATTTGATAAGGAATAAAACTACACGTCGCCAGAAATTAGAGCTGGCAAAAACTGACACGACACGAACCGGACACGAAAAAAGCGGGTTAGTGTTGAGGGTTTTCGACCCGTTTAATTAAACGGGTCAACACGACACGACACGACTAATTAAACGGGTCAGGTTAGTGTTGAAAGTTCTAACACGAAAGTAACACGACTCAACCCGCCTATTAGGCGGGTCGTGTTCAGGTTAACCCGTGTACCCGCTTAAGAAATAAGATCTATAAAAATATTTAAATCCTTAAATTTTACTGTGGCCCAAAAAATTACAATGGCCCAAAAAAATTGAAAAACCTAATTTAACTTAACATTAGCCGTCATATATAAGGCTTTTACTAGCTATTTCACTCTTTATCTCACTGACCTCACTTCTCTAGTTCTCTCGTGATTATCCTTCCTTACTATTCTTCCTTTCCTTTCAATTATTCATTATTATTATTGGATTGTTCTAATTACTTTTGGGTATTTTACTCAAATACTCGGTTGAGTCTTCATTTATTTAAGGTCCCATTTTTAGTTTATAATTTTCGACTTTTTTAATTTATGAATTTTAGTTTCTTTTTTCCAGATGTGTTCATCTTTTACTACTTGTAGGGAATATTTCAAGCATTATGATAACCCCAAACTTGAACCCCACTGTGATCATACACTAAAGTACGGTGGTGTTCCAAAGGGAAAGACAAAGAGCAAAAAGAGTCGCCAACAAGTTTTAAGGAACTTGTACCCAAAAGACAATCCAAAGGACCGTCAACTACTCCATAAGGTCTTGAACCAAACAGGGTCCGGGGATGAGGGTACGAATCCAATCTACAAAAGAAAGGACCCGCCCTATAAAATAGGCCTCTACTTTGTTCTGCTCGTATTCATGTGCGCTTTTCGAATAACATACAAACATTATATTAAACCTACCCTGTTTATCTATGTTGGTTGAAATTAATGCACAAACAAATCTATTATTGGCGATCACTTGAGTTAAAATCACATTAGCCTAAACCAAATTATTAATTATCTTATTAAGCGTGATTTCAAGTACAAATTCCCTTTAAACCTGCATAAAAGGCGTGATCAAGCAATAACAATATATAATCAAGCAACATAAATAATAAACAAAATAACAATAACGATGATAGCATGATAAGGCATAATAAAGCTTAATATAATAGCAAGATCCTAGGCATGATACTAACAAGATTAATAACAAATCCTAGCATGTCACTAAGCAATAAAGATCAAAGCTTTAACCCTAACATGGTACTAACATGATATTAGAAAGAAGTAAAAGCATCCTAAACATGATACTAGAAAGCATTAAATAACATCCTAACATGATAATAGAAAGCATTAAATAACAATAATAAGCATGCTTTCTACATTGAAAGAGAGTAATAAGATTACATACTTTGAAGCCTCGTACCTCTTTCTAATAACAAAATACACAAGTTAGTAAACTCCAATGAAAATAATAAAGAATAATTAAAGAATTAAATTAAAATCAAATTAAATAAAGTTTAGACTAGATTTGGACCAAACCCTCAGAAATTATCAAACCTTGCACGTCTAGGGCGAAGGCAACTTCGAACTTGGCTAGATGACTCTAAGTCTAATGTATGCGGAATATTGTAAAAACTAGAAAAGAAAGAAAGAAAGCATAAAGTGCTCAAGAGAGAAAAGAGAATTAATTGTTGATGATTGATAATTGATTCCTTCTGAAAACAGGAATCCGGACGCTATTTATAATGAAAATAATCCGGAAAAACACGGAATTTGATAAGGAATAAAACTCCACGCTGTCGCCAGGAATGGACTCTGTCGCGACGCGACAATGTCTGTCGCGAGGCGACAGGGTCTGTCGCGCGGCGACAGAGTCTGTCGCGTGGCGATAGACTTGTCGTCTGGCGACAGCCTGTATAAGCGCGTTTTTATCTTTACACGGAATCCGATCTTTAATCAACTTGATCTACGGAATCCGCGTTTTTATCTTTACACGGAATCCGATATTTAATCAACTTGATCTACGGAATCCGTACAGAAGATAAAATACGTATTTAAGATAATAAAACAATATTTTATTCCAAATAAAAAAACCTTTAAAGATAATTAATTATTAATCCTATCAACATTAGAATTAAAAAGAATTTTCTAGAAACTTCTAGAAAACTATAATTAATCCTAATAACTTTAGGAATAACAATTAATATTGGGCCCTCCTGTAGATCATTGGGCCGTATTAAAATAGAACTCCGGGCCCAGTTTAGTATTTTGGCCATAACTTCCTCAATATTCATCGGAATTGGGCTTATAATATATCGTCAGAAAGGTCTTTTCAAGCCCCATCCAACTACACTATTATTGGACCCTTATCAAGGACCAAAATAAACTGAAATGGACATTTTCAAACAAATAAAGCCATTTTCAAAAACAGAGAGAAAAGAATTTAATAAAAACTAACCGCAACACCTGACTTTCGAACCACTTTCACCTAATTCGATTATGACACGACGCACAAGGCATTCATCACTGGGTTTGGTTTTGGGGAGACACAAATGGGTGTCTACAGAAGCCCCCACTTTGACTGAGTTTGAAGGAACTTATGTTTCGAAAAGCGAGAGTCAAAGTATCGATAGGGACGGAGAATGATTCAAAATGTTCTGCAATTCCAAATCATTCTTAAAACGCCGATACCTGCAAACTAATCATCAGTTAAAACAGATAAAAGAGTTAAGAAACGCGTATCTTGCACCGTCGAGCACACGTCTCTGAAAGTAACCATTTTGTTGCATTTGTTGTTTGTGACAACCTCCACTGTGCCTCGTGAACGCCATCCTCGAAGATAACTATATGTCGTCGTCTTCAATACTCTTGATCCTCCACAGTATTTCGGGAACATCATCGAAAAATAACTGTATGTCGTCATCTCCTGGGTGTGGTCGTACGTCGCCACAGCAGTATGTCGCCGCTATAGACAATCTCTTCTTTACCTTGAGGGACCGCCGAAGGTGACCTTGCTTCGCCATCTCCATCATTTGTGACACTACCTCGTCTTGACCGTACTTCGCCGCTAAACAATCTCCCTTTATGTTGAGACATTGCCAAAGAATCACTTTACCTATTGACCCTTAATATCATTATTTATCATTGCTTTTATATATTTGTGCCGGTACTTTCGTGCTTTTTGCCTTTGTGAACCATTACTTTGGTGCGTTTATTGAACCAATATTTCGGTGCCTTATTTGTTGAACCATTATTTCGGTGCCTTATTACAAGCCAATACTTAGGTACTTTAAGCTAAAGTGAGACGATCTTTCATCAAGTCGATCACTCAGTGCATTTTGATCAAGCTGACTAAATCATGTCAATCGCTTAAAGGGCTAACTGGTGTACCAAGGAACCCAAATTACTAAACTGGACCCACAAAACCATAAGGAAGAGCCCAGAACTCTGTCGCCACTCCAGCGCTGGCCAGAAGTATCTGTCGCGAGGGTTTGCCTCTGTCGCCGTGCGACAAGGTCTGTCGCCTCGCGACAATTCTGTCGTTTGGCGACAGAATCGGGGTTTTAAAAACCCGTCTTCTTCTTCTTTCTCATTTCGCTGCTCTGCTTCAAACTTTCGCAAAAAACTTCAACAAATTCGTTCTTGCTCGTTTCTCAGCCAAATTCGCTCAAATTTGTTGCAAATCGAAGCTTTTCTCATCTATTTTCCGGATCTATGTAAGTTTTGCTCAAACTCTACTCGGTTTTTGATGAATTGTCCGTTCTTGTTCGCGTTTTTTCCGAAAATTCGAAACTCATTTTGCTTAATTTGCTTTGTTCGTTGAATTTTATGCCTTGAATTTGTTTAATTATGCTTGTATATTACCTTGGGAGTGTTTTGAGACTTGTTTGACTCAATTTGGTGATGAAACGAACAATTCACCATTGTAGGACCTCTTAAGGTCGTGAAGAACAATGTGAGTCGTTCTTGATATTTTAACTGCTTTTTCTTGCACAATTTGTCACAAATATTCATCATATGTTTGCAAGAAATTGTTTATTTGCTCAAAGAATACTTCCATGCTTGTTTGAGATTTTTGCTCTGTTTTAGTACTACGTACTCTGTTTTTTTTTTTAACATAGTATCATGCGGCTTAGGCGAACTTAGATACTGTAGAAACTTAAGTTTAATTACTTTTACAAACTTTAGCATGGCTAGACGACGTGGTTCGAGCTCTCGGTCGAGGGACACGCGTCGAGAGGACGAGCCCACCAGTGAGGGCAAGGACGTGCCTTCTACCTCTGGGTTGGGTGCGATGCCTGATTGGGACGAGCGCACTTTGTTCCACGCGCCGGTTCATCATTTGTCGGAGAGAATCCGACGAGGTTTAGCGAGTGGGAGGACCCGTAGCCATGGCTCGGGTAACTCCACCATCGGCTCCTTGTACGATAGCTTCATCGGCCGCGACGAGGGGCTTCGACATCTTTGGGAGTCATGTGGGTTGACTCCTCTGCTGCAGGCCACTCGGGCCATGTTTTCATACGATGGGGGTAACCTCGTCGTTCGGACCTTGGTGGAGTTCTTTTGGGACACCACCAACACTTTTCACTTTCCTTGGGGTGAGATGACAGTCACACCAGCTGACTTTTGTCTCATCACGGGATTAGAGTTTCAGTCTACTCCGCTGCCGTTCGATGCTGGCGTTACTGTCTACTCGCCAGAGGTTTTGGAGTTATTGGGGCCGATCGCCATTCGGGCCCAGGCTGAGGCTCAGTCGGGACAGCTGAGTTCCCGATGTATCCGTCGCTGCACATTGGCTGCAGCCTTTGAGGATGATGCGACTACCCGAGAGCAGCGGGTGCGCATCTTTGTGCTGATTCTGCTATCAGGGACGTTTTCCCCTGATCGAGGTAGTAGAGTTCTACTGTACTACCTGCCTGCCGTTCGCGACCTAGGATCGGTCGGGACATATGATTGGGCCAGCATGGCCTATGCTGATTTCATGTTGGGCTTACGGCGTTCCTGTCGCCACAAGGCCCTATCTGGAGAGGTCGCCCTGTCCAGTTTCTGGAGGGTCGTAGAGGTATGCCTCTTTTTTACTTAAATTTTGCTCTAGATTTTTAGGAACATAATCTTACTAATTTTGGCTTTTGTATAGATTTGGTTCTACGAGTACTTCCCTTCTCTTGCGCCTGCGAGGCCTTCTCCTCGCGTGCTCCCCATTGCTGCTAGTTGGGGAGGCCGCAGAGGTCCGCCGGAGGTGTTACGCCTTCGAGAGATGATCCTCACGGTGGGTTTTTCTTTAATTCTTACTTTCTCTTTTATCACCTTTTAGCGTTAGTATCTTACTTAGTGATGTTTCAGGAGCCTAGCCCGGTATATCGGCCTTGGGCTGCTTTTCCTATCCCTGCGCTGGCGGCGCAGTACACGGCTGAGCGTCGTTACTTTCTGGGGACATATGGTGCGGTGGTCTACCTAGGGGAGAGGGTGGCCATCCAGCACTCCTCGGATACTTTCGTTGTTCCTGCTCCTCCACCTCGGCATATGTTCCACGATGCCTTGCAGCGGGATCGTGCTAGTGGGCCTTTGCGAGGTACTCCCTGGAGGTCACACGTTCTCCTCGAGCAAAGTTATGAGGAGGACCTGCTACCGTTGCTAGCGCCGGTTCCTGTCCCTTCAGGGGAGGCAGCGGTATGCTTTTATTCGTTTAGTTTATCTTTCTTAGATAGCCCCCAAGTATCTTTCTAACTTTTACTTTTAGCAGGCTGGTCCTAGGGAGTTCATCCCTCCGAGGATGTCTATACGCTACCAGGGTACGTATGGACCGATCGAGGAGCTTATTCCGCCAGCTCCAGCGGGAGAGCAGTTTGTGGAGCGGTCTATTCCTCGTCACCAGACTCGAGTAAGTAGTTTTTTGTATACCATTCTTATGTTGGGCTTTATAATTGTTATTGACTTTGGCTATTTTGGCAGTTCTCTCGTGAGGTGGTGACGGCTATGGCCAGGTGCATTGACGCCTTTCGCAGCCAGCTTGTGAGGTTGCGGAACCGTGCTACCTGTCGTAGCAACGATGCTGAGGAGGTATTACTTTTACTTTTACTGCTTTTTGGCTTTATTTTCGTTGCATTTGCTAACCTTGATTTACTTTTGCAGGGGCAGCCTATTCCTTCTCCACGCACTCGATCGAGGCCCGAGCCTAGGAGGGAGACTACTAGGTCCGACTCGAGGCGTCGCCGGACTACTTCTGGTGGTCGAGGTGGTCGTTATGAGGCCGCCGCTGTAGAGGATTCGGCGTCATCACCTGAGGACATTCCGACCGGGCCGACCGTTCGAGGTGGGATGGGTGGTGGGACATACGAGTTTGGCTCGTCGTCGCAGCAGCCTTTGCAGCCCCAGCCTCTTTCCGTCGGGTTTCAGGGTGAGGTTAGATGGCCTGGTCCTGAGCTGCAGTTCGCGCCGCTTAGTGGTTCAGGGGGCGATGATGGACATACTCCACGGAGTAGGACATTTTTCGATACATTCGGCATCCCTCGCGACTTGTGACCTCCGGCGCCATAGCTGTACCTGTGTTTATTTATTGTTGACCTTTGTAGGACTTTGTCTATCGTATTTATATGACTCATGTACCAGACACTTGTATATACATATGCATTTTTTATTTATCAACATTCTATTTGCCTGATTTATTATTGTATAACAAATGTGTCGTGCATGTAAGTGTGTGAGAAAGTGTAATTTTTGCGCAAAATTTTTCCGTCATTTTTAATATTAATGGAGGGTACCGACTCTCTCCCCCAAAAAAGAATAAAGAAAATGAAGGAAAGTTTTAAAATTAATTAAGCTTTAATATAATAATAATAATAATAAAAATAAGAATAAGAATAAAAATAATAATAATAAAAATAATAAAAATCATAATATTGAGGGTATGAGAAGAGGAATAGAACAATAAGCCAAGTCAAAGTCGGAATCCAATACGTAAAAACACGGTTTCCTACGCGCAATAGGTGACGCTGCTAAGGAAACAACTGGCGCCGCGTAATCCATTCTGTCGCCACGCGACAGGCTCTGTCGCCACGCGACAATTTTGTCGCCTGGCGACAGACGCGCTTTCCTGTTTCCTATAGGAATTGAAGTCTGTCGTGCAGAAAAAGTTATAAATAGCCCCCGAATCATCCGTTTACTGCATAATTTAACCAGCTTATTAAATAGTTAATTAACTAGTAATCATGCCTTTAGCTAAAAGAACCTTTTGTGGGTACATGGATGAATGGTGTCGTCACTTGACTGCTAAAGATAAAAAAGCATTAGATCTTTCTCATATGGGGGGTATGTTTGGAGTCAAGGGGATGAGCCTTGATATTGACTTTATTTATTCTGCCATAGACTATTGGAATATTGATACTCATTGTTTTAGATTTTTCCCAGATGAAATATGTCCTTTACCGGAAGAATTTGGGGCCATCATAGGTTATTATTCCACAGACCTTGCGGTAATGCCTAGAATCAATGAATATTACTATAAAGATTTCGAACACTTTTTTGATTTGAGGGGGACGGCTTTAAAACATACAGTGCACGGGAATGTAGTTGATTTGACAGAATTTGCACATTATTTTTATGATAATCCCAATCCCGATTTCCGTGTCTATAAAAGAAGGGCTTTCCTTTATTGTTTATTTAACCAATTGCTCTTAGTGAGTGGTAAAGATAATGAAGGGCAATCGATAATTATATCTGTTATAGAACAAGTTGAATCTGGGAGAAATCCAATGCCATTAATTGTTGGAGAGACTATGCTGTGGTTAGATGCACTAAGAAAGGATTCAAGGGCACCTTTAAGAGGTTCTCTAATCTTATTACAGGTATAAAATTATATTATTATTAATTTATCAAGAACTAAAGAATATTATTTTTATACTGTAATGTTAATTTAAATACATATTTGCAGATATGGCTCATGGAGAGGCTGAAGCTTATTAATCCTCCCGATGATATTCACACATATGTTCCAAATTGCATAGTCCGCCGAAAGAAACGATTTTTGAAAATCGGTCGCCATGAGTGGAGCAAGGTGTTCGCTGCCGGTGACTTTACCATAAACTGGATCGTTCCTTGGTGGAGGATTGAGGCGATGATTGGTTGTAGTAACCAAGCATATTGTCGTCTCCCGAGCTTGTCGAGACTAACCTTTTACTTTCCTTGTAGAGTCATGAGACAATATGGTCTTGCACAAACCATCCCTACAGGAGATCTTCGTCGTCCTTATGAATTTCCTGTGTCACAAGAGATTGAGCGCTTTGATGGATACTGGAGTGGTAGGCCCTTATGGGAGGTGATTACTCATAAGGAACCACCTTGCTTGTCAAATAAAGTGAAGCAATGGCTTGATGGAAGATTCCAAAAACCTCAAGTTACAATTGAAAAGACCAATGTGAAGTATCGTCTAGGTGACAAGAAGATCCCTGCTAAGGAACGCCTAGGGGAAAGAATTGAGTTCAAGACTCCTATTATGCCTAGAAAGAAGAGTGCCAAGAAGAATCAAGGAAAGAGAAAAGTCGACTCTACTAAGAAGGAAGCTTGGATAGAGAAGAAACATGGAGTCCTAGCGGAAGGAAAAACTATCTATACTAAAATAGAGTGTAGATCTTCTAACGGTTGTCTCCTAGCGAAGGTTATGGATCAAGAGGAAGAGAATGAAGACACGAATTGGAAAAGAATGAAGAAGGAGAAAAAAGATTAGAACATTGCTTTTCTTTTGATTTATTAGACAAAGTAAATTTGTTTTAGTTAATTTTCAGCTTTTATTTTATCAATAATGTCCTTTCTTTATTAATCAATAAAATTTCAGCTTTTATTTTAATTAACTTTCAATTAAAGCAATGAAAACAATTACAACATTTATTTTTCGAACAATTTAATTCGAGTACGAGAGTCGAAAAAAATTTCCAGAATACATGAAACTTGTCCAGACACCTGCAGGAAATTGGCGCTGTTGCCTGAGGCACTGTCGCCGGAGATTTGACTCTGTCGCCCGGCGACAGACACTGTCGTCTGGCGACAGAGTCTATTTTCTGGCGCCAGTCTTGAAACTTTGCAGACGTACATTTTTTGCTTCGGGGATACAGGATCTGAAGGAATTAAAGTGGCCGCACCCTATTCGGGTTGCCTACGTATCCTTTATTTAAGGAATCAGGCCAAACGTAGCTCTCTTGAGTGTTTCCTCAAGTACTTATGGGTAGTATTTCTTAAGTTGGTCAAGATTTGTCATATTTGAAAATTCATTGCCATCCATGTCAGTTAACTTAGCTGCGCCTCCTGACAGGATTGTTTTGACAATATATGGTCCAGACCAATTAGGGCGGAATTTGCCTCGTGGGTCTAAAACATTTTTCCTTAATGCTTTTAATACCAAGTCCCCAACCTTGATATTCCTAGTCTTGACTTTTTTGTTGAAATGTCTAGCCATACGGGTTTGATAACATTGGGTATGGTGTAGAGCTTCTAGTCGTTTTTCATCGAGTAGGATTAGCTCTTCATATCGTGCTCTGGTCCACTCAACTTCATCGAGTTTACTTTCTAACGCAATGCGTAAAGAAGGTATTTCTAATTCTACAGGTTGTACAGCATCCATCCCGTATACTAAATTGAATGGTGTATTTCCTGTTGATGTTCGGATTGACGTGCAATATCCCCACAGTGCGAAGTGGAGTTTGTCAGGCCAATCTTTATAATTTTCAGTCATTTTCTCGATGATTGTTTTTTAAGTTCTTATTAGCAGCCTCAACTGCCCCATTTGCTTGAGGTCTATATGGAGAAGAATGGTGATGTTGAATGCCATACTTTTGCAACAATTCTTCACATTCTGCTTGAAAGTGAGTTCCATTGTCACTTATCATCTCATGTGGGACTCCGTATCGGCAAATTATGTTTCTTTCGACAAAGAGTGCTACATGTTTGGCGGTGAGTTTAGCATATGATTGTGCTTCCACCCACTTTGTGAAGTAATCTATTGCAACCAGGATGTATTCGTGACCTCCTGTTCCTGGGGGTGTAATCTTTCCAATTATGTCTATTCCCCATGTAGAGAAAGGCCATGGTGAAGTATAGGTGTAGAGAAGAGATGGCGGGATATGTTGCAAATTTGCATAAATTTGACACTTGGGGCATCTTTTTACATATTGGTGACAATCTTTGTTCATGGTAGTCCAGTAATATCCTTCTCGCATTATCTTTTGGACTAGCATTTTACCGTTAACATGTGTTCCGCATATACCCTCATGGATAACTCTCATAGCCCTTTGAGCATCCTTTTTACCTACACATAGTAGAGCTCGTCCATTAGGTACCCTTTTATGTAATTCATTTCCTATGAGTACAAATTGGGAAGCTAAGAGTCTTAATGCTCTTTTTGCTCTTTTGTCAGCATGAGGAGGGTATTCTCCCTTGGTGACATAATTCAATATATCTATGAACCATGGCTCCTCCTCTGGTTCTTCTTCTTGAATTATTTCATCATCTTGTATAGCTTGAATGTATGCAGGTTTATGCCTTTTCTCTATAGTTAAAGGCATTTGTTCGATTTCTTTAGGTATTCTAACCATTGAAGCTAACCTTGCCAGAGCGTCGGCAAATTGATTTTCTTCTCTAGGTAGGTAAGTGTATTCTACCTTTTCCAGTTGATCGGTGAGAGTTTCCAAATATGTCTGGTAAGGAGCTAGACTTTCACTCCTAACTTTCCATCTTTTGGAAATTTGATTAATGATTAAGGATGAATCTCCAAATATCCGGAGTTTTTTCACGCCTAAGGCTAAAGCGGTTTCGAGGCCTACGACGCATGCTTCATATTCAGCTGCGTTGTTAGTGACGTCGAAATCTAACTTGATGGATATAGGAACATGTTCTTCCTTAGGTGATACTAATAAGACTCCTACACCGCACCCCTTTTGGTTCGAGGCTCCGTCAAAATACAGAGTCCACGTGTCATCCTCTGTCATCATTAAGTCTTCGTCCGGGAATTCGTTCTCTTCTAAGGGTGTTGAATCTTCTATTGGGAAATCTGCTAGAAAATCCGAGACCACTGATCCTTTAATTGCTTTTTGAGGCATAAACCTTATGTCAAATTGAGCCAAATTTACTATCCATCTTGAGATTCGTCCATTAAGTGTGGATCTTTCGAATAGATATTTTAAGGGATCCATTCGTGAGACTACATAGACAGTATGCACGAGCATGTAATGTCTTAATTTAGTTGTGGCCCATACCAATGCGAGGCACAACTTTTCCAATGGTGTATAGCGTGTTTCGTACTCGAGCATTTTCTTACTTAGATAGTAAATGGCATTTTCCTTGCTTTCTACCTCTTGTGCGAGCATAGCCCCCATTGTCTCCTTTGTGACGGTTAAGTATAGTCTTAAGGGTATTCCGGGGAGTGCTGGAGCTAATACGGGAGGATTTGCGAGATAGGCTTTGATCTTTTCAAAGGCTTTTTAACACTCATCGTCCCATATAATTGGTACATTTTTCTTAAGCTTCTTAAATATTGGTTCGCATATCGTGGTTAACTTAGATATGAACCTACTTATTTATTGTAACCGGCCAATAAATCCCCGAATTTGTTTTTCGGTTTTGGGCGGCGGCATGGACATGATTGCTTTTATCTTTGTAGGATCTATTTCTATTCCTCGAGAACTTATGACATAGCCTAAAAGCTTCCCAGAAGTGACTCCAAAAGCACATTTAGAGGGGTTTAGCCTCATGTTGTATTTTCTTAATCTTTCGAAGAATTTCTTTAAGGCTATTGGATGTCCTTGACGGTCTTTTGATTTTACAATCATATCATCCACATAGACTTCTACTTCTTTATGCATCATATCATGGAGTAGGGCAGTTGCTGCTCGTTGGTAAGTGGCACCTGCGTTCTTTAACCCAAATGGCATTACCGTATAGCAATAAGTACCCCAAGGTGTTATGAATGTTGTTTTCTCCATATCTTCTTCGGCCATGAGGATTTGATTATACCCTGCGTATCCATCCATAAACGAGAGAAGTGCATGGTTTGCTGTATTATCTACCAAAATATCGATATGTGGTAAAGGGAAGTCGTCCTTTGGACTTGCCTTGTTTAAATCTCGATAGTCGACACACATTCGAACTCTACCATCTTTTTTCGGAACTGGGACCACATTAGCGACCCATTCGGGGTATTTGGATACCCGGATAAAACCTACAGTTATTTGTTTTTGTACTTCTTCTTTTATTTTAAGGGCTACGTCGGGTTTCATTCGACGTAACTTTTGTTTTACAGGTTTCATTCCTGGAATTAATGGTATAGTGTGTTGAGCTATTTCTCTATTAATGCCTGGCATATCTTCGTATGACCAAGCAAATACATCGATAAATTCTTTTAGTAGATTTATTAAATCGGTTCTTTCTTCTTTGTTTAATGTCAATCCGATTTTAACTTCTCTTTTAATGGTTGGATCTTTTGAAATATCAACCGTTTCTGTACCCTCAATTATTGGAGTTTTATTTTCAAGTGTTTCCATTGCTTTAATAATTTCTTCGTCATTTTCATCATTAGCCAAGCAATGTTCGTCATCTTTAGATAAAGAAAAACAAGAGGAATAAGGAGAAGAAGACATATTATTGAACTCGGAAATCATTACATCGAATAAAGAAATATCCGTCGGGATTTGATCACTAACTATCCTAGGAGTAGGAGAAGAAGATGAAGATGCTACAACTAAGGACATAGAAGACTCGATAGGGGGAGACTCTAATTCAGATTCTGACTCAGACGACTCTTCGAAAATTGGTCCTTGTCCCGTGGTTACTGAAATCTTCCTTCCATTTGTAGTGACGACTCTCACCGTCTTGCGCCATCCACGCTCTTGATCTTCTACAGGAGTAATAAGCTTGGAGGGATCGAAATTTTCGCTTTGGAGAACTGCTTGGATAAGTGATGAATTATCCTCAACATGTTTTGGTTCGTTCTTTTCCCTTCCAAAGAGGAGTCCCATGACATTAAAGTCAAAACAAGGAGGTGCTTTTTCCTTGTACATTGGAGCTGGGATCTCGTCTAGGAAACAACAATCCAGGAAGATTTCGAATCCAGGCTGCCTTATACCATTCACAACAAAGGGTTCGGGAAATTCATGATAAGGGTAATCCTCTCCCTCTCTTATAAATTGCCCATTTAAAGTAAGAGGATATTGGTCCATGGGTATTTCCCTTTTTCGTATGCGGGCATTTCTTCGTGTCTTTAATTTTTCCTGGGCCCATTTGAAGTCTTTGCGAGTTGGTTCGAAACCAAGTCCGAAAGTGTCCAATTTAGGAAGGCCAGGTAAACCCATATGTTTAGCTATTCCCTTTTTCTTTCCTAGAGTCATTCCGGGAAAGTGTCCTTGTTTTCTTAGGATAGCATTTGTCACCATGTTTGAGTGGAGGTCATAATGAAGAGGGGTCCTTTCGTCTTCCTCTATTAAGGAGACCTCTTCGCTAAAGCCCCACAAGTCTTCGTCATTTTCATCATGTTCCACAT
Organism: Chenopodium album; assembly: GCF_948465745.1. NCBI lineage: Eukaryota > Viridiplantae > Streptophyta > Magnoliopsida > Caryophyllales > Amaranthaceae > Chenopodium > Chenopodium album. The sequence continues at coordinate 23,298,471 of NC_137857.1, read as the reverse complement.
TAATTAGTGGATTTTCTATTGTTTTGATCCTCATAGGTGAAGCATCAATGGTGATTGGAATGCCTCCCACTATAGCCTTTACTTGTTGATGAAGAGATGAAGGGACGGCCTTAAGATCATGAAGCCAAGGGCGTCCTAGTAGCAGATTGAAAGAAGCTTTGATATCTACTACTTGAAATGTAGTGGCATGTTCAATTGAGCCTGCTGTTATATTCATAGTAATTGTCCCTAATGCTTGTCGTCGTGAATTATCATAGGCTCTTATTCCTTGGGTTGATGGGGATAAATCCTCATCTCTTATTCCCAGCATCCTGGCGGTTCTAAGTGGGCATACGTTAATTGCCGAACCGTTATCAACAAGGCTCATAGGGACATTCATTCTTTTGCATATAACCGTGAGGTTTAGAGCCTTATTGTGTTTGTCACCTTCCGGGGGTAGATCTTTATCTGAAAAACTGACTAAATTAATTGGACTTGGGAGGTCACTAGTGAGGAAGTTTGCAAGTCCCTCAGGAGTGGTGTCCGAATCAATGCCTACTTTAGCCAAGGCATCCATAACTGCTATTCTATGCTCTCGAGACGTGGCTAAGAGTTTCCATACGTTCATCTCTACCTTAGTCTTTTTTAACTGCTTGACAACATCGTTGTCTTCTATGATAGGCATGGGAATTTGCTGGATAGAAGGTATGGGTTGCGTTGAAATGGGAGGTTGTACTCTCCCGGATCTAGTGAGGACATCTATAGGTGAATCTTCCTCATCCCAAATGTCACTTACTGGATATATTGTTGATAGAGGAGTTTCTTCAATGTCTTTAAGGTAAACATCCTCGTCGTCACTGTCCCATACTCCGTTTATCGTGGCATCCTGTGGAAGTTGAACTAGCTTTTTCTCATCAATCAAACGTTGAACCAAATCTTTGAATCCAAAGCACTGTTCTATTGTATGTCCTCCTGATTGATGATACGCACAGTAGTATTTGTCTGTCCTTTTCAGCGATTCAAATGGTCTTGGCTCGAGGGGTTGGACTTTTCCACTCTCGAAGAGCATTTTAAACATGTTTGTGTATGACATCCCAATTGGAGTGTATTTCCTAGTGCTCTTTTTAGGGGTGTCAATTACTTGGAAAGAAAAGGGTTTCTTTCTCTTAAGCAATTCATTTTGCTCTTTTATAGCTTCAAAGGTTTGCGACATAAACTTTTTCAATTCCGAAAGTACTAATGTTAATGCCACTACTTCCTGTTTAGTCGCGTATTCTTGACCGGAGGATTCGAGAGCATCTTCGAAGATTTCTTCTTCAATAGTCTCGATAGGCTCTATGAGACTAGATGGATCCTCTTGGTTTTCTTCGTCGGAAATAGCCAAAGAATCTGATAGGGGTGCAGTATTGATGCTTGGCTTCTTACTTGCAGGGGGTAATGGGAGCTTGTTACTATCAATCAAGTCTTGAATGGCTTCCTTTAACCTCCAACAATTTTCTGTAGGATGTCCTCTACCCTGGTGATATTTGCAATGTGCATTTGGGTTCCAGCTGGCCGTTCTCCTTTCGACAGGTGGATCTCCAAATGGTCCAATAGGAGTTATGAGACCTTTTGCATGTAAGCGATCAAACGCGGTGTCATAACTCATACCAATAGGAGTATAGTTCTTCCTAAATGGTTTCTTTTGCCCTTGATTGTTGTTCGTTGCTAGTACTTCATTAAGAGGAAAAGTATTAACATTATTTGAGTGGGTAGATTTAGATGAAGAAGGATTGTCGTTCTTCTTATTTTTCCAGCCACTACTCGAGTTGTTACTAGCAATTTTTTGTTTAGTGAGGTCATCCTCAATGTTAATTCCAATGTCATATACTGCTTTGAATGTGTTTAGGTTGCTTTGGTATTTTAGATGCTTGGAATATTTTTCTTGGAGGTTCTTAATGAACATCCTAACGGATTCCTTCTCACTAGGCACTTCAACCATTTTTGCGGTGGTTTCCCTCCATTTATTGAAGAAGGAGGTAAAACCCTCATTTTCTTTTTGTTTCAGCATTTCTAATTCTCTGTGATCGGTTTCAACTTGTATATTGCATTTGTACCTTTCAATGAAAGCGGTCACAATAGATTCCCAACTAGAGGTCTTTTCTTTATCAAGTGAAAAGTACCACTGTTGACATACAGCTTCTAAGGATAATGAGAATACAGAATGGAAAGCTTTCCTATCTATCCCCTTAATGCCCATTACAGTTTCAAAAGCCCTTAAATGAAAGTAAGGATTATCCATAGCCTTGAACTTAGGGATGTCGTTGGGATTGAATTTTTGTGGAAGAAGATCCTTATCCACCGAGACCCCTTGAGAGCTAATCTCTTGAAATCTGAAATCATTGGATAGTTTGCCCAAACTTTCCTGGATTAGGTCCATTTGTTTCTGTTTCTCAGGGTTATTAATTTGTAGCGATAGGTTTTGCAACATCTCAGCCAAGTTAGCTACCTGTCCCCTGACTTCATTAAGTTCTTCTTGACTAGCCATTGCCTTCCTAGCCTTCCTTTTCCTACCGATTGGTTTGTCGAAAAGTAAGACTTGAACAAAAGTGTTGTCTTTGATTAAACGCCCTTCCTTTCTTGACCACGCGCTGTAATTTAAACCATATTTGTTTTAATATTTGACTCTAATTGACTTGACTTTATGTTTAAAATATTAAAAAAAAAATGATGGGGTATATATTATATATATATTAAGGGAAACTAAATTGGAGGATTAATATCCGACTTACCCCCCCCCCCCCCAAAAAAAATGACGGAAAACACGCATTCAAGACTCTCTAATCATGGTTATAACGTGACAAACATGTTATGAGAGTGACAAACATGTTATGTGTGTGCTTTATGTGTGTGTGAGTGACATGCGTTAACTACTAGTGTGTGACCATGAGACTTTTAAATGCCTAAATTCAATTAAAGACTTGAACATGGTTTAAATAACTAATAAACTGATTAATTCGATTAGCAGATCCATTAATTAGACTCATCGTGATGACTCGAGTAAGAAAACTGGACTGTCGCCAAAACAACAAAACTGTCGCCACTGTTTAGAGCCTGTCGCCAGACGACAAAATTGTCGCCAGGCGACAGACACTAAATTGCAGCGCCACGGTCCAAACTCCTACGCCATTGCTGGAACATTAATCTGGACTGTTTCCAGTAATTTTACTCTAAATGGACATACCTAAAGTCGTACTAAGTCAAATTGATTAAATTATTAGCCTTTAATTATTTCAAGATTAATTAATTAATTACTTAGACAAAGTCCTTTTAGTCATTAGTCAATTTATTAGTCTTGAACACAAGTCAAACAAACAGTTAGCGCACATATAATATATACACGCAAAAAGTACACATAGTTCACATAGTCACAAGATGAGTTTGCAACCTAACCATGGCTCTAGTTCTCTAAAGTTCGAGGATATGGGTTAAGTCAAAAAGGTCCATGGTTAAGAATCCACATGCATTGCACACAAGCCTGCCAGGAGGGTTGGAGCGAATGGACAAGATTCCGTGAGTGCGGTATGAGACCGGACTCGACGCCATGGTTGGATGGATTCACAAAACTTACACGTCCCCAAATCTGAGCTTTGCACAAAATAGTGGAATACTCCATTGGGCAGGCGAAGCAGGAACCCCCAGAGGGTTATATCCATATGTAGAACACATATGGGTTTCAGAAAAATGAGAAAACGACTCAATCAATAAGCAAAATCGAGCCAACAACACTAGAAAAGGTCAAAGCAAGAAGACAGAACCCTGGCTCGGTATTGGAAGAACTTGGTGCCAGACTACAGGGACTGTCGCCGCAAAAAAGTCCCTGTCGCCAGGCGACAGAAACTTTTTACGGGCGACAAGCCCTGTTTTCTAGACGCTAGTTCCTACATGCCTTGGCAAGTTTCTGTGTTCTTCGAATTTTCCAGATTTCGTATTATCTTTTCGATTCTAGTCATGAAAGATATTTCCCAAATTTCCTACGTGTAAAATTCCTATGGATTGACTCATGGGGTGCTCCCATGAGGACCTTTTAATGCATATGACAATAATGTTAATCAAATCACGCACATGAAATACTTAGAATTTTTCGAGTCTCATCCGCTCATTCTAAATAATTGCCAAAATTTAATAAATTTCAGGAATATAAATAGAAATCCTCCCCAGTGGAGTCGCCAAAAACTGTAGGGAATATTTCAAGCATTATGATAACCCCAAACTTGAACCCCACTGTGATCATACACTAAAGTACGGTGGCGTTCCAAAGGGAAAGACAAAGAGCAAAAAGAGTCGCCAACAAGTTTTAAGGAACTTGTACCCAAAAGACAATCCAAAGGACCGTCAACTACTCCATAAGGTCTTGAACCAAACAGGGTCCGGGGATGAGGGTACGAATCCAATCTACAAAAGAAAGGACCCGCCCTATAAAATAGGCCTCTACTTTGTTCTGCTCGTATTCATGTGCGCTTTTCGAATAACATACAAACATTATATTAAACCTACCCTGTTTATCTATGTTGGTTGAAATTAATGCACAAACAAATCTATTATTGGCGATCACTTGAGTTAAAATCACATTAGCCTAAACCAAATTATTAATTATCTTATTAAGCGTGATTTCAAGTACAAATTCCCTTTAAACCTGCATAAAAGGCGTGATCAAGCAATAACAATATATAATCAAGCAACATAAATAATAAACAAAATAACAATAACGATGATAGCATGATAAGGCATAATAAAGCTTAATATAATAGCAAGATCCTAGGCATGATACTAACAAGATTAATAACAAATCCTAGCATGTCACTAAGCAATAAAGATCAAAGCTTTAACCCTAACATGGTACTAACATGATATTAGAAAGAAGTAAAAGCATCCTAAACATGATACTAGAAAGCATTAAATAACATCCTAACATGATAATAGAAAGCATTAAATAACAATAATAAGCATGCTTTCTACATTGAAAGAGAGTAATAAGATTACATACTTTGAAGCCTCGTACCTCTTTCTAATAACAAAATACACAAGTTAGTAAACTCCAATGAAAATAATAAAGAATAATTAAAGAATTAAATTAAAATCAAATTAAATAAAGTTTAGACTAGATTTGGACCAAACCCTCAGAAATTATCAAACCTTGCACGTCTAGGGCGAAGGCAACTTCGAACTTGGCTAGATGACTCTAAGTCTAATGTATGCGGAATATTGTAAAAACTAGAAAAGAAAGAAAGAAAGCATAAAGTGCTCAAGAGAGAAAAGAGAATTAATTGTTGATGATTGATAATTGATTCCTTCTGAAAACAGGAATCCGGACGCTATTTATAATGAAAATAATCCGGAAAAACACGGAATTTGATAAGGAATAAAACTCCACGCTGTCGCCAGGAATGGACTCTGTCGCGACGCGACAATGTCTGTCGCGAGGCGACAGGGTCTGTCGCGCGGCGACAGAGTCTGTCGCGCGGCGACAGACTTGTCGTCTGGCGACAACCTGTATAAGCGCGTTTTTATCTTTACACGGAATCCGATCTTTAATCAACTTGATCTACGGAATCCGTACAGAAGATAAAATACGTATTTAAGATAATAAAACAATATTTTATTCCAAATAAAAAAACCTTTAAAGATAATTAATTATTAATCCTATCAACATTAGAATTAAAAAGAATTTTCTAGAAACTTCTAGAAAACTATAATTAATCCTAATAACTTTAGGAATAACAATTAATATTGGGCCCTCCTCTAGATCATTGGGCCGTATTAAAATAGAACTCCGGGCCCAGTTTAGTATTTTGGCCATAACTTCCTCAATATTCATCGGAATTGGGCTTATAATATATCGTCGGAAAGGTCTTTTCAAGCCCCATCCAACTACACTATTATTGGACCCTTATCAAGGACCAAAATAAACTGAAATGGACATTTTCAAACAAATAAAGCCATTTTCAAAAACAGAGAGAAAAGAATTTAATAAAAACTAACCGCAACACCTGACTTTCGAACCACTTTCACCTAATTCGATTATGACACGACGCACAAGGCATTCATCACTGGGTTTGGTTTTGGGGAGACACAAATGGGTGTCTACACTACTTTATTTCCTTGATCTTGTCTTAGTCAAATGGAATATGTGCCTTAGTCAACTAAAAATTAATGGGGATGGGGAAATTTTGGTGAGGTAGAGAATGAAATTTTGAAGAAGACGAAGTTTAAAGCAACAAAGAAAAGAAACTTGGGCATGAAAGTTTTTGGGCTGATTTGGTTTTATCTACTAAACAGGTCGGGTCATGTTTCTTTACACGAACACGACCCGTTTAACTCAACGGGTTACACGTGTTAAATTCGTGTTACCCGTTTATTAAACGGGTCGTGTTCGTGTTCAACATTCCTGACCCGTTTATTAAATGGGTCGTGTCATGTTAGGGGGTCTCCAACCCGTTTATATATGACCCGAACACGAACACGACACGACCCGACCCGTTTTCCAGGTCTACCAAAAATACACTCTGTCGCGAGGCGACACTTGTCGTTTGGCGACAGCGTGGCCTTCACGCGCTTTCCATGCGGAATCCGATCTTTAACCAAATTTGATCTACGAAATCCGTACGGAAGCTAAAAACGTATAATTAAAAATAATAATATACTAATATAATAATAATATTTTATTCCAAATAAAAATCCATCTTAAAATAATTATTAATCCTACTCTATTAGAATTTAAAAGAACCTTTTAGAAACTTCTAGAAAATTAGAATTAATCTTAATAATTTTAGGAATAATAATTAACATTGGGCCCTCCTCTAAATCATTGGGCCGTATGTAAATAACAAACCGGGCCCAGTTTAGTATTTTGGCTATAACTTCCTCAATATTCATCGAAATTGGGCTTATAATATATCGTTGGAAAGGTCTTTTCGAGCCCCATCCAATTACACTATTATTGAACCCTTATCATGGACCAAACTAAACTATATTGTCTATTTTTTTTAATAAAATAAGATTGTTTTCAAAAACAGAGAGAAGAGAATTTTAATAAAAACTAAACCGCAACACTTAACTTTCCACACTTTAACCTTATTTGATTATGGTTCGACGTGAAAGGCATTCATCACTAAGTTTGGTTTTGGGGAGACACAAATGGGTGTCTACAGAAGCCCCCACTTTGACTGAGTTTGGAGAAACTTAGTTTCGAAAACAAAAGTCAAAGTATCAATAGGGATAGAGAATGATTCAGAACGTTCGGCGATCCTAAATCATTCTTGTAACGCCGATACCTGCAAACTAATATTAGTTAACAGATAAAAGAGTTAAGAAACGCGTAGCACCGTCGAGCACACGTCTTTGAAAGTAACCGTCTTGTTGTTGCAATTTGTTGTTTGTGCCAACCTCCACAGTATCTCGTGAACGCCATCATTGAAGGTAACATTACGTCGTCATCTTCAATATTTTTGGTGACAATCCTCCACAGTATCTCGGGAACATCGTCGAAAATGACCGTACGTCGTCATTCTCAAGGTTTTGGCAGTACGTCGCCACGGCAGTACGTCGCCGCTATAGACAATATCTTCTTTATCTCGACAGATCATCGAAGGTGACCATATCTCGTCATCTTCAGAATTGTTGACATTATCTCACCACGGCAGTATCTCGCCATTTATAGACAATTTCCTCTCTACGTTGGGACATCGTCGAAGATTACTTTACGTATTGATATTTAATATTGCTCTTGTGCCAATATGTCGATGTTTCCACTATTTTGTGAACCACTATTTCGGTGCTTCTATTGCTTATGAGCCATTATTTTGGTGCCTTTAATTTCTTTGAGCCAATATTTAGGCGCTTAAAGCTAAGTGAGAAGATCTTTTATCAGGTCGATCACTTAATGTGATTGTAATCGAGCCGATTACTAAATCATGTCAAATTACTTAGAAGGGCTAACTGGCGTACCAAGGAACCCAAACTGCTGCACAAGGTCCACACAACTATAATATGGAGCCCCATATCTTGTCGCCATTCCAGCGCTAGCCAGAATCATCTGTCGCCGCGTTTTGCGCTTGTCGCCAGGCGACAGACTCTGTCACCGCGCGAAAAATCTGTCATTTGGCGACAGAATTGGGTTTTTAAATACCCGTCTTCTTCATTTCGCGTTGCTGCTCTCCTTCGTTCTTGCTTCTCAAAAACTTCGAAACACTCGTTCTTGCTAAATTCTTTGCCGAATTCGCTGAAACTTGTTGCAAATCAAAGCTTGTCTCATCTATTTTCCCGATCTATGTAAGTTTTACTCAAACTCAACTCGGTTTTTGCTGAATTGCTCATTCTTGCTCGCGAATTTTTCAAAAAATTCGAATATGTTCATGCTTAATTTGCTTTGATTGTTGAATTTTATGCCTTGAATTCACTTGATTATGCTTGTATATTGTCTTGGGAGTATTTTGATACTTGTTTGACTCAATTTGGTGAAGAAATTAACGATTCACCATTGTTGGACCTCTCGAGGTCGTGAATAACAATGTGACCCGTTCTTTGCGTTTTTGCCGTCTTTTCTTGTACAATTTGTCACAATATTAGCTATATTATTGCAAGAAATTGTTTGTTTGCTTGAAAATGCTAATTATGCTTAGATTGAATTTTTGCTCTATTTTAGTACTACGTATTCTGGCTTTTTCTTTTTTTGCAAACATAGTATCATGCGGCTAGGCGAACCTTAGATAGTATAGAGCCTTATATTTAATTATGTTTGCATAATTTAGCATGGCTAGACAACGTGGTTCTGGTTCTCGATCGAGGGATCCGCGCCGGGAGGACGAGCTGGCTAGCGAGAGCGAGGATGCCCCGTCTACGTCCAGACTTGGACCGTTTCCAGAGTGGGACGAGCGCACTCTGTTCTTTGCCCCTGTGCACCACTTGTCGGAACGAGTCCGACAAGGTCTTGAGAGCGGGAGGACCCGTAGTCGCGACTCGGGCAACTCCACCATCGGCACGCTCTACGACACTTTCATTAGTAGAGATGAGGGGTTACGGCAGCTTTGGGAGTCATGTGGGTTGTCTCCTCTTCTTTCGGGCCACCAGGGCCATGTTTTCTTACGATGGGGGTAACCTCGTCGTCCAGGCTTTAGTGGAGTTCTTTTGGGACACCACCAACACCTTCCATTTTACCTGGGTGAGATGACAGTCACTCCAGCCGACTTCAGTCTCATTACGGGACTGGAGTTTCAGTCTGCTCCTCTACCGTTCGACAGCGACATCACGGTCCATTCGCCGATCGTATTGGAGTTGTTGCGCCCGATTGCTGTTCGGGCCCGAGCTGAGGCTCAGTCGGGACATCTAAGCTCCCAATGCATTCGCCGTGGCACACTAGTAGCGGCTTTCGAGGATGATGCGACCACTCGCGAGCAGCAAGTGCGCATCTTTGTGCTTATTTTGTTGTCAGGGACCTTTTCCCATGACAAGGGTAGTAAAGTGCTTCTTTACTATCTGACCGCTGTTCGCGACCTTCACTTGGTCGGGACATACGACTGGGCCAGCTTGGCCTATGCTTACTTCTTGTTGGGCATGCAACGTTCCTGCCATCACAGGGCCTTGACTGGAGAGATCGTACTTTCCAGCTTCTGGTGGGTCGTGGAGGTATATTTCTTTCCTCTTTTTGAAATTTAGCTCTAGACTTAGTGCAAGCTTTTACTGATTTTTGTCATCTATGTAGATCTGGTTCTACGAGTACTTCCCTTCACTCGCGCCGGTGAGGCCTTCTCCTCGCGAGCTCCCCATTGCTGCCGGTTGGGGAGGTCGCCGTGGTCCAGCCGAGGTTGTACATCTTCGAGAGCTGATCTTCTCGGTAGGTTCTCGTGAACATTTGCTTCTTAATTATCATCTCCTTGTTAGCACTTATCTCACATAGTTATTTTGTAGGAGCCTGGTCCAGTCTACCGACCTTGGGCCGACTTTGCTGTACATGTGCTAGCCGCATAGTACACTGCTGAGCGTCGTTACTTTCTGGGGACATACGACGATGTGGTCTACCTGGGAGAGAGCGTAGCCATTCAGCATTCCTCAGAGGTCTTCGTCGTTCCTGCCCCTCCGCCTCGGCACATGTTCCACGAGGCTCTACTGCGTGATCGAGCGAGTGGATCATCTCGGGGTACTCCCTGGAGGTCTTACGTTCTCCTAGAGCAGAGCTACGAGGAGGACTTGCTGCCATTGCTAGCGCCGGCTCCTGTCCTTTTGGAGTAGGCAGCGGTAAGCTTTTGTTTTACTTCATTTACTGTTCACTAGTAGCCCCCAAGTGATTTCTAATCATTTGGTTTTACTTTTATCAGACTGGACATAGGGAGTTTATTCCCCCGAGGTTGTCCATAAGCTATCAGGGAATGTATGGGCCGATTGAGGAGCTGATTCCGCCAGCTCTTGAGGAGGAGCGGTTTGTGGAGCGTTCCATTCCCCTCACCAGACTCGGGTGTGTATGTTCACATATTTTTGCTTTTGTATTTGACTTCACACCATTACTGACCTTGTTCGTTTGACAATTTTCTCGCGAGGTGGTGACAACTATGGCGAGGTGCATAGACGCCTTTCGCAGCCAGCTTGTGAGGTTGCGGAACCGTGCTACCTGTCGTAGCAATGATGTTGAGGAGGTATTACTCTCATATTACTTTAGTATTACTTTTTGTTACCCCTTTTACTTGATTTCTGACTTGATTCATTCTTGCAAGGACAGCCTATTCCTTCTCCGCGCACTCGGTCGAGGCCCAAGCCTAGGAGAGAGCCGCCTAGGTCCGACTCGAGGCGTCGTCGCACTTCTTCAGGCGGTCGGGGTGGTCGATCTGAGGCCGCTCCTATAGAGGATTCAGCTTCTTCACCTGAGGAGGCTTTCGCCAGGCCGACTGGCCGAGGAGGGATGACAGCGGCTCCTTCTATGGGTGGTGGGATGTACGAGGTCGGCTCGTCGTCGCAGCAACCCTTGTAGCCTCAGCCGTTGTCTATTGGGTATCAAGGTGAGTCGGGTTGGGCTGGCCCTGAATGCGGTTTCCGGCGACCGGCGGATCGGGAGATGGTGAGGGACATACTCCACGGAGTACGACATTTTTTTACACTTTCAACATTCCTCATCATTTGCGGCCTCCCGCACCGTAGTTGTACCTTTATTTATTTATTTTGACTTTGTAGGACTTTGTCTAATTTGTATTATATAAGTCATGTATTAGACACTTATATATATGCAATTTTATTATTTAACTCATTTTATTTCCTAAATTTTATTTTTTATGTGCATGTGAGTGTGTGCGAAAAATTGTGACTTAATTTTTGCGTAAAAATTTCCGTCATTTTTATTATTAATGTAGGATACCGACTTTCTCCCCCAAAAAGAAAAAATGAAAAACAAAATAAAGAAAAAATACTTTGACTAAAAATAAGCCTAAAATTAATTAAGCTTTATTTAATCAAGAGAGAAAAGCAAAAATGAAACATAGTGGGTTTTAATAGGCAAAATCAAAGTCGAATTGGAGTTAGAAAAAACGCGGTTTATGTAGCGCGTAACTGTCGCTGGATAAAACAAGCTGTCGCCACGCGTTTACTTCTATCGCCACGCGACAGGCTTGTCGCCTGGCGACAGAATCTATTTTTCGAATTCTTTCAGGAATTGAATTCTGGCGAAAAATAGCTTATAAATAGCCCCCAGATCTGACGTTTTCTGTATAATTCGAACAGATTAATAATCAATTAAATTAATCATTAATCATGTCTTTAATTAAGAAAAACTTTTGTGATTTCACACGTGAGTGGTGTCGTTCTTTAACCGTTAAAGAGAGAAAAGAACTTGACTTTTTTCACATGAGGGGTATATATGGTATAAAGGGGGTAGATCTTGACATAGATTTTATTCATACCGCCTTAGAATATTGGGATTCTAATACTCATTGCTTTCGATTATTTTATAATGAAATATGCCCTTTACCGGAAGAATTTGGTGCCATTCTAGGCTTCCCTCCCTTAAATCTTGTGGTAATGCCTAGGGTAAGTGAGTATTATTATAAAGATTATGAGCGCTTTTTTGATCTTAGGGGTAAAGATCTAAATAAACATAGTGCATGGTAATAATATTGATTTAAAAGAATTTGCACGTGTTTATTTTGATAGACCACGCTCCGAATCTTTTCATGCTTATAGAAGAAGAACCTTCCTCTTTTGCATGCTTAGCCAATATCTCCTCACTAGTGGTAAAAATAATGAGGGCCAAGCAATTATCATATATGTTTTAGAACAAATTGAATCAGGGAGAAATCCAATGCCATTAATTGTTGGAGAGACCAAGTTGGGTCTTGATGAATTGAAAAGAATCCAAAAGCACCCCTTCGAGGTTCTCCAATTTTATTACAGATAGAAAAATAATATTCTTATTTACAGAAATTAAAAAATTATTTTTGTATTGCAATACTAATTATGTGCATTTTTACAGATATAGCTCATGGAGAGACTAGGATTAATTAGTCTTCCTGATGATATTGACAAACATACTCCCAACTGCTTTGTTCGGCGAAAGAAACGCTTCTCTTTAAAGATGGGTCGCCGTGAGTGGGGCAAAGTATGTGCTGCTGGTGACTTTTCCATAAACTGGGTCGTCCCTTGGTGGAAGATTGAGAAGATGATTGGTTGTAACAATCAACCCTTTTGCCGTCTTCCTAGTTTGTCGAAATTGACCTTCTATTATCCCTGTAGAGTAAAGACACAATATGGTATTGCACAAACTATCCCAACAGGAGATCTTTGCCGTCCTTATGAATTCCCTGTTTCACAAGAAGTTGAGCGTTTTGACAAGTATTGGTGTGCTAGGCCTTTATGGGAGGTGATTACCCATAAGGTTCCACCTTCTTTGTCCAATAGTTTGAAGCAATGGCTTGACGAGAGATCTCAAAAAGACCAAGTCAAAGTTGAGAAGACCAATGTGAAGACACGTCTGGGAGACAAGAAAGCGCCTGCTAAGGACCGCCTCGGTGAAAAGATTGAGTTTAAGACTCCTATTATGCCTTAAAAGAAGAGTTCCAACAAAGACAAAGGGAAAAGAAAGGTTGACTCTATGGAAAAGAAAGTTTGGGTAGAGAAGAAGCATGGAGTTTTGGCGGAGGGAGAGACTATCTACACCAAAATAGAATATAGATCTTCTAATGGGTGCCTTCTAGCAAAAGTAATGGATGAAGAAGAGGATGCAAAAAAGAATTGGAAAAGAATTAAGAAAGAAAAGAAAGATTAGAGCATTGCTTTTCTTACGATTTATTAGACAATTTAAATTTGTTTTAAGTTAATTTCTTTAAGCTTTATTTCAATAATGTAATTTTTTATTTATTAATGCAATTTCAGCTTTTTAATTAAATTAACTTTACAATTTAAAGCAATGAAAACATTTAAAAATATTTTTTTCCAGAAGATTTCTTCGAGTACGGAAGTCGAAAAACCTCCAGAATGCACCAAACTTGCCCAGATGCTTGCAGAAAACTGGCGCTGCCCGTTCAGAGTCTGTTGCCGGAATATTCCTTTTGTCGCCTAGCGACAAAATTGTCGTCTGGCGACAGACTTGTCATCTGGCGACAGACTTGTCATCTGGCGACAGACTTGTTTCTTGCTGTCGTACTTTTGTCGATGCTGGGATGCGATAATTTTAAAAATTAAAGTGGTCGCACCCTTTAAAGGGTTGCCTACGTATCCTTTCCAAAGGAATCAGGCCAAACGTAGCTCTCTTGAGTGTGCTACTCAAGTGTTTATGGGTAGTACTTCTTAAGCTGGTCAAGATTTGTCATATTTGAAAATTCATTGCTATCCATGTCAATTAATTTAGCTGCGCCTCCTGACAAGATTGTCTTGACAATGTATGGTCCGGACCAATTAGGCCTAAATTTGCCTCTTGGGTCAAAAACATTTTTCCTTAGTGCTTTTAACACCAAGTCTCCAACCTTGATATTTCTAGTCTTGACCTTTTTGTTGAAGTGTCTAGCCATACGAGTTTGATAAAATTGCGTATGATGTAGAGCTTCTAGTCGCTTTTCGTCAAGTAGAATTAGCTCTTCATACCTTGCTCTAGTTCATTCAACTTCATCGAGTTTACTTTCTAACGCGATGCGTAGAGAAGGTATTTCTAATTCCACAGGTTGTACGACATCCATTCCATACACTAAGGTGAATGGTGTATTTCCTGTTGATGTTCGGATTGACGTACGATAACCCCAAAGTGCAAAATGGAGATTGTCAGGCCAATCTTTGTAATAATCTGTCATTTTCTCGATGATAGTCTTTAAATTTTTATTGGCTGCCTCAACTGCTCCATTTGCTTGAGGCCTATAAGGGGAAGAATGATGATGCTGAATACCATATTTTTGTAGCAATTCTTCACATTCGGCTTGAAAGTGAGTTTCATTGTCACTTATCATCTCATGTGGGACTCCATATCGACAAATTATGTTTCTTTCGATAAACAGTGCTACATGTTTTGCAGTGAGTTTAGCATATGATTGTGCTTCTATCCACTTTGTGAAGTAATCGATTGCGACCAAAATGTATTCGTGACCTCCTGTTCCAGGAGGTGTAATTTTTCCAATTATGTCAATTCCGCATGTTGAGAAAAGTCATGGTGAAGTGTATGTGTAGAGAAGGGATGGAGGAATGTGTTGCAAATTTGCATAGATTTGGCATTTAGGGCATCTTTTTATATTGATGACAGTCCCTATTCATGGTGGTCCAATAGTATCCTTCTCGCATTATCTTTTGGACTAGCATTTTGCCATTAACATGTGTTTCACATATTCCTTCGTGGATTATTCTCATAGCTCTTTGAGCGTCCTTTTTACCTACACATAATAAAGCTCGACCTTTAGGTACCCTTTTGTGTAACTCATCTCCTATGAGCACGTACTGGGAAGACAAAAGTCTTAAGGCTCGTTTTGCTCTTTTGTCAGCATTAGGAGGGTATTCTCCTTTGGTGACATAATTGAGTATATCGGTATACCACGGTTCTTCTTCTTCTTGTTCCTCTTCTTGGACTACTTCATCGTCTTCTATAGCTTGGATATATGCCGGTTTATGCCTTTTTTCTATGGTTAAAGGCATTTGCTCGATTTCCTTAGGAATTCTAACCATTGAGGCTAGTCTTGCCAAGGCATCGGCGAATTGATTTTCTTCTCTAGGTAAATATGTGTATTCTACCTTTTCCAGTTGATTAGTGAGGGTTTCTAGGTATGTTTGGTAAGGGGCTAAGCTTTCGCTCCTAACCTTCCATCTTTTGGAGATTTGGTTGATGATTAAAGAGGAATCTCTAAAAATCCGAAGTTTCTTCACACCTAATGCTAGAGCCGTTTCGAGGCCTACCACACATGCATCATATTCTGCAGCGTTATTGGTAACGTCAAAATCTAGCTTTATTGAGATGGGAACGTGTTCCTCATTAGGTGATACTAGTAGGACTCCTACGCCACATCCCTTTTGGTTTGAGGCTCCATCAAAGTATAGAGTCCATGTATCATCTTCTGGTCACCATCAAATCCTCATCTGGGAATTCGTTATCATGCATTGGTGTCAAATCTTCTATTGGGAAGTCCGCTAGGAAATCCGAGACCACAGATCCTTTAATTTCCTTTTGAGGCATGAACTTTATATCAAACTGGGCTAGGTTAACTATCCACCTTGAAATGCGTCCGTTAAGTGTAGATTTCTCGAATAAGTATTTGAGAGAATCTATTCGTGACACTACAAAGACTGTGTGGACAATCCATAAACGAGAGAAATGCGTGATTTGATGTATTATCTACCAAAATATCGATGTGTGGTAAAGGGAAGTCGTCCTTTGGACTTGCCTAATTTAGATCTCGATAGTCAACACACATTTGAACCCTACCATCTTTTTTCGGAACTGGGACCACATTTGCGACCCATTCGGGGTATTTGGATACCCTGATAAAACCTGCAGTTATTTTTTTTGTACTTCTTCTTTTATTTTAAAAGCTACGTCGGGTTTCATTCGACGTAACTTTTGTTTTACAGGTTTCATTCCTAGAATTAATGGTATGGTGTGTTGAGCTATTTCTCTATTAATTCCTGGTATATCTTCGTATGACCAAGCGAGTACATCGATAAATTCTTTAAGTAGATTAATTAAACCGGTTCTTTCATCTTTGTTTAGTGTAAGTCCGATTTTAACTTCTCGATCTTTTAATGGTTGGATCTTTTGAGACGTCAACCGTTTCAGTATCTTCAATTATTGGTGTCTTATTTTCAAGTGTTTCCATTGCTTTAATAATTTCTTTGTCATTTTCATCATTAGTTAAGCAATGCTTGTCATCTTGGGTTAAAGAAAAGCACGAGGAATAAGGGGAAGAAGACATATTATTGAAAATGACAAAGAAATAAAGAGATGAAAATGAAGAGATGTTCGTTGGAACTTGATCACTAACTATCCTAGGAGTAGAAATAGAAGATGGAGGTGCTACAACTAAAGACTTAGAAGAATCGATAGGGGAAGACTCTGACTCGGACTCTGACTCAGACGATTCTTCGAACATTGACCCTTGTTCTGTAGTTACGGAGATCTTCTTTCCATTTTCAGTAGTCACCTTTACCGTCTTGCGCCATCCTCGCACTTAGATCTTCTACTGGAGTAATAAACTTCGAAGGGTCAAAATTTTCACTTTGTAGGACCGTTTGAATGAGTGAAGAATTATTTTCCACGTATCTTGGCTCATTCTTTTCCCGACCAAAGAGAAGTCGCATGACATTAAAGTCAAAGCAAGGGGGTGCTTTCTCCTTATAGGTAGGAGTTGAGATCTCGTCTAGAAAGTAACAATCCAAGAGTATTTCGAACCCCGGTTGTCTTATGACATTTACAACAAAGGGTTCAGGAAATTCATAACATGGATAATCTTCTCCTTCTCTTATGAACTGCCCATTTAAGGTAAGAGGGTATTGATCCATTGGCATTACTTTCTTTTGTATGCGAGCGTTCCTACGTGCTTTTGACTTTTCCTGGGCTCGCTTAAGATCTTCGAGAATTAGTTCGAAACCAAGTCTGAAAGTGTCTAGCTTAGGGAGGCCAGGTAGTCCCATATGTTTGGCTATCTCTTTCTTCTTTCCTAGAGTCATTCCAGGGAAGTGTTAAGATAGCATAAGTCACCATGTCTGAGTGGAGGTCATAGTGAAGAGGGGTTCTTTCATCTTCCTCTATCAACGAGACCTCTTCGTTAAAGCCCCAAAGTCTTCATCATTCTCATCATGTTCCACATTAATTAGTGGATTTTCTACTGTTTTGATTCTCATAGGTGAAGCATCGATCGTAATCGGTATTCCTCCAACTATGGCTTTTACTTGTTGATGAAGGGATGAAGGGACGGACTTTAGGTGACGAAGCCAAGGGTGTCCTAATAGTAGATTGAAATATGCTTTAATGTCTACCACTTGGAATGTAGTAGCATGCTCGATTGCTCCCGCCGTTATATTCATAGTAATTGTACCTAATGCTTGACGACGTGACTTATCGTAGGCTCTTATTCCTTGCGTTGATGGGGATAAATCCTCATCTCTTATTCCTAACATCCTCGCAGTTATAAGTGGGCAAACATTGATGGCCGATCCATTATCTACAAGGGTCATAGGGACGTTCATCCTCTTGCAGATTACTGTGAGGTTAAGAGCCTTGTTATGCTTATCACCCTCCGGCGGTAAATATTTGTCAGAAAAAGTGATCAAGTTGATGGGACTTGGGAGATCACTCATGAGGAAGTTAGCCAACCCCTCAGGAGTGGTGTCCAAATCTATGCCTACTTTAGCTAAAGTATCCATAACCGCAACTCTATATTCTCGGGATGTAGCTAAAAGTTTCCATACGTTCATTTCAACCTTAGTCTTCTTTAAATTTTTTGACAACATCATTGTCCTCCATGATAGGTATGGGAACTTGTTGAATAGTAGGTGTAGGTTGTGTTGTGATGGGAGGTTGCATTCTCCTGAACCTTGTGAGGACATCTATAGGTGAATCCTCCTCGTCCCAAATGTCACCTACGGGATATATCGTTGAAAGTGGAGTTTTTCGAAATCCTTGAGGTAGACATCCTCATCATCACTGTCCCACACTCCATTAATTGTAGCATCTTGTGGGAGTTAGACTAGCTTCTTGTCATCAATCAGTCGTTGGACCAATTCTTTGAACTTGAAGCAATTTTCTATTGTATGTCCCCCTGATTGATGGTATGGACAGTAATACCTATCTGTCCTTTTGAGCGACGCAAATGGTCTCGGTTCGAGAGGTTGAATCTTACCATTCTCGGAGAGCATTTTAAACATGTTTGCATAAGATGTCCCAATTGGACTGTATGGCCTAATGTTCCTTTTAGGAGTGTCAATTACTTGTAGGGAGAACGGTTTCTTCTCCCTTGGTGGAGGTCTATTTTTGAGTAATTCATTGCGTTCTTTTAGAGCCTCCGTGGCTTGATACAATATCCTGTTTGCTTCTGCCATAAGTTGTATAAGCATGTATATTTCCTGCTTAGTTGCAGGTTCTTTCCCGTAAGAAAAAGAGTCACTAGCATCCTTGAAGTTTTCCTCTTCTTCGATAGTCTCAACAGGTTCAATAAGACTCGATGGGTCTACTTGACTTTTCTCATCGGAAATGGCCAAAGAATCCGATAGTGGTGCAGTGTTGATACTTGGCTTCTTGCTTGCAGGGGGCAATGGAAGTTTGTTTCTATCTATTAGATCTTGGATGGCTTCCTTTAGCCTCTAACAATTTTCCGTGGGATGGCCCCTACCCTGATGATACTTACAGTGTGCATTTGGGTTCCAACTAGCCGTTCTCTTTTCGACAGGTGGGTCCCCAAACGGTCCAATGGGAGTTATAAGACCTTTTGCGTGTAGGCGATCGAACGCGGTGTCATAACTCATACCGATAGGAGTATAGTTCTTCCTGGAACGGTTTCTTTTGTCCTTGATTATTATTCATAGCTAGGAGTTCATTTAGATTAAAGGTGCCAACATTATTTGAGTGGGTGGTTTTTGAAGAAGAAGGATTGTCATTCTTCTTGCCTTTCCAGCCACTGTTGGAGTTATTATTGTTAGCAACTTTTTGTCTAGCTAGGTCGTCTTCAATATTGATGCCAATGTCATAGACGGCCTTGAAAGTGTGTAAATTACTTTGGTACTTAAGGTGCTTTGAATGTTTCTCTTAGAGGTTCTTAATGAACATCCTTACAGATTCCTTTTCACTAGGCACCTCCACCATTCTTGCGGAAGTTTCCCTCCATTTGTTAAAGAAGGAAGTGAAGCCTTCATTTTCTTTTTGTTTTAATATTTCAAGTTCTCTATGATCAGTTTCAACTTGAATATTGCATTTTTATCTATCAATGAAAGCACTTACAATAGAATCCCAACTAGAGGTTTTCTCTTTGTCAAGAGAAAAGTACCATTGTTGACACACAGTTTCTAAAGATAAAGAAAACACAGAGTGAAACGCTTTCTTATCTATACCCTTAATATTCATTACAGTTTCAAAAGCTCTTAAATGAAAATAAGGGTTGTCCATAGGCTTGAATTTCGGGATGTCGTTGACATTGAACTTCTGCGGAAGAAGGTCCTTGTCCACCGAGACCCCTTGCGAGCTAATCCCTTGGAACCTAAAGTCATTGGACAGCTTGCTCAAACTTTCCTGAATGAGCTCCATCTGTTGTTGTCTTATAGGGTCATTGATTTAAAGAGTTAGACCCTTCAATATTTTTGGGAATGGGTTCAAACAAGTGGTTGATTGGAGGATTAATATCGGACTTACCCCCCTAAAAAAAATGACGGAAAACACGCATTCAAGACTCTCTAGACATGGTCATGGTGTGACAAACATGTTATGTGTGTGCGTTATAAGTGTGTGTAAGTGACATGCTTTGACTCTTGTGTATGACCATGGGACTAAGTGCCTAGACTCAATTAAAGATTCGAACATGGTTTAAACCATTAATAAATTGGTGAAACTGATTAGTAGACTATTTAATTAGACTCGTCTTGATGGCTCGAGTAAGAAACTGGACTGTCGTTATAACAACAGGCCAGGACTGTCGCTACTGTTTAAAGCCTGTCGCCAAACGACAGGGCTGTCGCCAGGCGATAGACAATAAACAGCGGCGCCACAGCCCAGATTTTTGCGCCATTGCTGGAACATTAATCTGGATTGTTTCCAGTAATATTACTCTAAGGGGACATGCCTAAAGTCGTACTAAGTCAAGTTGATTAATTTATTAGCCTTTACGTCAAATTAATTAATTAATTAATTTAGACAAAGTCCTTTTTAGTCATTAATTGGTTTATTTAGTCTTAAACACAAGTCAAACAAACGGTTAGCACATATATAGTATGCACAAGTAAAAATGCACAAGTAGTTCACATAGTCACAATATGATGCAATGAGTTTGCAACCTAACCATGGCTCTAGTTCTCTAAGTTCAAGGATATGGGTTACATCAAAGAGGGTCCATGGTTATGAGTCCGGATGCATCGCGCGGAAGCCTTACCTTTGGAAGGGTTGGCGCGTATGGATGGGACCCCGCAAGTTAAAAAAACTTGCTTCCACGGTTTGGTGGATTCACTAACTCGGATGTACCCGTCGTTGCCAGGAGCGTTCGATTGGGTAGATGGAGCGTGAACCCCCAGAGGGTTATAGCCATATGTAGAACACATATGGGTTTTAGAAAAGAGAGAAAAACTCAATCAGGAAATAGAATCGAGCCAACAGTGCTAGAAATGGTCAAAACAAGAAGGCAGAGTTCTGGCTCGGTATTGGAAGAACTTGGCGCCAGACTACATGGACTGTCGCCAAGCGACAGAACTGTCGCCAGGCGGCAGAAGCACTTTATAGGCGACACGCCCAGTTTTCTAGACGTTAGTTCCTACATGCCTTGGAAAGTATCTGTGTTCTTAAAATTTTCCAGATTTCGCAGTATTATTTTGATTCTAGTTGTGAAAGATATTTCTCAAATTTCCTACGTGTAAAATCCTATGTTTTTGACTCATTTCAGATGGTCTATCCAATGAGGACCTTTTTTATGCATATGACAATAATGTTAATCAAAATTACGCACATGAAAACTTAGAACTTTTTGAGTCTCATCCGCTCATTCTAAGTAATTGCCAAAATAAATTTCAAGAATTAAAATAGAAATCCTCCCCAGTGGAGTCGCCAAAAAACTGTAGGGAATATTTCAAGCATTATAACCCCAAGCTTGAACCTCATTGTGATCATACACTAAAGTATGGTGGCGTCCAAAGGGAAAGAAAAGAGAGCAAAAGAGTCGCCAACAAGTTTTAGGAACTTGTAAACCAATCACGAGGTGAAGGTTACACCTCTAAACGATCCAGAAGATCGTCAACTCCATAAGGTCTTGAACCAAATAGGGTTCGGCGATGAGGGTACGAATCCAATCTACAAAGAAAGAACCCGCCCTATAAAATAGGCCTCTACTTTATTCTACTCGTATTCATGTACGCTTTCTGACTAACATGCAAACATTATATTAATCCTAAACCTGTTTAATCTATGTTGGCTGAATATTAATGCACAAATAAACCTGTTATTGGCGATCACTTGAGTTAAAATCATATTAGCCTAAACCAAATTATTAATTATCTTATTAAGCATGATTTCAAGTACAAATTCCCTTTAACAAACATAAAAGGCGTGATCAAGCAATAACAAGCAACATAATAATATTGAATAACAATAATAATAACAATAATCATCATATTCATAATAGTAATAGTAGTCAAAACCATGTTAAGGCATAACAAAGTTTAAATATAATAGCAAGATCCTAGGCATGATACTAACAAGATTAATAACAAATCCTAGCATGTCACTAAGCAATAAAGACCAAAGCTTTAAACCTAACATGGTACTAACACGCTATTAGAAAGAATAAAAGGCACCATAAACATGATACTAGAAAGCAAAAAATAACATCCTAACATGATACTAGGAATTAAACAATTCTAAGCATGCTTTCTACATTGAAATTAAAAAGAGAGTAAACTAATTACTTACTTTGAAGCCTCGTACCTCTTTCTAATAACAAAATACACGAGTTAGTAAACTCAATGAAATAATAAAATCAAAGAATTAAATTAAAGAATTAAGTTAAATAAGGTTTAAACTAGATTTGGGACCAAACCCTTAGAAATTATCAACCTTGCACTTCTAGGGCGAAGGCAACTTCGAACTTGGCTAGATGTCTCTAAGTCTTGTGAATGCAGTATTGTGTTTAAAAGGGTTGGTTTAGAAAGAGAGAGAAGAAATCAAGTAATTCTTGATGAGAGTTGATGAATAAAAACGGAGGTCAATGACCCTATTTATAGGAAAAATAGTCCGGAAATTGACAGAATTTGATAAGGAATAAAACTACACGTTGTCGCCAGAAATACACTCTGTCGCGAGGCGACAGGGTCTATCGCGAGGCAACACTTGTCGTTTGGCGACAGCCTGGATTTCACGTGCTTTCCACGCGGAATCCGATCTTTAACCAAATTTGATCTACGGAATCCGTACGGAAGCTAAAAACGTATAATTAAAAATAAGAATATACTAATATAATAATAATTTTTTTATCCCACTTAAAAATCCATCTTAAAATAATTTAAGATCCTAAATAAAAATCCATCTTAAAATATTTTATTCCAAATAAAATCCCTCAACACAAGGTCTCACATCGCCAATGAGGGCATGATGAAAATCAATCATAGAGTCCTCAAAAGAGGAACACTCATGATCACCATCTCCCTCAAACATCCAACTCCCAAGAGGAACCACATAATCTCCACCACTACCTACATAAACAACAACTCCCTTAACTTCCTTAAAGCCTAAAGTCTCAAAACCATGCATGAATGGATGCAAATTAAACTCAAACTCATCTCTCTCCCATGAAGCATCCTCAATGAACTTGTTTAAAAGGCTATGGTTATTTCCTTATACACTCAATAAACACATTGGACATAACCTCAAACGAGTCCAAATACTCATGGATAGAAGAGTCACATTCATACACTTGAGACTCATCACTATCAACAAAGGAAGAGATGTCTAGACTCAAAATATCATCAAAATCATCATCACTCTTGACTCCCTTTCCTTCACTCCTATGCTCAACAATAGGATCCTCACATACTCTTGGTTGCTCGAAATTATCATCATCACCCTCAACACACACATTGGATTTGTAATTTTCACACACAAGCATCAAAGATGACAATTGACTTTTTAGCTCTTCACCTCTCCTTCTTCCCTCCTCAAGATGCTCCACACTCTTTTTCATCACCTCCAATTGACTTATCAAAGAATTAAGAATCGACTCCTTTTTAGGCCCAAGATCATCATTAAGCTCAATATGCCTAATTTGAGTTTCCAAAGTAGCAAAAAGAGATTCAAAAGGTGTAGAGGATTGAGGCTCAACAAGAGAAGAAGAAGTACAACCAAGATTGGAAGAATTGACATTAAGATCACGAGCATATACATCACATTGGGGGGTGGGGGCATAATCAAACATATGAGGTTTGTTAACTTGAGCATGCACCTCGTTATCATGAACAAAAGAGGAAATAGAATTGGAAGCATTTGTTCTAGGTTCACTAATGGGATCATGTGACAAATAATGGGAAATCATGCTAGCATTGGAAGAATTAACACATTGCATATCAAAATTAGGAACATGATTACCCCTATTATATTCACCCCTAGAAAACCGAACATAAAAATCCCAAGCATCATCAATTGACAATGCTCTAAATCCTTCATTATGCATGCATTCAACTTCATTCTTAGTTTGTTCATTCAAACCAAAATAGCAAATCTCACAAGCCTCCTAATAACTACAACGATTGTAGTTCAAGAACCTTATAAGTCTAGGGAAATAGGCATGCAAAGACTCACCAACATATTGAGGAAAAGAAAAACGTGCCATTTTTACAAAGCAAACAAATATCAAATAAAAGAAAAAGTATAAACAAAGACCTAGACTCAAGCAATCAAAAACACTCAAACATAGACACTGTTCCCCGACAACGGCGCCATTTTGACATGGGGTGAACTAAGTCGTTGGACTAATCCTCCCTAAGCCAAACAAATTTATAAACACTCAACAAACCTAAATACAAGTATAGAGGTAAGTCAAGGGTCGAACCCAAAGGAACGGTAATGTCTAACTGCTTCCAATTATGTGCCTAAGCTAGGTCGAAGTCTAAGGATAAAAGATGACACTAACAACTACTAAGACAAAGAAACCAAACAAATAAAGTGCTAGGGATTAGGATCAACAAGTAATCATGACAATTATACCAACCCGGAAACATGCGCAAATCAATGGTTGTGAAGACCAACGGCTAGCTCAATCAAAAGAGTCAACAAGTTATTCTTCTAGAGGTCTAACTAGCATCAACTATGAGAAACTCTAGCCAAGAACGTCACAAATCAACTCAATCGACAAATGTAAGCCACAAATCAATTATCCGTATCAATGCGAACCTACAATGCAATCTAGTGTGAGTTACTAGGTTGATCACTCCTAAATTAAACACACACATGCAAACTTCCATTAATCACTTTAATCTCAACAATCAATCTACACAATTCCCTCAATTGAGCATAATCAATCAATCATACAAGTTTCACCCTATCCCTAGCCAAACAACTACTCTAAGAACATCATCAAATCAACAAACAACTATTGAAATCAAGAATCAACAATCTAAGAAGAACAATTACTCTAATCAAAGATCAAGTATCAAAATCAAATCAAAATAAAACCAACCAAACATGAATTAAAAAATCAAAACAATAAATGAGATAGAGTTAGAAATGCTCATTGATAATAGAGAAGATCTCCAACACAATTGTCACCCTTGCATCTTCAACCTCTCAAATCACCATTGAAATTCCTAACTTTCTCTCTCTAAAATCTACTCCTAAACTAACCCTAAAACTAGATAGAGAAGCTCTCAACTAAGCTTAATTATGACATGAAACTTATTCTTAAAACTTGCCCCAAAAATCAGGTTTACAAAGATATTTATAGAGTCGCAAAAACACCAAAAATCGAGCAACAAATACCAGGAAGTCGCGGCCGCGCGAGCAGGGGTGGCGCGCCCGCCCGCTTCTGGGTTTCTTCGATCTTCTCACGGCTTTGCGCGTTCACTAAGGTCGCACGACTATGATGATGATGAACACTAAGAGGGGAAGTAGCTAATGCTCTTGATTAGTGGGTTCACCACTTCTTCATGGTAGCACGGCATAAGAGCGCAAGAGCTAAGATTTGAAATTTCCACCTCCTTGCATCTTGAGCTTTCCAATTGCCATGAGCTTGCTCCAAAAGCTTCCTCCACCTTATTAAATCACCAATATCAAGACCCAAACCTCGTTCAATACCTACAACCACGAAAATAGAACAAATAAAGGAGAAAAGACTAGAAAACCAGTGAAATACACAAAAGCTACAACATAAGAGAGGAAAGGTAAAACTAAGCAACAGAGCATAAAATTAAGCATTTATTAAGTAAGAAAGCCATAAAAGGAAGGAGAAAACATCCTAAATGCTCATCAAATGGGTTCCATAAATGACACCCATCACAAAGTCCGGTCAAATATTGCACAAATAAAGGATCTTGGAATCATTTAATTCAATTGGGATAAATTAACAATGAATAAATGTCTTAAAGTTACCAATTTAATTTGCTTATGGTACTTTAAATTTTATTAAACATAATTGAATTTTGCGTTTACTTATAAGTAACATGTCATTCTAAATTTATTATTATATATAATCTCCTCGATTGAAAATAAAGTTGAGAAACGTTCTCAAAAGGTTAAATGATAATCCATAAACCCATATTCCAATTTTGCTTAGATGGTTCTCCAAGGCAAGTTTTAGAAATCCATGTCACGTGTCTAAGTATTTATTCAAATGTTTGAGTAAAATGCCAACACATCTTCATTTTGAAAAGTGTTTCAAGGGATACAATGAGATGGGAGGTACAAACCCTCTAAAAGACAAGTATAGAAACCAATAAAATTTCTTATCTTCAATATGATTGAATATAAGAAAATGATTGGAAATCTCTATGATCAAAAGTTGATCAAATGACACTATTCTTCATCCACTTTATATAAGAGTTAAATAGTTGATTAAACTCTAATATGAATAATGATTGAATAGACTTAGCAAAATCATAAAATGTGCTTAAAGTAGTTAAGCAAAGCTTCATTTTGAACCTAAGAGAAATGTTCAAAGTGGCTCAAATGGAAAGGTTTAGAAATATATGAGGATTGCATTAAGAAGTTATAGGGTAAGAAATGCGAACAAGTTGCTACTTCTCAAACTAGAACTACTTACATACTAAAAGTTGTTATGAACAACAAATGTTTCAAATTAAATGGACCAATTCCAATTGATTAGAAACTACCTCATATAGTTGGAAGGTAAAAGAATGGAAATGTTCCAATTTAAGAAGTATATTATAGAAATTGATTTAGCATATTGCTACTTCTTGGACATATGATGCCTTGTTTAGTTCACTCATTAAACAATGTGGTTGAACTAAAAGAAGAAGTTAGCTAAAGGAGGAATAAATCTACAAGTTTAGAAGAAAATGTTGCTACTTCACAAGGAGAATCTACAAGTTTGGAAGCAAAAGTTGCAACTTGACAAGTAGAACTTATATTTCACCTTACCTTATTATTGGCTAGAATTAAATAAATGTTATTCATTCTTGCCATTATCAAAACACCATTCAATGTTAGTAATGACTAAGCATCGAAGATTCAAAGGGTGGAATAAATGTTATTCTATGTTTCATTGAGTCATTATGTGTTTTGAATTGCTAAATAGGTTTAAAGTTCTATATGATAGAAATAATTAAACCATTTCTATATATATAAATTGTCTCTAATAGGTCAATCAATTTGAATGAAAATTGCATGCGGAAGATCCAAAGGGATGGACTTCAATATCATTGGATTATGAATCCATTGATATATGTAATTATCATTCTAATTTGAAATTTTGACAAAGTCACCATTTAGATTAATGATGATGCGAACTCGAGGTCGAATACATATCGATTTAAGAAAACCAAAGGTTCAAAAGGTTAGAGGCAGACAATGAAACTTCATTAGTGATACGATCACTACTTGTTCTTAGTTGAAGCATAAGAGTGAAAATTTTGAAAAGTTCAAAATTTTCAGTATGAAGTTCAGTATCAACTTGACAAGATAATGATTACATTACAATATGATTGTAATTGTGAAAATTTAAGTCGGGACATGTGCTTGGCAACACATTCAAAGTATTGTGATATGATCGTAATAATGAAAATTTAACCAAGACTTTGATAAACATCAAAGAGTTGTGAAATCGTTTTACAACAAACTCCGAAAGAAAACCTTGTGAAGTGTTTATGAAGGGAGTTGTCAATCTATATGAGATATATTTTGATAATGGATGTAAATTACCTATCTTCCAAATATTGTTCAAAGGATATACTTTTAAGATAAGCTACAAAACTAAACAAAGATACATAGGTCAAATCAAAAGTAGCAAAGGCTTCATATGTGATATGCATAAGAAAAGTTCTTATAAAGTCTTTCTACAAAGCAAGGAATAAAAGTTGTATTAAATCGTTTAATGCACGTTCGAATCCTATATAGAGCACGGGGTACTACTACACAAACCATACTTAGCACAAAATGTTTGTTGCTCAAGTAGGTGCCCTTATGGAAATTGTTCCAAAAGGTCAAGTGGGAGTAGTGCAAATCTCGAAAGAGTTCGAGAAAAGTAACAAACAAACATGGTTCAAACCATGGTTGGTTCACCCTACGCTAAATGTGCCTCCTCAAAAGGCAAGTGGGAGTATAAGAATCTCGAAAAGTT
Source organism: Chenopodium album (assembly GCF_948465745.1). NCBI lineage: Eukaryota > Viridiplantae > Streptophyta > Magnoliopsida > Caryophyllales > Amaranthaceae > Chenopodium > Chenopodium album. Next base: position 23,270,533 of record NC_137857.1, on the reverse strand, counting down.
CGAGAGCCTTGAAAGAGTTCAATAAAAGTGATTTCGAAAATCTCGAAGAAATTTGAGAAGTTGTTGAATAAAAGCAACAATATGAGCATGATTCACCTCATGTTACAAATGACAACGCGTGTTCTCATTATGTGTAATGGGAATAATAACCATGTGTCGAAGGTAGTACATTCCAAGTGCACATCCTCTATTGTCGTTTCTCATTGAAAACTAAACAAAGTTGTTGTATGAGTTTCAATTGTTGCATCAAACCCACAAGGATGACTAACATATGTAAAATTTAGTCAGAGAAATATGATTTCATATTGACTAAGAGTTCTAAAATATTCATTTTGGAACATGATGATTATGCAAGTAATAAATATGATTTGACAAGTTATGACTCCAAGTGGTTTAAAACCATGAAATCTGAAATAGATTATAAGTTTGTAAGCAAATGTATGACACTTAAATAATTTGCCTAAATTGGGTATGATCCATTATAAGCAAAGCAAACAAGAAAGAAAAATACTTTCTAACTAAAGCAAAGACTTGTTAAAGGATTCAACAAATTCATAGTATGACTATGACTACGATGAAACCTTTACATTAGTCATGTTGCAAAGATCTATTAAAGATACTTTAGTGAAATCTACCTTATGAGATTTGGTAGATGAATTTCAAAACGCTTTCTTGAAATTGTTCATAAGATAAGATTTGTATATGATACAATCAAAAGTTTGGAGATCCAATAATCATAGGGGTGCATAAAAGATCCATAATGGATTAAAGTTAGCATCAGGGAGTTAATTTTCTTAGTTTTGTAAGTTAATCAAATCGTTTGATATTCTCGTAAAATGAAGAAAAGGTCTTGTGTGTACAAGATGTTTAGTGGGAGCTATGAAGTCTTCTTGGTCTAGTACAGAGAGCAATTATTGAAGGATCAAGTGATGGCTAATGCATTTCGTATGAAAACCTTGAAGAAGAAGATGAGTACATTTGGGATTCAAGAAACTTATATTGATAAGATTCTTATAAGGTTCAACATTATATTGAAAAGAGTTTCAATCCCATGTAACATGGCACATTGCTTAATGATTCAATGCTTTGAGAAAGGTTGATGAAATTAAGATTTTGAGTGATGATCCTTATGCAATTTGCAAAGGATGCATCATGCATGTCATGGACTATACTCGTCCATTTGATTCACGTGTTTTAAGAACAAGTGATGATAGATTTCAATCGAAATCCAATATAACGTTGGAATACAAATTAGAAACTTCCAAGTTCCTTGTGAAAGGGCGCAGAAAAATTCTTAGTGTATGGAGGTGAATATTATTATAAAATTTAGAAATTGCAAAATTCATGTTTATGAGAATATCTCATGAACTCTACTTACTAAACCCCTTCCATTTCTAAAGCATGAGAAACATGCTAATGAAACTAGATTGAGGCAAATGATGCAATTAGAAGTTGTTTTTGTTTTTGGAGAAAAACAAGTTATATGTGTAATACATTCATTTGCAAAATTATGTTTATCAATTGAAACAAAGTTTCAATCTTATTTAATCGTGGTTTCAAGATTAAATAAAATTTCCAAAATAATTATGAATTGATGGGCTCATCAGGTTGATGACCTGTTGAATGAAACCCCATAGGTGAACAAAATTCATACATTATTTAAGTTCCTAGTCCGGAATCATTAAACTGGACATAAATGATTTCTTAAAATGGACTAGCATGTTAAGATTGATTGGATAGCGCAGTTTCATGGGCTATAGGAGCGTAGTGATGCTCGGTCAATCACATGGATATGCATGAATGATGCATGATCGAACTATAGACCTACTTTGAAGTTCAAGTATAGAGCTTCCGAATATATTAGTGGATTCCTTTGACATGAGTGGAACATTGATTTCATTCAATGAATGTTATTGCTGTGGTACACTCAAACGTCTAGCCGTAACTGGGACTATAAAGGGTGTTTCCCGGTTATTTCTGAAGTTGAGTGGGAGCTTTGGTTGTCACAAGATTGGATAGATTCTACCTATTAAATTAGGAATGTGTCTTATTTTTGAAGAGGGAGAATTCAGAAATGCATGGCTGTGCTCAAATGGATCACATAGTGACCATTTGTTTTGTAATTCTAACTCAGTTTTCAAGAAAAGATTTGTAGATTAATATGATCACGACATGAGATGCAATCACATTATCAAATCAACACAAATTGACTTAAGGAATTTGAATACTGCGCACTTGTCTCAGACTAGTGGGAGATTGAAGGTGTTGTATCTTCGATAAGTGCAATTACTAGATATATCAAGGATCACTATTATGGAGATAATAAGTTCGTTCTCTTGGGGCGTCATCATCTGTTGCTAGACTATGAGAGATGATCTTTGGACTAGTCAAATAGTCCAAAGCCCGCTAGAATGGATCCTATAATGTCACACACAAGGGTATTGGGTTAAAGAAGTCAGAGGCCCATTAATGGGCCTCATGAGCTATTAACTAATCATGAATTGGATTGGGCTAGCATAGTTAGATTGGAATTAGGTTTTGGGCTTTTGACATGGGCTCTTATTTAGAGATGAGATCTATAAATAAGATCCATGCCTAGGGTTGCATGAAGTAGTCATAATCCACACATAGTGTATTTTGACATCAAGGCAACCAATCCCAAAACCCTAATCCTCTCTCTAACTCACGGATCTCCCTCTCCCCTCACGTCCGTACAATCGGCGCCCATAGGTGGTTATCGTGGTGGTTCTTGGTTAGTATGTCTCTCCTCTCCGTAGAAGGTCAATTGAAGGGTTCAATTGCAACTAACTAGCATTAGTGGAGGTCTTAATCTGTGCCCGTGGACTAAGTAGAGGAATCACGCTTGAGGTTATTTATCTCGCATTGTTCTTGCTCGATCGCGTGGAATCACGCTTCAAAGGTACAATTTATGTGTTATGCAATGATCCTTGGTTTAGGTGCTTTATGAATATGATTCATGTTATTTCCGCTGCGTAGTACCTATAAACTCCTACAGTTGTTACAATACACTGTTATTATAATGGAATGTAGAGAGTGTTTTCCTTATCATTTGCACTTTAGTCACCGGTTAATTACAATATTTCAGAATTGATATAATTTTATATAGTGATGAATTATAATAACCACTGCCAGATTTAAAATCCTGAAATCTCAAGTTTGTCTAGTCAAATTATGCTGAAGGAAGGAGCACCTCCCACAATTCTTTGAGATTCTCCACAATTAAATATTCAGTTTTTAAACTGTTATTTAAATGATGGCTCAAGAGAACTATAACTTTTGCTTTTTCTTGTTCATTAGGAGTTTTGAAATGGTAATAATAAGCCATTTGAAACATTATTTGTTTCTCCCCCTTGAGGTTATTATGATTTACGTATAATTAAACTAAATAAATCATGATAATTACGTTAGTTAAAAATAGTAGCAACAACAGTGATAATAATTAATAAGAATAACTACTACTAATATTGCTACCTCACTGGCAACAAGAATGACAATAATAATAATAATAATAATAATATTAATAGCATAACTTGATGATAAGACAAAAGGAACATTTATTATAACAAAATGCACTTATAATCTACCAAGAAGACAAAAAAATCTTGAAGTACTACGGATATCACTTACATTAGTCCTTTTGTCGAAAAATCGAGCTCTACTTGTGAAAAATGATGAAAATCATCATTGCCATTAATAAAACCAATAGAGTCGTAATTAAAACCTAAGTATAGCTTTAATTTCCTTAAATCTTCTTCAAAGGTAAAGGAGTATGGAGGGTGTCGGTTGTCGGATGGGAACATGGTGGCTGGGAGTGAATGAAAGAGGAAGAAGAAGAAATAATTTGGGTGAAAGGTGATACAGGACACAAATTGCACGGTGCAATAAATGGGGGGGGGGGGGGTAATTTGCCTTTTAAAGAGGGTGAATTATTTGTTACAATTTTACACAACTGTAAAAAATATCACAATGCAAAATATTATAATAAACTGGTAGAATTATAATCGAACTATTAATATTTATAAACACAGATAAGTATCATAAGGGGATGCAAGCATAGTGGTCCAAGAAACCCAACTTATTCAAGAGGTCAAGGGTTCGAAAACTAAAAAAAGCATTAAAGTGTATACTCTAAAATTAATTAAATATATTGTGAGTTTCTGGTATAGAGGATCCCATATGGGGAACTATAAAACATACTCCTCATAATATATTTTGTGAAAGAAATTGGAATCTTTCTAAAATTGGATAATCGGTATAAGTTTACCTTATTGAAGATGCTGTTGATAATGTGTTATGAAATATAAAGATATTAGAGGATTAAGAGAAGAAGGTAAGAGATGTATAATTACTACAAGTAATTGGATGGCTATTTATGTATAGTAGTGCAAATTACTATTACATTGTGGACTATAACATTAAGGGGTGACAATAAGGTTGGCTAGCTAGACTTTAATTGCAATAAAAAACTAAAATGTGGACATTCACACTATATGAAAATCTAACACCTTTATACATTTGATATTTTCTTAACTTAGTTAAATTAAAGATTTTTTGATTTTTACCACCATAAAAAACCCTAACGTTTTAAAATTTTTTTGTTCAATTTACATGCCAAAAACATGCTTATTAGGCCATGTTCTTTTGAGATTCTGCGCAGAGCAGGGTCAGAGAGTAGGGGTCAGCAGAGCATACCATATTAAATTTCAGTAGAGCAGAGCAGAGCAGATTTCAGGATAGCAGAGCCGAGCCGAGCCGAGCAGAGCAGATTTCAACATTATTATTAATACTATTATTAATGTTATTATTATTAATGTTGTTGTTGTTGTTGTTGTTGTTGTTGTTGTTGTTGTTGTTGTTGTTATTATTATTATTATCATTATTAATATTAATATTAATATTATTATTATTATTATTATTATTTTTATTATCAATATTATTATTAAGGGCATATACCATTGGTTTAGGTGAGTGAAAACATAAATATATGTGTACCATATTTAACATATGTTAATAGTAGAAAGATAAAAGACAATGTTTTACTTATATTTATTTCACAAGAATTTTAAAATAAATTGATTTAATGAGTAATAATGATTTTACTTATACTAATTATATATTTTTAACCCTAAAAATAATAATGATATAAAAAGCACTACTTGAAAACAACCTATTTTTTTAATTATTAAATTGTATGAAAAGATTTGAAAAATAACTCAACTCAATGAACTAGCAATCAATACCCACATAAAATGTTTCTACACATTGTGATTCTAATATCCAATGTTTATAAAAGAAATTGTTGTTAATTGTTAGTCTTATTATTTATTTTTTTGAAAGAATTGTTATAATTATTAGAAATTATTAATTTATAATATTATTAAATATTAATTCTAAATAGTTTGAATTATTAAATATGGATTATTAATAATTATTATTATGATTAATAAATATTAAATATTATAAATATTAATAATTATTAAAATGATTTTTAATATTAATAATTATTATAATTATTCAAAATAATAAATTATTATCATTCAATACAATATTAATTATTATTATTATTGAATATTAATTTGTTATTATTAATTATTATTTGAAAATAGAGCAGAGCAGATTTCTTTTGAATAGAGTAGAGCAGTGCAGATTTGATTTGAGCAGAGCAGAGCAGGGCTCAGTAGAGCAAAGCAGCTCTAAAGAACGGGGCCTTAGTAGTTTTGGCCTTTTGGGGGCCATTTTGATCCAATTAAAGAGTTCGATTTGAGGTCAAAATTGACAAAAAATGATCGCGAGTACCTCGTCTTGCGTAATTCACACAAATCGAGGTATATTTAGAAGGCAAAACGAGACATTTGAGATAATGTTTTGTCAATTCTGACCTCAAATCGGTTCCAAAGAACTAAAATGACCCCAAACACATTAAAGAGCATGTCTTTGGCATAAAAATCAAAGAATTTTTGAAATTCCGTTAGATTTTATGATTTTTTTTTTAAATTTTTTTTTTTTTTTACACGGCAGATGGTAAAAAATAATTTTTAGAATTTGTTTTGGTGGTAAAAACTAATTTCGTGATTTTTTTTGGTGGTAAGAGATGTAGAATTACTATAAGTATTGCATGACTATTTATACTAGTACAAATTACTATAACATTATGGGCTATAACATTAGGGGGTGACAATAATATTAATTAGACATTGAAAAAAAAATATTAGACATTGAAAAAACTGAAGTGTGGGCATCCACACTATATAGAAATTTAACACCTTCATACTTCTGATACACAAAATATAACATAGACTTCATTTTTTTTTAGCAAAGACAATACTTTATTGAAAAAATAAGTAAAAATTTATTTTAAAATTATTTTTACCAAATATTCCTCCTTTTTTTTTAAACCAAATTTTCCTACTTTATTTAACCCTATACTCATTTCCCATTTTCCCAACATGTAGTGAGCCACATACCAGCTTGTTAATACTAGAAGAAGAGGCTAGAACATTTAGAAGAAAACACAAAAGAGAGAGAAATTGAAGGGTTTACAAAACATTCTCACTTCTCGCGCGCGCACACACACACTCCCCCTTCACAGCGAGAATTTAATCGGTGATCGGAAAGATGAGCATTTGGAATTACGTCGTCACCGCTCACAAACCTACCAACGTTACTCATTCTTGCGTCGGCAATTTCACCAGCCCTCAAGACCTCAATCTTATTATCGCGTAATTTCCTCTTTCTTCTTTTCTTAGGGTTTTTACTTTTCATGCTTTCATTTTTTGCATTTCAATATATTTGTATTCTATTAATACGGTATAGAATTTTTATTTGGTTTTCTATACTTTTAATTTCAATTTTTGTTTCATTTTAGTCGATTTTGTGTAATTGTGAATAGCTGAATGTCATTTTAATTATTTTTTCTTACTTATCTAATTCAGAGTTTTTTTTATATTTTTATTTATTTATTTATTATTATTATTATTATTCGCAGCTTTAGTTTATATAAATTTTGATTTAGCTTTATGAGAATTTTAAATAGTGTTTCGGGTGTGTTGATAATTGATTGATATATGAAGGGGAGTTTTTGTGGAATATGGTCCATATTGGTACTGTGTTGATAATTGATTGATATATTAAGGGGACACGGTTTTACAATCCTGCTTCGTTTGGCTTTGAGAAATCTGTATTTGGGAAAAGACGGGAGCACTAAATTTGGGATTTTTATAAATTCCGTAACTTGTTGGAAGAGTATGGGATTGTTCAAGCTGTTGTAAGTGCCATTTGGTGAAATTATGTTGTATCTTTGATTATAAGTTGTTTGGATAATGTGAAAAATATGCTGAACAAAAATGGGAACTGGGAAGTGCTGAATCGCTCATAGCTGTTATCTCTAAATAATTGCTTTTCTGGATTTTATTTTATTGGGTAAAGTGGTGCACAGCTCTGGCAATTAGTTAAATTTGTGTTTATGACAATTCATTAGTCTTTGAAGTGATAAAAAACCTAGATGCCTTACCACTCGCTTCTCTAGATTAGTTGGCGTTGTTTGCTAAGAATTGACTTAATCGTATTTTCTCTCTCGGATGGTGGAGGAAATGTAGTCATATGTGGCCTAAAATTTCAAACTGGAAAGATTAGTTATTACTAATGACTTAAGAAAACTATCAATTGTGCTTAGAGTTTTGATATGTTAATTGGGATTAAATAGTAGGCCTGATCAAGGATAGTGTTTCCTTAATGAAACTGTAATGTGTTTTTAAATAGTGGTTCTTTGGATCTAAGCATCATATATAATTGTGAAGTATTGGTCTCATGTCCTTTGAATGCTGTCCAACTCACCTAGGAGCCTAGCAATATGAATTTTGGTCGCAAGCAAATGTCATTATCATAATATAAGGGTTGAGCTATATTTGATGTATGGAGATTATTTGAAGATTAACTTGTCGATGAGATCAATTTGTTGATAGTGGTATAGCAAGATTGATGTTTCACATCTTCGGGAAATTTTCAATTGCCTTCTAGAAATGAAACTTGTAGCATCATGTGATAAGTAAAGTATGTGCAAAGAAAAGTTTTGTCGGCAATATTAGCTGTTGAAATGTTGCTCTTCAGTATTAATTCCTTTACATATCTTTTTTCATTGGTAAATTATGTTGGGTGACATTTAAAACTCCTTTTAAAGGACCACAATGTGAGATATGAGATTTGATGTAAAAATAGCCAAATACTAGACAATTATGGCTTAATGTGAAACTATTCCAATGCCTTTTCTCATTGCAACATTCTTTCATGATAGATTTTTCATGTATGACATTTTGAGTATTGGACTCCTTTCATCTTGCTAAGTCTCGTGGAAAGCAATTGTCCACTTTATTATATTATATGTACTACATATGCTAGTGTGACTGATGGTGTATGTTTATTGCAGTAAATGCACAAGAATTGAGATTCACTTGCTAACTCCTCAAGGCCTTCAGGTATTCTATAATTTCCAAACCACCTAAACTTATGGTATGCAATCAATGTGCTAAATTCAGAGAGTATTTGATTTCTCACTATATTCTTCCTTTCTTAATGTTACTTTGATGTCATCGAGTATAATGGTTTGTTGGATAAGTTTGTGAGGAGGATATGAAGGAGTTTATCTTAAATATGATAGGGATAAAAAGTTTATTGATCTTTTAAAAGTGTTCGGATATTATTTGAGTGGACCTTCTCAAGGTTTCCAATAATTCTTTGATGACAGGGTCTCCTTTTATCATTTGATTTGTAATAAAACTAATTTAATTAGGTGAGGCTCTTAAGACTAATGAGTCTATTCACTACTATGTACGTGAACCAAATCTAGGAATTTTCTAAGGGGTTGGATATTTTTTATACATACGCCTCCATGCAAAGTTTTGGTTGAACTGTGGGAGTTGATAGGTTATGGATGCAATTTTAGTGGTAATGAGAAGGTGTAACTAGACTTTGACTGATGTGGCTTGTAACTGTTGTGAGAGCAGTAGACTTTGATGATTAATTGCATTTGGATAATTTGCTAGAGCATATGTGTGTAATTGCTAGAGCGTGTGTGTGCGCACGTGCTAATATTTATGTCTGATCTTTGACGCCTTCACATGTGTGAAAACATCCAAATTATTTTTGTGTTATAAATCATGCATTATTTTTTCCCACAAAATAGTTGACTACAACACTTAAAAATTTAGTCAACAATAGTTGTGCCCAACACAAATATATGAGTTTGAGTTTGACGGTGGTAAGGACAGGGTCAAATCTGTGATCTTTTTCCTTTCTCAATCCTTCATGTTTGTACAAGATATCTCTAGTGGGGATTAGGACTCTTCAATGAAGTAAAATCTGTATTTGTAATGTCTTTTGTCTACAAGTCAAATATAATTTGAGAAGTTAAGTTAGATTAGCTTTGAGCTTTAAATTTGCTTTTAGGCATTTTGTCATTTTGTCATATCGATAAAAATTCTTATTAGGCTCCTCATCTTTAAGGAAACTCTTTTCATAAGATTTCTTTTTATAATTTAAAAAAGCAAATCATTCTATAATCTCAGTGTGTAAGGAATAAGGGTGTTGCGTTTAGAAGCTTGATGGGTGGAAGAAAGACTCTAATTTTCATGATAGAATCTTGAAGTGGTACCTGACTTGTTTAGGAATTTAGTAGTTTAGGGTTGTTGAGAGGCTTAATATACATGGATTATTTTCTTTTTTGCTATTTTTAAATAATAAAACCCCTTTTCATTGGCCAAGAGTTGTCCAAAGGATGGTGATGTGGGATTTGGAATTTTTTAAACAATACTTTATTAGGTATGTGAGTTTAATGGTGACACTTGATTTTATTTGGCATCTAGACGTTTGTTGTCCAAAAGAATGACTTGGATCTATAGATAGGAGGGGTTTAATAAGAACATGAGAATGCATGTAAGGAAACTTTTCAGGTGAGAAATTTATTTAGTAACCCCCTCCGCCCCAAAAGTTACTCTCAATGTTAGTATGTAAGATGGTGTTAAGTTTCTTATTGTATATTTTCCAAATATTCACCTTTTATGGTTTTTACTAATATATAATCAAAGATTTTGATGGTCTGCATTGGCAAGTGTGCCCGGTTAAAAAAATGTTGCAAGTAATTTGGTAGAGGAAATGTAGTATTAGAGTTAATTAGCTATTCTTCCAGTTTCCTTGGGCTATAGAATTTTTGTACTCCCTCCATCTTTAAATAAGTGAAACGTTTATATTGTGCATGCATAATGTAAAACCTTGATTGATAATATCTTTTATTATCAATAAGTAAATATTATAACAATTGAATATTAATAAGCTGTTCATGAGACGAATTTAATAGGTGGCCACAAGACTATATTTATTCTTATGTATAAATCATAAACATTAATCAAAGTGAATTAGATGAATAGTGCAAAAATTCAAAACATTTTACTTGTTTAAATGGCGAGGGAATACAAGTTTACCAAGGCTCAGGCATGACTTGTAACTTACTTATCCTAACTAAGCTAATGATTTGTTTTTGAGAGAGATGAAAAAGAGTGGAGAACCAAAAGACCAATGAGAGGAAGTGACCAACATTTTTTTTTTCTCATCTCCAAACAAACTTTTCTACTTACTAGATTTTAGCTTCTTTTCAGCACCAGATCATGTAGGAACTTTATCTTTGACTAGTGCCCAAGCAAACAAGTATGAGTTGTATGTTTTGATTCCCAAATCCTACAAAAAGAATATTTAAATAGTAGTAGAACTTGGTTGATTGATCTTTAAAGAGATCTTTAAAGCCCTCCTTAAAACTACTTTGAAGCATGCTAAGCAACTTAGGTCAAAGTTTGGCAGATTATCCGGTATCCTTTTGTTTTTTTTTTTTTTTTCTCTCTCCTTTCTTTTTGAGTGTTGGTCCCTTGTTTTATATTATGGACTTTAAGATGTGGGCAGAACTAAGAGATCAACAAGTCGACTCAAATTTGATACCCCCCAAAAAAAAAAACAAGAATCTTGAGTCTTGTTTTTAGTTTAAAAATGCGTGTCTTAGACCTGCCCCTCTTCTCTAAATTTTGTTTTGTAAAGGCTTTTATTTTTCTTAAAAGTATTGTTTTTATCCACTTATTTTGAACTATACTAGTATGAAATTTACTTAAAAAGGATTATTAACTGAGTGTTAAATACTACATTAAAAAGTGTATCTCATACTGAAAAGACACCTGCCTAGGCTCCAGGAACCCTTTGTACATATTGTGCGATTCCTGCCTTGCAAAGCTAATGTTTAAGAGACAACCAAGTAATTCAATTGCCTTACATTGAGTATAAGTTCACCTTGTCCTCTTTGTTGGTTCTAAATTCTGCTATTCTTAATGACAATGAAAACATTTTTTGTATGCAATGCTGCATCTCTTTGTTAGTGAAATCTATCATATACTATAAGTGACACAATGATGCCTCCTTTTTTCAAAGTGAGGATCTGAAGAGGGGTTGAGGGAGCTAACTAATATAATCTTAAGTAGTTTGTAAACCCATGATTTGCACTGGTCATTATCTTTTGTGAAAGTGGCATCTACCTAATTGTGTTAAGTAGTGTTATTATACTGTTTTTATTTTCCTCTGATTTTCTTCATTGGGATACTCCTACAGAGAAAGACATTGACTGTGGCAAAATTACAACCCAAAAATTAATCAAGGTAGAAAGATATACGTAGTATATTTAGAGGAGATGTAGAAAGGAGAATTGGGTGAATAAAAAATGATAAAGCAATGGACATGATGGAGAATATAATTGTGGGAACACCAAACAAATTGAGGTAGTAAGTTGTATTTAGGTTACTAAATTTGAAAATGTCTTTGAGGTAGTAGTTGTGTTGAACTTGGATCTTCACTCGAGAACACAAGGAGTGCCCTACACTTAGCTATAGTATCCATATTCCATTAAGTATCCTTAGAGATGTTTCTTTATCTCAGAAAGAGTCCCCTACTTCTTCTTCCTTAGCAGAGAGGAGTTGTGATCTTGCAGTTTGTGTCTGAGATTTATAGGGATGGGCAGTTGATCATTTGCAAGTGAGCAAGACTGAGTAAGAAGGCTTCTGCGCTCCATCATTGTTTATTTAGGACTGTACTGTAGACTATCATGTCTAACATGTTTATGTTAATGTGTCTTATTGCCATTTCGTGGTCATTTTTTTTTATGTTTCCATTTTCTGCTATAGCTCTCTATTGATGATTAAATCTCTTCTGTTTACCTTCATGCAGCCTATGCTAGACGTTCCAATATATGGAAGAATTGCAACACTAGAACTTTTTCGACCACATGTCGGTGAAGCTATTTGGTTTGTCATATAAATAATGCATCTTTAATTTTCCTTCATTGACCAGTTGTTTTCCTGCCTTGTTAGGGTGAAGCGCAAGATTTCTTATTCATTGCTACTGAAAGATATAAATTTTGTGTCCTTCAATGGGATCCCGAGACATCAGAGCTCGTCACCAGGTCTTATTCTACTCAGACTCCTCTTTCCTATCTGTAGCATACTTTTTTTTTTTTTATCCCAAGAATATATTTTTGCAATTAGCTCTGTATTTGTCACCAATATTTTGATGCAATTATTTCTTATATTCAGTCACATAACACACTACCTTCAACTTACTATTTTCTTGTCATAAAAGTAAGGTAGCGAGTTATTTATTACTCATGTATATGATTATGTCTGATGAGTAACATGTGTGTAAAAATATTAGGGGATGACATACAAAAAAAAGGCTAAGGTAAAAGGTTGTATGTGCTTAAGGTGTCATGTATCAATATGTTTAAGAAATCACGAAGCATCAACTTGCTCAAAACTTAGCACTTGACAGTTGACTCTTGCTATACAATACTCTCTTTAGAAGAATTTGATCTCTTGGGGCAACAAGCTCCACCCTCAAAAATATGTTGGTTTCATTCTTTTTTTCTTCTATATTTTTATAGTGCATCGACAAGTATCTTATGATCCAGTTGGAGCACTTCAGTAATCCTACCTTTCTTTATCTTTTGTCCCCAAGACACAAGAACGTTGCTTGAAAAACCTAAACCCAACTCATCCCTAACAAAACAAATGTAGAGTAAAACAAAATTAACAAACTCTTCTTCCTATGTCATATGTTACAATGATGTGCATGATTGAATCTCCTCTTCACAGTTGCTGCCAGATAATTTCTTCATTCCTTAAATGGTCAACCTCCTCATAAGAAAGATACTCCAATAGCCTTTAAGTTGTTATGCCTCATCTACATATCCAAATCTTTCAATCTGGATAGCTTCATTTATGTTGCTTAGAGGCATATTACAAAGACTGTAAGACCTCCAACAAGTTTGGGGTTGCTCACATCTTATATAAACCAATGCTTTAGTTACATGTACATTATTAAGGAATAAAGTGCTAGCCTCCATTTTTGGTCTCTTATAACCAATGTGATTATGAACTCTTTTTTTTTTTTTTAAATAAAGATTTAGAGCGACTGTTGTGATTTATTTGGCAATTGAAAAATGTTTTAAATAAGTCTGTTTCCATGGGTTCAATTGAGTCGATTATTAACATGTTTGAGTAGAGTTTGATAAGAATAACTCAATCAAGCCTTTCAACAGGGGCTCTGACACTTTAATTTGTTTTAATGAGCTCAAGGCAAAATCAAATCAAGCTTTATACCGATAGACAAACTTTGTGCATGAAATTTGCTGAATCAAAATAGACATTTGGAATTACCTAGGGGTGCTCATCAGTGGATTGAAAATTTAGGAAAAATGCATAGTTTTGGCTATTAAACTATGTTTTTGAGATTGCCAAATGTTTCTTCACTCCTGAAATGAATTAGCCTTTTCAGTTATAAACATATGTGAAATTGTTTTTGAGCCTTAATTTGTCAAACAAGGTTGTTTGAGTAAAACTTGTTTACTAATCAAGCTTGAAAATTATTCGGCTTGTTTGTATGATTTAGGATTGAGTTTTAAACAAGCATCTCTTGTTAATTTTCATGGGCATATTGGCTCTCTTTTACCCCTATATGTTTCTGACACCAATCTCATTAGAAAATTAATGGAAGTAACTTTAAGTTTATGGAGGAAGAGAGTTGCTAAAAGGTTTGTCATGCAGAGCAATGGGAGATGTTTCAGATCGCATTGGTCGTCCAACTGACAATGGTCAAGTGAGTTGTCTGATACTTGTTTTGTTACTTCTTTGTTTCTAGAAAGAAAAAGCTCATTGTTTTTGTTTAACTGAATTATTGAACCTCCTCTCATTTATTTTACCCCTGAGAGGGGTTGGGCCTGTTTATAGATTGGCATCATTGATCCTGATTGCAGATTGATTGGGCTCCATTTATATGATGGGTTATTCAAGGTACATGGACAAGTTTAAATAATATTGTCATCCAATAGAATTTCCTTTGCAATCCTGGAGTTAATGCTGATTTATTACTGCTGACAGGTCATCCCATTTGATAACAAAGGACAGCTGAAAGAAGCATTTAATATTAGGTATTAAGCTATATAATTGTTCATAAGACTTTTGGTTGACTTATATTGTGTATCCTATTATACAGTTTTCAGTATTGCACACTATTACAAAATCATGTCTAACTGCTGTCTACTACGAAGTATAATGTATCTGTTGCATTGCTTTGTTGCTACATGGATCAGTGTGAATAGCTTGTCAATCAAAATAGATTTTGTAAAGCTTTTTTTGTTTTGTTATTTTTTATCTATTTTTTGCTCTCCTTATTCTATTTATTTATTTTTGCTGAATTCTCGTGTGGCTGACTAAGATAGTACTAAATCCTGACTGTATCTAGAGAAGAATACTATTTTTTGTTGTTTTGTTATGTCATTTTGTAAATATATACAACACTGCTAGCTTTGATTGCTTATCCTGCTGCTTCCTTACTTCTTATGATGTTTCTTTTTGTGAACTTGCGGCTCTGGTTCTTATCTGCAAATATTCAATTGGTTTAGCTTGTTCGCTATAAACCTTGTTTGTATGATTGATTTGTCAGAACTCAAAAAGAAGTCCTTATCTCAATCAAATGTTGGGCCCAAGGGCTAAAATTATTATGCATGGGACATAATTCTATTTTGAAATAACTTATATATGTATCATCATGTCTGGGTCTATAATCAAATACTTTATGCACAGGCTTGAGGAGCTTCAAGTGCTTGATATAAAGTTTCTCTATGGCTGCTCAAGGCCTACAATAGTAGTTCTTTACCAGGTATGCTTAACTTTGTTCAGTATAATAGGTTTATAGCCAATGTATGTACAGATCTAATATCAGGAAGAGAAAGGATGCACTGGTAGTACAACAGAAATGTTGGGCCTTCCTGTTCACTTTGTTCCTTGAGAGTCCTCTCTCAGCTATGCATTTGGCTGAATTTGGCTCAACTGGCTTTCTATAATGATGGATTTGGTTATTCTGCAGGATAATAAGGATGCTCGTCATGTTAAAACATATGAGGTTTCATTAAAGGACAAAGATTTTGTTGAGGGGCCATGGTCCCAGAATAATCTTGATAATGGGGCTGATTTGCTTATTCCAGTTCCGCCACCACTTTGTGGAGTTATCATTGTGGGGGAGGAGACAATTGTATACTGCAGTGCCACTGCTTTTAAAGCAATCCCTATTCGACCTGTAAGTGTTAGCAGACATGCTTAGTCACATCATTTCTGTTCCGTGATGAAAATGACTAAATGAGGCACATGGAATCAATTACTGCCTTTCTTAAAAAGCATTTCCTTAGGCATTCAGCTTCCTGTACTTATAAGTCAGGAATATGGCAACACTCTTAATTTTTGACTTGGATGGTTTCAGTCTATTACAAGAGCATATGGAAGGGTGGATGCTGATGGTTCTCGGTATTTGCTTGGTGATCATGCAGGACTTTTGCATCTACTCGTTATCACTCATGAAAAAGAAAAGTGAGTTATTCATCTTTAACTTTTTCATATGAAAATTGTCATCTCTCTATGATTAGCCTTTACTCAACTATCACATCTTTTGGGTCCTTTATGAAGAAAAACATCGATTAGCACTTGACTGCACTGCAGCTCTATAAAAGCAGCTTTTAAACTCTTGACAATGCAAGCTCTACCCTCAAATATCTGCTAGTTTCTTTCTTTCCATGTGCACCAAACTGTCTAAGGGACCTGTCTTAGTACTTTAGCAATCCAACCTTTTCTTCATCCTTCTTTTCATAGTGGCATGAATATCTATGATTGGAATTAATTATGGTATAAAGGCTTTAACATTTTTCAATTGTAGTGCTCAAGTAATTTGTGCGATTTGCTTGGCCTAACAGAGTTACTGGCCTCAAAATTGAGCTTTTGGGGGATACATCTATTGCATCAACAATATCTTACTTGGATAATGCATTTGTTTTTATCGGCTCAAGCTATGGAGATTCACAGGTTGGTCAATGTGCTTGACTATCAAATATTATTCTGTTTCATCTTCTTACCTAGGGTCTTTTTATTTTTTATTTTTTTATATGGAGTAATAGATCCTGAATGTTTGGTGTACTAATTTTTTATTGTGTAAAGTTAAGCATTGTAAAACTGTCTTCTTCCTTTGTTTTCTCTTTAACCAAAAGAGAAAAAAGGACTGGGGGATGAAGTAGTGTGCATTTGTGGATCCTAACTACTAGCAACCAAACTCCAAAGAAAACGTTGTTGTAGTCTGATCAACCAATTCATATAAATGATATATTATTTGCATCTCTCTTCTTATTTGTAGTTCTCTACCTTCACAAGTTTTTCATCTTTTCTGCTCATTATTTCATCACCTTGTTTGCAGACAGTTATATTCATACTTAAGTCAACTTGTGTGTGCATGTTTGGTTTGGCTGATGTAATATTCTTTCTGATTTCTGATTCTTGGGAGTGATTCAATTACAGCTCATAAAATTGAATTTACAACCAGATGCAAAAGGATCATATGTAGAAGTCTTGGAAAGATATGTCAATTTGGGTCCAATTGTCGACTTCTGTGTGGTTGACCTGGAAAGGCAAGGGCAAGGTCAGGTTGTAACTTGCTCTGGTGCATACAAAGATGGTTCTCTTCGTATTGTCCGCAATGGGATTGGGATAAATGAACAGGTCTAGCTTTTTTCCTTTTTTAATGACTGGTTTTCATTTATACATTTATTTTAAATTTTTTCTTCTAACAACTCTACTGATACTGAAGTTGGTTTTTTAGGCATCAGTGGAGCTTCAAGGCATCAAAGGAATGTGGTCTTTGAGATCTTCAACAGATGATGTATATGATACTTTCTTGGTTGTTAGTTTCATTAGTGAGACCAGGATTCTAGCTATGAATCTTGAGGATGAATTGGAAGAAACTGAAATTGAAGGTTTTGACTCGCAAGTACAGACTTTATTTTGCCATGATGCTTTGCACAACCAATTAGTGCAAGTAGGTCTTTGCCGTTACATACTTAACTTTATGTGACTACCTCTAATTGAGTAGTTAACTTGTGACTTCTCCTCATTCCCATGATTTATTCAATACTATTTAGTAGGGGATTAATGTGAGGTTGTGGTTTGTTTAAGGTAACCTCAAGCTCAGTTAGACTGGTCAGTTCGACATCTAGAGAACTTCGAAATGAGTGGAAAGCTCCAACAGGATATTCTGTGAATGTTGCTACTGCTAATGCATCCCAGGTATTGTTCTTAAATATTTCCTTTCATTTGTTGTCATTTTAAGTTCATGATTTGTCTTTAGAGTTAAAAAATGTGTATATGGAAAAGAAGCATAAATGTTAAATTAATTGGAGACAATAAAAAATTTTCCTTAAATGTTAATTACCTGTCTTGTGGTAGCCCTTGGTGTAGGAAGTCCCCAGTGCGTGGTTTTGCAAGTATCCATTTGTCATTTACCTGCTAATTTTTAATCAGAACTCCCATGCAAATAAATCTCAATCCTCTGACCCGAGGCTTTCATGCTTTCACAGGTTCTACTTGCCACTGGTGGTGGGCATCTTGTTTATTTAGAAATTGGTGATGGAGTTTTGACAGAAGTGAAACATGCACAATTGGAGTATGAGATATCATGTCTTGACATAAATACGATTGGTCAAGATCCAAATTATAGTCAGCTAGCTGCTGTTGGAATGTGGACAGATATTAGCGTTAGGATATTTTCGCTTCCAGATCTTAATCTAATTACCAAAGAGAATCTTGGAGGGGAGATAATTCCTCGCTCTGTTCTTCTATGCTCTTTTGAAGGGGTAAGCAATTCAGAATGATTATTTGGTCATTTTGATCTAATGCGACTATATATATATATATATATATATATATATATATATATATATATATGTATATATATATTTTGTAAGATTTTCCAATGATTGTATTCCTTTGTTTCCTTAAAGTTGCCATACTTTTCTAAAAGAGATGTTTCCTAAAAATTGCGACACTTCTACAATTAACAGTTTTATACTAAATAGAATACCATAAATGTCCTTATTTTAAAGAGTGGATGATTGGGGTAGAGAGGTAGATAGTTAACATGGAGTGGGAACCCCCCAACGCCCCCCCCCCCCCCCCCCCCCATCTATATCTTAATAAATTAGCCATTTGTAAGTGTTGCAATAATAAGGAAACAAAGGAAGCATATTTATTCAAGTCTCAATGGCTATCATAATGCATGACATAGCATGCATGGGATCGCACTTTAGCGATCTGCTGATTGTTACCTTGATCATGACAACAATGTTCCGTGTTTGTGTTGTGGTTCAATATTTCCCCCTTAGCACATTTCCGAAGTTTCTTGGTTTTAAGTAATCCACATAATCAAGCAAAATATTTTGATGGCTTTACTTTTCTCATCCAAGTAATCAATAGCAATACGACCATACTTGACATGGAGGGGGTTACCCCCCTTTTCTCTCCTTATCCCTTAATAAATTTTCCTTTTGGAAATGTTGCAATATTAAGGAAAGAAGGAAGCATATTTTTTTAAGTCTTAATGGCCATACTACCATACTTGTGGGCCCGATGAATGGCTGTAGCTGAAAAAGAAAGAGGTTGTATTGGAACTTAGCATAATGATGTTCTAACAATGCTACCCCACTTCTTTTTTCGCAGAAAGATTTATATACATATAAGCTTATATTGATTACCAGAAAACAAAAAAGTAAAAAGAATTAGTGTCTAACACAGCATCACAGCTATATAATATACTAGAAGTCATGTATCTTTATGCCACTTGCTTACTTTGTTTTTATTGTTTGGATAGCATGATACGTGCAGTATAAATTATGCAGTAGTATCATGTATGTGTATGTTCCCTGATTCTAACTTTATCGTTCCTTCTATTTCAGATATCGTATCTATTGTGTGCTCTTGGAGATGGCCATCTCTTGAATTTCATGTTGAACATGAGTTCTGGTGAACTGACTGACCGTAAGAAGGTGTCTTTGGGTACACAGCCTATTACACTTAGGACTTTCTCATCTAAAAATGCTACTCATGTGTTTGCTGCCTCTGATCGACCAACAGTAATATACAGCAGCAACAAAAAGTTGCTTTATAGTAATGTAAATCTGAAGGAAGTCAGTCATATGTGCCCTTTCAATTCAGCGGCTTTTCCTGACAGGTATAGTTTTATCATTTTCCCAAGAGTTTTGTTTGTTAGAAATGTATGGTTCTTGATGCTGTGATAGCCAGGATTGAAACATTGTCTGAAAACATGTGATGCTTCATACACTTAAATAACAATAGTTTCGTTATAAAAAATTCTGGGAGTAGTGTTGTTTTTGTGAAGGCCAGATGTGTGTATTATGTAAGCCACTTCTCTCTCTCTCTCTCTCTCTCTCTTTTTCCTAACTAGTTTCCAAATGTGAGATATGATGTTTTGTGCAACTCCGTGTTTCACTTTGACATAAAAGCCATCAGAAATATACTTTATAGATGCTTTCTGGTTTATACTAGTACTTGATGTTGACCAATCTAGCTACCCATTTTCACTTCTGTAACATATGCATCTTTGGTGTTTTTTGTGCTAACTTTCCCTTTTTTCCTCTGCTGATAGTCTTGCAATTGCAAAAGAAGGTGAACTTACAATTGGTACCATTGATGAAATTCAGAAGCTTCATATTAGGTCTATCCCTCTGGGGGAACATGCTCGACGTATCTGCCACCAGGAACAAACTCGCACTTTTGCCATTTGTAGTTTGAAGTATAACCAAGCTAGTGCAGAGGAATCTGAAATGCATTTTGTGCGTTTGTTGGATGACCAAACCTTTGAGATCATATCCACTTATGCGCTTGATACCTATGAATGTGGCTGCTCCATACTGAGCTGCTCATTCTCAGATGACATCAATGTTTATTACTGTGTTGGAACAGCATACGTTTTGCCTGAGGAAAATGAGCCAACAAAGGTGAAGTGTTAGATTGTGATGAAGTACACTTTTAACTCATCTGTCATTTGATATTGTCTGTCAAAAGAGTCAAACAATAGAGAAACATCTGGTAGAATGGTATTGCTAATGTATACTGGCATCTTGTGTGAAATTCACTTGATAACTCAATTAGAAAAGAGTTATCAGTGTACATAACACTCTAGGTTTATTTTTATTTTTATTTTTATTTTATTTTGGTCAGGAATTAAAATTATTGAAAGCTGCCCCATTTGTCATTTTCGTAGTTACATTTACCATCTCATTGCATAGATGGAAGAAGGTTTTTTCGATTGGCATTAGGGGTCGAAAAATTAACAGTATATTGGAGTCGTTAAGTAAAAATATTACTCCTGGAATGATTCTACACATTTTGCAATGTGGATAACTAATATATCATTTCATCATGTAAATTTTACAGGGAAGAATTTTGGTTTTTGTTGTGGAAGATGGAAAGCTGCAACTCATTGCGGAGAAGGAAACTAAAGGTGCTGTCTACTCACTAAATGCTTTCAATGGCAAGCTGCTGGCTGCCATCAATCAGAAAATTCAGCTTTATAAGTGGATGCTTCGGGATGATGGTACTCATGAGTTACAGTCTGAATGTGGACACCATGGGCACATTCTTGCCTTGTATGTGCAAACTCGTGGTGATTTCATTGTTGTCGGGGATCTGATGAAGTCAATTTCACTACTAATATATAAGGTAGGGTTTTCAAAAAAGAGTGTGCATTTCTTCTAGCTTATTCAGTTGTACTTCAATCAAGCACTATTATTCTGTTTGTGTTTTTCAGACATGGTATTTTTTTTTTCAACATTTAGCTATATAGCTTTTCATGCCACCATTTGCCTTTATACTTAATGGGTAGCAATTTAGTCTTTCATTCTTCAATAATTGCAGCATGAGGAAGGTGCTATTGAGGAGCGTGCACGGGACTACAATGCTAATTGGATGTCAGCTGTAGAGATTCTGGATGATGATGTATATCTTGGTGCAGAAAATAGTTTCAATCTGTTTACAGTGAGGAAAAACAGTGAAGGTGCCACAGATGAGGAGCGTGCACGGCTTGAAGTAGTTGGAGAATACCACCTTGGAGAATTCATCAACCGATTTCGTCATGGTTCTCTTGTTATGCGGTTGCCAGATTCCGACATTGGTCAGATACCAACTGTTATCTTTGGAACTGTTAATGGCGTAATAGGGGTCATTGCTTCTCTTCCAAATGACCAGTACATCTTCCTGGAGAAGCTACAGTCAAATATGAGAAAGGTTATAAAGGGTGTAGGAGGACTGAGTCATGAGCATTGGCGGTCTTTTCACAATGAGAAGAAGACAGTAGATGCAAGAAACTTCTTAGATGGAGATCTGATTGAATCTTTCCTTGATCTCAGTCGTGGTCGTATGGAAGAGATATCAAAAACAATGGGTGTTTCAATAGAGGAACTTAGCAAGAGAATTGAGGAGCTGACCAGATTGCACTGATGAAGTTTGATCAGGAAAGAGGCTTGCTTCTTGCTGAGCCTCTATAATTTGACTTTACATCTCTGTATCTTTTTTTTGCCCTTTCTTCTTTACAAGTTTTGTTCAGTTATTTTACCGAGTCAGCTCTCATTGGCCTATTAGGATTTGAGCTGCTTGCATTCGAGTTGATTTTCCCCATAATTTAGCAATAATAAGTTAGGGGTGATGCATCCAAGTATCTCCATTCCTGGCAGGCTACTGTTGCCTGCTCATCATACTCGGTTTCTTTGTATCTGTTAGTGTATGTTCATCAAGTAATACATGTAAAATCTACATTTCAGAACCCGTATTTGTAGACTCAAATATTTTTATTTGCTCATTTTGTCTTGGTTGAAATTTTTTGATGTGATTCTTTGTTGATTCTCTTTCATTACTTGGCGCAGTTCTGAAGGTTACTATACAAATTGTGGTCAACATGAGTATTTTCAATTGTGGTCAAGGTTACAGTTAAGTGTCATTGGTAGTATTTGGTTTTGCTAAGGAAACGCTTGAGATGGAGATTTCCCACTAACTGTGGTTGGGTTGGGTTGGCCTGTTAGAAAATTTGGTCCAATAAGGTGTCTTTTTGTAAGAAACAAAAAACAGAGATTTTCTAGTAATTATTTTTATTGTATTAGTGGTCAAAGTAAAGTCAAATAAATACAGCGCCAATAGTGAAATGGATAAAGTTTTTTTTTTTTTTTTGAAAAAGATTGTTTTTATTAGTATCATAATCTACCTAATTTTGAAAAATCAGTCTTTTTACTCTTCTGGTTTTTTATTTGAGATTATTTAGGTAGTGTTTGGCCAAGCTCTTGAGAGTGTTTCTCAGCGTGAGAAGCTGAAATTTGGCACACATGGAGTTTTGCAGAAATAGAAACAATTTTTCTAGAAGCCCAAATGACCCCAAAACAGCTTCTGGCTGATGAAGAAACAGAAGCATCAAATTGGAGCTTCTATAAACTGTTTCTCGGGGAGCCGAAATACTCAATTAATGAAACTTTTTATAAGACCATTATACCCTTCAAATTTTAGAAAATACCCATGTCCCATCTAAAAAAATACTCTCTCTCCTCCCTTACTCTCTCAATAGCCATTACTGATACTCCCATTTATCCCTCCTCTCCCAATTTCCCTTCCATTCAACCCCACATCCTCCATCAACAAATTATTATTTTAAAAAGGATTTTTTGACTTTTACCACAAAAAAATGTTTCTTACCGCCAAAACTTCTAAAACTTTTATTTTACCACCAAATAAAAAATTAAAAATTATTTTTTACCACCTGTCACTAAAAACCCAACAGAATTTTTTAAATTCTTCGATTTACGTGTCAAACACATGCTCTTTAGGAGTTTTGGGGGGCACTTTGGCCCTATGGGCCCAATTTGAGGTCAGAATTGACAAAAAATGATAAAAAATGCCTCGTTTTGCGTGTTTTAAAAAACCTCGATTTGCGTGAACACGCAAAACGAGGCATTTCCGATCATTTTTTGTCAATTTTGACCTCATATTGTTTCCTTAGGACCAAAGTGCCCTCCTAAACCTATGAAAAAAAGTTTTAGAAGTTTTGGTGGTAAAAAACAACTTTTTGTTTTTTTGGTGGTAAAAGTCAAAATTCCCTATAAAAAAATTGAAAATTGTGGTGAACTATTTTCAAATTGTAAACGAATTTTGAGATGATGTTGCGTCGTTATGTATTTTATTTATTTATTTTTTCTTAAGGGCTGGGTTGATTTTGCAATTTAATTGGTTTTTTCTTAACTACTTCTGAGAAACAGAAATTGGTTTTTAGAAGCTTGGCCAAACAAACTCTTAAAGTTTGGCGTTGTTTACTCATCACTATGTATTTGTAGGCACGAAAAATTTTATAGACTTGACACTTTACATTAATTTGATGACCATTAATGCACAAGTTTGACCTTAATTTATATAATTAAATATTAATAAAAATTATGATAAAAGTTATATTATGGAACTTTATATTAATGCATAACTAACAACATATTTTATAACAAAATATGTTTTTATTATGTTAGTAAAAAATTATTGTTGAAGTTAATACTCGTATATGAATAGTGAAAAAAAAATTCAACATCTCATTTATTTTTGGGACAGGGAGTAAACTGTTTTAATCATATTTGAGTTATAATAGTCAAACCCAATATTGAAAGTCCAACTCCAATGTACATCAATCATCCTTGGACGAGATCAAGCCTCGACGACCCTCAACAAGGGAAAAAAGAAGAAATTTAGAACATTAAACACATCATAAGTTCATGTTGTTTAACCTCTACAACAAATAATCTTTTATTAGGATTAAGCCTCATTGACCCTTTACTCTTAGTCTCTTTTAGCACTAAAAAACACTCCATGTTTCCTTAATTCTACTCTTTTAGCACTAGGGTGTAACAAATCCAAAGTATTCTCACAAGAAAAAAAAACTCCATGTTTCCTTAATTCTCTAGCATAGGAAGGCCCTAGTATCAACAGGAAGAGCCTCATTATTATCAAATGTGGAGCTTGTCCTCCATCTCCATATCCACTAAAGAGTGGTAGCAAATGTCATCGGCCTTTTTTTTAGAAAATTAACCCATCAGCCTCAAAGGTTCCTCTCCCTGGATGACAAGTTCAAGAAATTGGGAGGACTTAATGCTCCTCAAAACATTTGACATATTGGAAGATGAAGTGAACATGTATATGTTGCACCTTCCTCAACCAAAGGACCCTCAACCAAAGAACATGTGGTTCCGTGAGAATTTCCCCACCCAAGTTTGGTTTGAAAAGCAGAATTTGCTTGTTTGAACGCATACCAATGCCTCCTTTATTACCCGGCAATTGCAAAGTATCTCAAGACAAGAGGTGAATCTTATCCTCTTTTCCGAACCTCCCCATACAAACCATTGTGCTTTTTATTATTATTATTATTATTATTATTATTATTATTATTATTATTATTATTATTATTTATAATCAATTTAATCACAAGTAGAACTAGTAGCTTCGCTGTTGCATAGTGTAGTTTGCAAGTGAGGTGGTAACAAACTTAGCAAGAACAATGCGGCTAGCTAAGGATAAATATTTCGATTTCCAACTTGTGAGTTTTCTATCAATTATTTTTTCACATAAATGAGCTTAAGTCTCCTTTGTCACATTGCTAGTCAACATTGGCATATAACTATGTATAATCCGAGGTCATTAGTTGATTTCATGCCAAGAGTATCACAATTCACAAATGTGGTTTTGTGATCCTGAACAACGTTTCAAGAGAATTACAATCGAGATTTATGGAGATTAACTTTCTGAGCACAAGTTGTGCAAAATATGGTAAGACAATCCCTTATAACATGTGTTTGTTCTAATGAAGCTCTAGCAAAGAGGATGCGATTATCTGCAAAAAGTAAGTTCAAGAGTAATAAACTCTCTCTACTAGCATAAATTGTTCTCCATTTTACAGTTATGATAGTGTCTTCGATCATTTGATCAAGCCTCTCCACACAAAACACAAACAAGTACAAGGAGAATGGATCCCCTCAACGAATTCCCTTTGAAGGATAAAAGGAATTGTCTTTTTCCTATTCCAAAGAACTAGCAAATTAGGCGAAGTCACAAACTCAAAAAAAAAGTTTTTGATATTAGTAAAAATTAAATAGTAAAAAAATATAGAAAATATTATATAAAAAAAATTGTACATCGCACGTGGTTAAATATAAGAATATATATTAATGAGAATACATATAAAAAGAAAGTGGAGCACTAATTAAAAAATAAAGGGAGCATGTCAGAGGTAAGGTTACCACAACCAACTTCACTAAAAGTCTAAGATCAAGAAACAAGTTAAAGCCGTACGTTCCAAGTGGATCTTCTCTTGCTCCATTTTCAGTTGCTAACTTGCTACTGAAGAGTTTCTTAGTGCTGTGCACTAATTTTTTCGATTTGTGCATTAGCTTTTTGGAGCTGATTTTCTAGCTCCTTAACTCTTGTTTTGACGTGGGGAAAACTAGGTCGTTGAACTAATCTTCCCTACGGTCAAACAAATTTATAATCACTCAACTAACCTAAATACAAGTATAGAGGTAAGTCAAGGGTTGAACCACTAGGAACGGTTATGTTCAAGTATTTCTAATTAGCGCCTAAGCTAGGTCGAAGTCCAAGGTGAAAGTTAACACTATTCTACTTCCTAAACTAAGAACCAAACAAACAAATGAAACACTAGGGAATAGGGGTCAACATGCATTCATAATAACCAAGCTAATTAGGGAGTCAAGCAATCCAAGCAATGCAAAGACAAATAGTAGGTGCAATTAAGAGCATTCAACTAATCATCCTAATACTCTCTAACATAGATTTCTCTAATGGTAAACAATATGAAGAAACATAATCAAATACTCAACCAATTATGATCAAATCGACATCAAGTGGTCATGTCAATCAATTCAATCATGCAATCAATGCTAGCAATCATGGTTAGCTACTCCAATCAAACTTATGCAACATGCAAACCTCTATTAATCAATTTAATCACAACACAAGAACTACTCAAATTCCCAAATCAATCTCAATCCATCAATCACACATGTTTACCCAAAGCCTAGCAAGTAAACTACTCAAGAAAAATGATCAAATGAACAATCAAACAATTAGAATAATCAAAATCAATCAAAACCAATAACAACATCAATCAACAAAATCAACCAAACAATATGAAATTAAACCAAGCAAATAATGAGGAGAGAGAGTGAGAAATGCTCATTGATTAATTGAGAAGATCTTCAATACAATTGTCACTATTGAATCTTCAATCTCTCAAGCCACCATTGAAATCCCTCAATTTCTCTCTCTAAAACTACTCCTAAACTAGCCTAATCTAGAGAGAGAAGCTCTCAACCTAAGAGAGAGAAAGCTATTCTAAAACTAAGAATTACATGTATCAAGAATAAAGAAAACCCAAAAACTATCTAAAATAAAAGGAGAAAAGAAACTAATAGTCGTAAAACCCCAGAAATCCGCAGCCTCGGAGAAATCGGCCGCGCCCGCGGAGAGGAACGGACACCCCAGAATCTCCGCCCTCGACACAAGGTCTGGCCGCGGGCTACCTGCAAAAATAAATTGTCATACACGCATCATTGATAGGTTGTCGTACACCTGTCAAAAATTAAATAAATTTCTAACAAAACCAACTAACAATGTAGTAGGGTAAGTAGGGTCGAATCCACAGGGAGATGGTATTTAATCTAACCTCTAAGAAATTGGAGAAACTAAACTATGTCACGAAATTGGGAAAGAGAAGTAGTCTAAATTAAAAAAAGAAATAAAACAATTAATAAAAAGACCTAGGGTTACGGTTCACCATGTTTAAAGTTCTAAATCTATCAAATATCAATAACAGTACAATTCAATCAATCAATTATCTAGAGCAAGTGCTAAGCCTACGGTCGGGTCTTAACGCTCTCAATTCAACATATGTAGTTCAGTCGCTAACATAATCACAATTGCTAAATTGTAGGTAAGCCTCTAAAAGAAAGATCTTTCGATTCAAACTCTTATTAACAATAATTAATCAAACAATTGATCAAGTTGCGAGATTAACAAATAAACACTATCAATTAGAGATATCAATAATCAAATCATAAATAATATCAATCAAGAATTATAGTATAAACATGGATTCCCAAACCCTAGAAATAAACTACTCAAACATGAAATAAATAATAAAAACTAGATATAATAAAGAAAGAATAATTGAAAGCAAGAAATAAGAATAAAAATACCTCAATGAATTAAAATAATAAACCCAAGAATCATCCATGGAAAAATCCATAGAGATGCCATGAGAAACTAGGGTTCACGAGAAAACTAAAACAAACGTAAAATAATAAAAGATATAAAAGGCATAAGGGAAAAATAAAATCCCTTAGAATATTTATAATATCCTAAAACTAATCTAAAAATAATTAAAGAAAAGTAATAAGAAAATAATAAATACATAATCTAAAAATAATTAAAGAAAAATATTTGATGATAGAAGATGACGTGGCATAAAACCGCAAGAGAAGTCAAGAACACGAGCTACACATGGCTGCTTTGGCTTCTCGTCAGAACCCGCGGCCGCAGGTTGGTTCCCGAGCCCTGGCAGTGGTGACAGCAGCCTTCGAGTGGGCACGGGACAGACCCGCAGCAAGATTCAGCGGGTGACTGACTGCAACGCCTGGATTTAAATGCTCATAACTTCTGTTCTAGGAAAATTCTCGGGGCGTGTGACCTATCATTGGAAATCTCTTCAAGTCTAGTTTCCAATGCAACTTGAATCACTTCAATCCAATCTTTATAACTTGAGTTATGATCAAAAGAGTGGACAAAGGTAATTTTTGCCACTTTAAACATCGTTTTTCTTCGTTTCTAACTCAAATTCAATTATGAAAAGTGCATAACGACCCTTGTGGATGCTATATTCATTCCTCATGCATATAAATCTCAACCTAAGCTTCCACAAACATATATCCTTCTTTAAGTGACCTCCATTCATCGACTTTTCATCCTTTCATTGTCCGATTCTTCCAAAACCACTCCGAAAGCGTCCAAATAGTTATAGAAACTACCTGAAACATTAAGAAAACACAAACGAAGCGTAATAGAGCACAGAATGAACAACTTATGCAAT
This sequence comes from Chenopodium album, assembly GCF_948465745.1. Lineage (NCBI taxonomy): Eukaryota > Viridiplantae > Streptophyta > Magnoliopsida > Caryophyllales > Amaranthaceae > Chenopodium > Chenopodium album. The sequence goes on along the minus strand of NC_137857.1, from coordinate 23,241,925 downwards.
TGCGACCTAAAAAGCGACAAAAGACTCAAAAAGCAATTATAAAACTAGCATAAACTTGCTTATAAATCCTATATAAATGTTATTCATCAAATTCCCCCATGCTAAACCGTTGCTTGTCCCTAAGCAACACTAGACTCAAGACGGAGAAACATGACAAATAGGACTTTCAGGGAACCAGAATAAGACCAATCCAACTCTCGAGCAAACAATCAATCCAAAGCTATTAAGACCAAAATTTAGCTCGGATACAAATAGAACCACTCAACATCATGATCCACAATTGAAACCAAACTTAGCCACAAACGATTTCCCAATCAAGCTAGTCGTCGCCACACACCTTATAGTATATAAATATTTGATGCAACAAAGGGTAACTTGACGATATCAATAATTAATGTTCACTCAATCACAAAACACACATGCCGATCAAAAGGACTTTATAAGCTTGTAATGGGGCTAAGGTAAAGGAATAGGATAACATTTAGGAAAATGTGAGCGAAAAAGCCAACTTGGGGAGCAATAACATAAACACGAACAAATAATGATCTAAAATTCATTCTCCAATGGACATCACCAACTTTCTCTAAAACATTATATAGAACCAAGATTGAAATCGACTATACATCGTCATGGATAATCTTTTTCTTTCTTTTTTTTCCTTTTTCCTTGCCTTTTTCTTCAATTCTTTTGGCTTTTTCAACGAACGAAAAACATATAAACAAGATTTTTATTTATTTATTTTTTTCTTTCTTTTTTTTTTCTTTTCTTCACATCTTCAAGTAACACTTCTCAACTACAAATACAACTTTTTTTTCAATCTTTATTCCACCATGTTTTTAATAAATTGAAGCTTGAAACACAAACAACGACACCACATCAATAAGCTCCCCAAGCTAGCTAGACTTGGGAATAGTAACCAATGGGGCTAAAGTAACTTGTAATGTAGCTATGTATCAATGAATGGGCAAGGCAACAACATGGGTGAGCAAAGGGAACAAATGTATCTAAATATCATCTGAAGGCTACCTAAAGAACATGGCCTTTATCATATGCGGCACGTGTAAATCATAATCAAATTACTAATAAATCTCAAGCCAAAGTCATTCAAATAACAAATTGCACCAATCACACAAACACAAAGTAAGGTGACCTAACAAGAGAATTGGCTAGCTATACTTGATATGGGAAAACCAATCTTTCCACGAACCATTCAATTGATTCACACAATATCAAGCAGTTAGCAATGTGTAGCGCAAACCGATTGAATTTTAGAATTATAACTGAGATCAAAAGAAGCTAAAGAGAGTCAAATCATGTAATCCCCCACATTTTAATTTAATTATAATTTAATTATATGTTACTCTTGTAATTATAATTATGGTAATTTTATTAAATAAATTATTTTATGGAAGTTTTTTTAAAATAAAGTAGTGTTTTTTTTTTTTTATTTTTGATTTACAATAATCCTAATCTATTTAGGAATACCACTCCTAATTTAATTAGGAAATTAACAAGCCCAAAATAAAAACTCTTATACCTCTCCTCCCTCAAATCTCACGTAAAAAAAAAACACTCTCCTTCATTCCTACTGCTTTCACGAAGAGAAGAGAAGAAAAAAAAAAAAAAAAAAAAACTGCTGCCGCCAGCCACCACTGCTGCTGCCGCCAACCACCACCGCCGCCAGCCACCTTGTCGCCGCCCAGCCGACCACCAGCAGTTTGCCTCCTTCCTCCCTTCTCCTTCCCTTATTTCTCCTTCTCTTATTCTTGTTATTTTTTTTTAAAGTTTTGATCTTTATTAAATTTTGTTTATGAATTCTTATTCTTATGGTTTGATATTATATTTGGGTTATTAAAGTTTATAAATTTATGAGTTTTGTCATGTTTAATTTATTTAATAAATTTTCAGATTTGGTTTAATTATAAATTTAGGGTTTAAATGTTGATTTTTCATGGTTTTAGGGTTTAAAACATACTAATTAAGTTATCTAACTATATTATATGTAAATTATGTTTAAGTTCAATTATTTTGATTATTATTAAATTTTCAGATTTTGTATCTTCTATTTTGAAGCCTCTAATTGCGTTGAATTGATGTATTTTTGGGTTTTTAACACTCTAAATTACTATATGATGGCTTTTTCAAATAATTATGCTTATGGGATTATTTTATATGCTTAAACCAAATTTTCAGATTTATTTTACCACTTTAAAGTTGCTGTAATTTATTATTAAACACTATATTTTCATGATTTTAACACCTAAACTTGTAGTTGGGATGTTGTACTATTAGTTTTGGCTAATTGGATTAATTTAAGGACTTTATTTTAATGGTTTGAGAGGTTTTTAAATACTTTAGTATTGCTGTAATTTTAATTGCTTTGGTATTGATTTATTCTTTATTATTTGGTTTAGGAGAGGACTTTGTAGAAGGCGATTTCTAGTCTTTAAAGTGGCCAATCGAATTGTTTACTCAAGGTACGTACAAGTTACAAAACCTTGCTTTTAGGTGCATGTTTAAGGATGGATCGAGAACTTAGTACCATGTCTAGGGATGACTGGGTTAAATTGTTTGGTTATACATTGTGAAATTCATTTGATGTGCATTATTTATTATTGCAATTATTGGTTATGTACTAATTATGCAAGGTATGCTTAGAGGCAAAGGTATGTGATTGGTGAAATGATTCAATTATTACTCATTCATGATTTAATGAATTAGGATGAGTAAAGGAATGGTTCATGTCTTATAAGACAAGGTTAAGAGTTTGGGGTGCCTTATGCACTCAAGGTGTTTATACACCGAGGTAGTAAAGAAATAAATAATAAATGTTGCTTGCCACTAATAAATCAAGAATTGAAATTGAAAAGTTGTTTTACTTGATTGAATTGATATTGGATTGATTGAATTATTATGCATGTGAGTCATCACCAAGTCTAAACCTGCAAATCACGTAAAGTGCAAGATGGATGAGCAATAAAACTCTGGATTGGTGCACTTCTGGAGTAATGACAATCAGGGGTTGGGGTACATGGGGCATTAGCCGTGTACTTTTCTCGAGGCCGTCTGATCTACGAGTCTCTTATTTCAAATACTTTTTTTTATAAAACTAGGAGTTAGGTGAGATCTCATACTAACTACGGTCACGGAGTCGTGCCCGTGGTCGTTGGATGTTTATTGATGTTTCCGAAAGGAGGCATGGGGTTTTTCTTTATTGATGTTCCAAATGGGACATGGGTTGGACAACCTTGTCTATTGCTAAATCCAAAGAATAAATTGAAATGAGTTAGCTACTATTAGCTAGTGGAGTCTTAATAAATTAAATAATCGAGTCGTGTGTTGAGTTTGTGATCTAATTATGCGTATGATTGATTATTAGTAGCATGTTAGGTACTTCCTTATTTTACTTTGCAGCTTGTATGTACTCAGCTTTGCTGATTGCGTGCTTTTGTGTGTGTCCTTCTTTGGTCATGGCCTTCGCCTTCAAATGACCCTGTGACGATCCAATTTTTACACTTGTAATATTGGGGAGCAGAATAACCACAGGTTCTCTCACATGCAGCATTCATCAGGGTTGTGGGATCTTGAGTAGAGAGTTGGTTGCTTATTTTCGCGTTTCTTGCAAGTTTGATTTTATTTAACTCGATTTTATTTGACACTATTTCTTTTGGTTTAAGTTTGTTTTAACACTGAATTTTAATTACTTACTTTTGCTTTTGGGTTTTGGATAAGGGCCTTAAAGGTTCCAACTTGTAATACTTATTTTGATTTAAATACTTTGCTTTGAGGTTTATTTAAACTGTGTTGGTTTTCCGCTGCTAACTTCTGAGATAGCCTTAACGTTTGAACACGTGGCGGTAGCACTCCAGTAATTCTCTTGGATTTGTTCAGGTTATTTACAGGTTTCTCACAGGTTTTTAAGAGAGAATTATTGGGGTGTTACAAAGTGGTATCTGGGAGCTTAGGTTTAGATTTAATTACCACTAAAGCCAATTAGCTTAACATGTCTTAGGCGCCTAACTAATTAACATTGAGGATTTAAGTTCAAAGGCTAAAGTGATTTTTCGAAACTTGGTATGTTTGAAATGTTTTATCTAAAATGATTTTGAAGTTTATTTTGTCTACTTGGTGAGCTTTGGGTAGACTTAAGAAGGGAATGCATGCATATTCCATACATATCTTTACATTTTATTGTCATTTGGAGTGTCATTTTTCTTATTTACCTAACATTTAGTAATTAATGTCTTAATTGATGTGTTTTGTGATGTGTTTGTGTTATGCTTTTGTATGTTCGTTGCGTTGGGATGACGTAGAAAGGAGATGAGTGATTCAGTAAGCACGTCTGGAAGCACGAATAATGCTACTAGGAACAACCCTATTGTTGTGTCTGAGGATGAGAATGATGCGCGAAGTGAAGATACCTTAGAGAGGTACGAAAGGATTATGACGCCAGATAATCCTGATGAGGAAGACTACCAATATATACACGAGTTTAAAACTGCGAAGAATAAGAAGCATAAGATTAACACTTATAAAAGAATGTTCCAGGACTATACCCTTATTGACTTTCCAGATGAGGATGACCTTGAATGGCTACAACCACCACTGGAAGATCCAAATGCGGGAAAAAGAGCTACTAGGAATCCTAATCCGCTTCACAAGTACATAACTATTGAAGATTCAGATGATGAAAAGGATCCCGATTTTGATGTCAATAACTATGATGAAAAGAAAGATAGGAACAACAATGTGATACCTTGAGATATTTTTTTTTTTAGAGTAGAGTTAGCATGAATAAGGCAACTTGCCATTAATAATAGTTATTAGAACTTTATTATAGTATGCTTTAGATGATTAATTTAAATAAGTAGCTAAAGCTATAGAGTTATTGTTCTTTGGGATTCATACTTTTATTTAAGTTATAATAAAGTCATTATTATATTAGAAGTTTCATTTTACTAATATTTGTGAGCCAAAGAAAGTTAAAGTTGGTAAAATAAAGATTTTAAGATATTTCCTTTGGTTATTATTAAGCTAGTAAGAGTGACGGGGTATGGGGATTATTTTTTCTTAACTTTACTTGAATTTGGGTGTGAATTGTGTTTATATTTATATGATTCTACTTGGGACAAAGGGGTGCAAAGCAAGGTACCCTTTTGAACCAATATATGTGATATTTATTATGATGATTCTGTGAGTATATGCGTATGGTATTTGAACTAGAGTATGATATCCCTATATTTTCAGGCGTAAAACTACCATGGCCAATAACGCCGCCCTTGCTGAAGCCATCCGAATGTTGGCAGAAAATCTGAACCAAAACCGAGGGGATCAACTTGACCCCCAGGCAGAAATGTTCAAGAAGCTAGCACAAGTGAGACCCCCAGTGTTCAAGGGAGGTGCTGACCCCACCTTCTTAGAGAACTGGATACGTGAGTTTGACAAATTGTTTGTGGCACTGAACTGCCCTGATAATTTGAAGGTGGATCAGGCAGCCATGTATCTTAAGGACGAAGCTGACATTTGGTGGAGAGATAATTGTGAGCTAGTGAAAGCCAAACCTAACTTTGGGTGGGAGGTATTCAAAACCGCTTTAAGAGACAAATTCTACCCTCCTTTCCTAAAGAAACAAAAAGCCCAAGAGTTCATAAACCTGGAAATGGGGCAGATGACAATCTCTGAGTATTATAATAAGTTTATGGCACTTGCTAGGTTTGCCCCTGAAGTAGTACCCACTGAGGAGCTGAAGGCTCAGAGGTTTGAGCAAGGGTTAACTAACCAACTGCAAAAAGACCTAGCGGGGAAGGTATTTAAAACCCTAGACAAGGTATATGAAAGAGCTGCCCACATGTACCACCTAAATTCTAAGAGTGTGGGAGAGACTGCCAAGGCCGGGGAAAAGAGGAAGGACTTTGGGAGACCAGAGCACCAAAGTAGCTATAAGAGGCCTAGGAATGGGAACTCATTTGATAGAGGTGACCAAACTGCTAGCAACTCTTCTGCTGTTAATAATGGAGAGAGAACCTACCATTGTAAGAGGTGTAGGAGAAACCACCCTGGAAGAGATTGTGATGGAAATTTAGTGACTTGTCGATTCTGTAACAAGAAGGGGCACAGGGAATATGAGTGTTACACCAAACAGAAACAACAGGGAAATGGTGGGAATGGTGGGAACACTCAACAGAGGCCTAACAACTTCAACAACCAGGGGAACAGGGGAAATGGTCAGAATGGGAAGTTTGGAAATGGTCAGAATGGGAAGTTTGGCAATGGTAGCAACAACAACAACAGATCTGGCAACAGCAGCAACAACTCAGGCAACAACAACAATGGTTACCAGGCAAGAAACAACACTCCCGGACGCTTGACTGTGATGAGCAAGGGAGAAGCTGAGAGGTCCTCAGATGTAGTTACTGGTACTTTTTCTATTCATTCTGCCTCTGTCAACACTTTGTTTGACTCTGGAGCAGCTTACTCTTTCATTTCTACTTCTGTTGTGCGCAAATTAAACTTAACTGAGTCCAGTCATGTTGATGTGTCGGTTAGTCTGCCTACTGGAAAACTTGTCCATTGTAATAGAATATTCAAAGGCTTGCCTTTGAAAATAGGAGAAGCTATCTTCCCTTCGAATCTTATTGAGTTTAATCTAGGGGATTTAGATGTAATTTTGGGGATGGATTGGCTGAGTTCATACAAGGCCAAGATAGACTGTGAGATGCAGAGGGTGCAGTTGAGAGATCCTTTGGGTAAGACGGTGTCATATAGACGTTTAGGGAAGCCTAAGGGTTTTGGGATTATTTCTGCTTTGAAGGTCAAGAAGCTAGTGAGTAAGGGATGTCCATTGTACTTTTGCTGTGTCCAAGATTTGAGTATGAGTGAGAGTAGGCGGATGGAGGATGTACCCATTGTGAATGAGTTTTTAGATGTTTTTCCAGAAGAGATTTCAGGAATGCCACCTAAGAGGGAACTTGAGTTTACCATTGATTTAGTCCCAGGAGCTGCACCTATCTCAAAAGCACCTTATAGGATGGCACCAGCTGAGATGAGTGAGCTAAAGGCTCAATTACAGGAGTTGTTAGACAAGGGGTTCATTAGGCCTAGTGCATCACCTTGGGGAGCACCTGTGTTATTTGTGAAAAAGAAGGATGGAAGCTTGAGGCTATGTATTGATTACAGAGAGCTGAATAATGTGACTGTGAAGAATAAGTACCCTTTACCTAGGATAGATGACTTGTTTGACCAGCTAAAGGGGGCAAGTGTGTTTTCGAAGATTGATTTGAGGTCGGGGTATCATCAGTTGAAGGTTGCAGATAAAGACATTCCAAAAACAGCCTTTAGAACTCGATATGAGCATTATGAGTTTACTGTCATGCCTTTTGGGTTAACCAATGCACCAGCCATATTCATGGACTTGATGAACCGAGTGTTTCATGAGTATTTGGATAAGTTTGTGGTTGTATTCATCGATGACATTTTGGTGTATTCGAAGAATGAGGAAGAACATGCTGAGCACTTGAGAACTACCCTTGAAACCCTTAGAAAGAACAAGTTGTATGCTAAGTTTTCTAAGTGTGATTTTTGGTTGGAGAAAGTTGCATTTTTGGGGCATTACATTTCGAAAGAGGGTGTATCTGTGGATCCTGCAAAGATTAAGGCAGTAAGTGAGTGGCCAACACCTAAGAATGTGACTGATGTTCGTAGTTTCTTGGGATTAGCTGGGTATTATAGAAGGTTTGTTAAGGATTTTTCGAAGATAGCTAGACCCATGACTACCCTTATGAAGAAGCAGAGTAAGTTTGAGTGGAATGAGAGTTGTGAGTCAGCTTTTCAAACCCTCAAAGAGCGATTGACTACTGCACCAGTGCTGGTATTACCTGATGGGAGAGAAGGATTCGAAGTGTATAGTGATGCTTCGAAGCATGGTTTGGGATGTGTATTACAGCAGAATGGAAAGGTGATCGCATATGCATCGAGACAACTGAAGAAACATGAGGTCAATTACCCTACCCATGACTTGGAGCTTGCAGTTGTTGTGTTTGCCTTGAAGATTTGGAGGCACTACCTTTATGGTGTTTCTTGTAAGATCTTCACAGACCATAAGAGCCTAAAGTACATCTTCACCCAAGATCATTTGAATATGCGGCAACGTAGATGGCTAGAGTACCTCACAGACTACCATGTCCACATTCAGTATCATGAGGGAAAGGCAAATGTAGTTGCTGATGCCCTTAGCAGAAAGTCGAGTCATAATGTCAATGCTTTAATTGTAGCCAATGAGTTGTGTGAAGATATGAGGCGATTGAACCTTGAGGTTATCAATCAAGGAGAGTTAGAGGGATTACTGAGTGCTTTAACCATCCAACCTACCATATTTGAGGAGATTAGAGAAAGGCAACTGGAGGATGAGTCGTTTCAAAAGATTAGGGATTGAGTGACTAGTGGTGCGGAGACTGAATTCAAGATTCATGAGGATGGGAGTCTGAGATATAAAGAGAGATGGTGTATACCACAGAAGTGCGAGGAGATTAAAAGAAAAATCATGGAGGAGTGCCATAATACACCTTATTCAGTTCACCCCGGGGGAGATAAGTTGTATAAGGACTTGAAAGAGTTCTATTGGTGGCCGGATATGAAGAGAGAGGTAGCTGAGTTTGTATCCAAGTGTCTGACGTGCCAGAGGGTGAAGATAGATCACAAGAGACCCATGGGAAAAGTACAACCCTTGGAGATACCAGAATGGAAGTGGGATTCTATATCCATGGACTTTGTGACAGGCCTACCCAAGACTCGTTCTGGGAATGACACGATTTGGGTGATTGTGGACAGACTTACTAAGTCAGCGATGTTCATTCCTATCAAAGAGACCTGGAAAAAGAAGCAGCTAGCAAGTGTCTATGTGAAGAATGTAGTTCGGTTGCATGGAGTTCCTAAGGACATAGTGTCAGATAGAGATTCGAGGTTTCTATCAAAGTTTTGGCAAAAAGTGCAGGAGAACCTTGGGACAACATTGAAGATGAGTACTGCTTTTCACCCTGCAACAGATGGTCAGACTGAGAGAACAAACCAAAATATGGAGGATATGTTACGGGCTTGTGCTTTAGATTTCCAAGGAAATTGGGAGGATCACCTACCTTTGATAGAATTCTCCTACAATAACAGTTACCATGCAAGCATCAAGATGGCACCTTTTGAAGCACTATATGGAAGGAAGTGCAGAAGTCCAGTTTGCTGGAATGACTACAGTGAACGGGTTATTTTGGGTACAGATTTCATTGAGGATATGGTGGGCAAGGTGAGACTAATCCAGTCGCGTATCAAGGCAGCACAAGATAGACAGAAAAGTTATGCTGACTTAAAGAGAAGAGATGATGAGTTTAATGTTGGGGACAAGGTCTTTCTGAAAGTTTCTCCAACAAAAGGTGTGATGCGATTTGGCAAGAAAGGGAAACTTAGTGCTAAGTATGTAGGGCCATATGAAATCCTCCAACGTGTGGGAAAGGTGGCTTACAGATTGGCTTTGCCAATGGAGTTTGAGAAAATGCATGATGTGTTCCACATTTCCCAGCTAAAGAAGTATGTGCCTAGTGAAACTCATGTTTTGCAACTAGAGACTATTCAATTAGATGAGTCTCTAACTTATGAAGAAAGACCAGTAAAGATACTAGATCACAAAGTGCGCAGTACTAGAAACAAAGATGTGAAGATAGTGAAGGTCCTTTGGTCTAATCAGGAATATGAAGAAGCCACTTGGGAGGCCGAGGAAGAAATGAGGAACAAGTATCCCGAGTTATTTGACGAGGTGAGTTACGAGGGCGTAACTCTTTTCTTTTGAGGGGGGGAGAATGCGATGTAATTTCGCGCTTTTACCTTAATTATACCATTTATTGCTTGATTTTGCACGTTTTTGCATGTTTTTGGTTATCATTATGCATTATTATTGCGTTTACATACAATAAAAGTATGTACACTTAAGCCAAATATGAGTTCATTGAGTACAAAGTCCGATTTGTTAAGTATGTTTGTTAAGAAGCAAGCAATTTACAGCAATACAAAACACAGAAGTTTGAGCGATTTTGAAAAATTATGGTTTTTGGGTTAAGTTTCGAGGGCGAAACTTCTTTTAAGAGGGGTAGATTGTAATCCCCCACATTTTAATTTAATTATAATTTAATTATATGTTACTCTTGTAATTATAATTATGGTAATTTTATTAAATAAATTATTTTATGGAAGTTTTTTTAAAATAAAGTAGTGTTTTTTTTTTTTTTTTTTTTGATTTACAATAATCCTAATCTATTTAGGAATACCACTCCTAATTTAATTAGGAAATTAACAAGCCCAAAATAAAAACTCTTATACCTCTCCTCCCTCAAATCTCACGTAAAAAAAAAACACTCTCCTTCATTCCTACTGCTTTCACGAAGAGAAGAGAAGAAAAAAAAAAAAAAAAAAAAACTGCTGCCGCCAGCCACCACTGCTGCTGCCGCCAGCCACCACCGCCGCCAGCCACCTTGTCGCCGCCCAGCCGACCACCAGCAGTTTGCCTCCTTCCTCCCTTCTCCTTCCCTTATTTCTCCTTCTCTTATTCTTGTTATTTTTTTTTAAAGTTTTGATCTTTATTAAATTTTGTTTATGAATTCTTATTCTTATGGTTTGATATTATATTTGGGTTATTAAAGTTTATAAATTTATGAGTTTTGTCATGTTTAATTTATTTAATAAATTTTCAGATTTGGTTTAATTATAAATTTAGGGTTTAAATGTTGATTTTTCATGGTTTTAGGGTTTAAAACATACTAATTAAGTTATCTAACTATATTATATGTAAATTATGTTTAAGTTCAATTATTTTGATTATTATTAAATTTTCAGATTTTGTATCTTCTATTTTGAAGCCTCTAATTGCGTTGAATTGATGTATTTTTGGGTTTTTAACACTCTAAATTACTATATGATGGCTTTTTCAAATAATTATGCTTATGGGATTATTTTATATGCTTAAACCAAATTTTCAGATTTATTTTACCACTTTAAAGTTGCTGTAATTTATTATTAAACACTATATTTTCATGATTTTAACACCTAAACTTGTAGTTGGGATGTTGTACTATTAGTTTTGGCTAATTGGATTAATTTAAGGACTTTATTTTAATGGTTTGAGAGGTTTTTAAATACTTTAGTATTGCTGTAATTTTAATTGCTTTGGTATTGATTTATTCTTTATTATTTGGTTTAGGAGAGGACTTTGTAGAAGGCGATTTCTAGTCTTTAAAGTGGCCAATCGAATTGTTTACTCAAGGTACGTACAAGTTACAAAACCTTGCTTTTAGGTGCATGTTTAAGGATGGATCGAGAACTTAGTACCATGTCTAGGGATGACTGGGTTAAATTGTTTGGTTATACATTGTGAAATTCATTTGATGTGCATTATTTATTATTGCAATTATTGGTTATGTACTAATTATGCAAGGTATGCTTAGAGGCAAAGGTATGTGATTGGTGAAATGATTCAATTATTACTCATTCATGATTTAATGAATTAGGATGAGTAAAGGAATGGTTCATGTCTTATAAGACAAGGTTAAGAGTTTGGGGTGCCTTATGCACTCAAGGTGTTTATACACCGAGGTAGTAAAGAAATAAATAATAAATGTTGCTTGCCACTAATAAATCAAGAATTGAAATTGAAAAGTTGTTTTACTTGATTGAATTGATATTGGATTGATTGAATTATTATGCATGTGAGTCATCACCAAGTCTAAACCTGTAAATCACGTAAAGTGCAAGATGGATGAGCAATAAAACTCTGGATTGGTGCACTTCTGGAGTAATGACAATCAGGGGTTGGGGTACATGGGGCATTAGCCGTGTACTTTTCTCGAGGCCGTCTGATCTACGAGTCTCTTATTTCAAATACTTTTTTTTATAAAACTAGGAGTTAGGTGAGATCTCATACTAACTACGGTCACGGAGTCGTGCCCGTGGTCGTTGGATGTTTATTGATGTTTCCGAAAGGAGGCATGGGGTTTTTCTTTATTGATGTTCCAAATGGGACATGGGTTGGACAACCTTGTCTATTGCTAAATCCAAAGAATAAATTGAAATGAGTTAGCTACTATTAGCTAGTGGAGTCTTAATAAATTAAATAATCGAGTCGTGTGTTGAGTTTGTGATCTAATTATGCGTATGATTGATTATTAGTAGCATGTTAGGTACTTCCTTATTTTACTTTGCAGCTTGTATGTACTCAGCTTTGCTGATTGCGTGCTTTTGTGTGTGTCCTTCTTTGGTCATGGCCTTCGCCTTCAAATGACCCTGTGACGATCCAATTTTTACACTTGTAATATTGGGGAGCAGAATAACCACAGGTTCTCTCACATGCAGCATTCATCAGGGTTGTGGGATCTTGAGTAGAGAGTTGGTTGCTTATTTTCGCGTTTCTTGCAAGTTTGATTTTATTTAACTCGATTTTATTTGACACTATTTCTTTTGGTTTAAGTTTGTTTTAACACTGAATTTTAATTACTTACTTTTGCTTTTGGGTTTTGGATAAGGGCCTTAAAGGTTCCAACTTGTAATACTTATTTTGATTTAAATACTTTGCTTTGAGGTTTATTTAAACTGTGTTGGTTTTCCGCTGCTAACTTCTGAGATAGCCTTAACGTTTGAACACGTGGCGGTAGCACTCCAGTAATTCTCTTGGATTTGTTCAGGTTATTTACAGGTTTCTCACAGGTTTTTAAGAGAGAATTATTGGGGTGTTACAAATCAAATCCGCACACGGTTCGAAAACAAATATGAAAAATAGACACAAGTATGCATAATCAAAACAACTAAAAAAGACCTAAGAAAGCAATACATTAATTCTTTTTTGTTGTATGTAAACTCCCACTCCTATTGAATGGTACAATCCATACAACACCTACAAAGCAAAAGAACTAAACTAAATACAACTAACATGCACAAAGTGATGATGACAATCATCCTCCCCCAAGCTAAACATCACATTATCCTCAATGTGAACAAAGAGGAAACTAAAGCATAAATAAGGGAGAGGCACAACTCACAAACGGGTGGGTAAGCGAAGGGAGCGTCAAAAGTATAGACACCTCCACTACAATTGGTAGTTGTAAATAGGTAGCCGACGTAGCCAAGGAACTTAGCTATGTTTGTACCTAGCAAAAGACGTCATCACTAGAACACACATTGGCATTATTATTTAAATAACGAAAAACATAGGAAGTAGCAAAAAAAAAAAACAAAAAGAAAATTGGGTTGCCTCCCAATTAGTGCTGGTTTTTAAGGTCCCGCACGACCCTACTCAATTCGTCAATCGAAAGAATCCAATGCCTTGAGTAACTTATCATACGCCCCTGCAAACATATCATTTAGCACCACATATGGCTTGACTGCAAGTACACAAATCCTTAAATACAAGGGGTTAGAAAAATCAGAAGAAAAATAAGAGGAAGAAGCGGAAGAAAAATCAAAATAAAAAGAAAAAGGAAAGAATTTACAATTTCTCTCTACTTGTTCTTTGGGATATAAACTTTTAGAATGAACATCAAGGTCCACTTTGCCACCGTCATGCAATGGAGATACTCTGAGAAAGTTAGAGCAATAAAGCATAGAGGATGAATTCACAAGATTAAGACTCTCTACACATGGGAAATAAAGGGAAGGTAAGGTTAGCTCAACATCCATGATTTGACCATTATTAATCACACCCTTTTCTATAAGCATGTCTGCACAAGAGTCTTTAGCTTGAATTTTCATAACTAATGGTTCCTCAACCACTAATTCATCATATAGTGCTTCATCATCCTCAAAAATATCTAGCATATCCACCTTGTTCTCATCATGAACATTTATTAATTCATACACGTTCTCTTGAACACCCTTCATCATCATCATAAATGTATGGCAAGGCACTAGATTTTACAATAGAATGCACTTCATACTCAGGAGAGGGATTTGAAACATGCATGAAAGAATTATTGTAAGAACAAGAAGAGGCATCATGATCATATGAATTGCAATGAGAACAATAGCAAGGGGATGAAGTATTGGTCAAAGAAGTGAAGGAAAAGAAATTTTCTGAGTTGGTTTAGCATACAATGTCATTTCCCACTCGTATATATCTCTAGCTAACCACTCAATAAAATCCCAATCAAAAGATTCTCCACTAGATAATATAGACTCAACAATAAACCTAGTTTCTTCATTTAGACCCTCATAAATCACTAAGCACATATCCCATTCTTCAATTCCATGATTAGGACCAACAAAGTCACCAAGCCTATAATAGTATCTCCAAAATACCTCATTCTCAAATTGTGGAAAATAAAAAATAGCCATTAAAATAAATCCAAAAAAGAACAAGGGAACCTACAAACATAAGAATAAGTAGAGAAAAAAAATACAGATTAGTCTCACCAAATAAGAAGCTAAATAAAATTAAGCCGTCTCTCCGGCAACGACGCCAAAATTTGATAGGTTGTCGTACACTTGTCAAAAATAAATTCCTAACAAAACCAACTAAAAATGTAGTAGGGTAAGTAGGGTCGAATCCACAGGGAGATGGTATTTGATCTAACCTCTAAGAAATTGGAGAAACTAAACTATGTCACAAAATTGGGAAAGAGAAGTAGTCTAAATTAAAAAAAGAAATAAAACAATTAATAAAGAGACCTAGGGTTACGGTTCACCATGTTTATAGTTCTAAATCTACCAAATATCAATAACAACTCAATCAATCAATCAATTATCTAGAGCAATTGCTAAGCCTACGGTTGGGTCTTAACGCTCTCAATTCAACATATGTAGTTCGGTCGCTAACATAATCACAATTGCTAATTGTAGGTAAGGCTCTAAAAGAGATCTTTCGATTCAAACTCTTATTAACAATAATTACTCAAATAATTGATCAAGTTGCGAGATTAACAAATAAACACTATCAATTAGAGATATCAATAATAAAATCATAGATAATGTCAATCAAGAATTATAGTATAAACATGGATTCCCAAAACCTAGAAATAAACTACTCAAACATGAAATAAATAATAAAAACTAATATATTACAAAAAAGCATAATTGAAAGCAAGAAATAGGAATAAAAATGCCTCAATGAATTAAAATAATAAACCCAAAAATCATCCATGGAAAAATCCATAGAGATGCCATGAGAAACTAGGGTTCAAGAGAAAACTAAAACGAACGCAAAATAATAAAAGATATAAAAGGCATAAGGGAAAAATAAAATCCCTTGGAATATTTATAATATCCTAAAACTAATCTAAAAATAATTAAAGAAAAGTAATAAGAAAATAATAAATACATAAGTTGAATTATTATTTGATAATAGAAGATGACGTGGCATAAAACCGCAAGAGAAGTCGAGAACACGAGCTACACATGGCTACTTTGGCTTCTCGTCTGGACCCGCGGCCGCTGGGTGGTTCCCGCGCCTTGGCAGTGGCGGCAGCAGCCTTCGAGTGGGCGCGGGACAGACCCGCAGCAAGATCCCGCGGGTGGCTGACTGCAACGCCTGGATTTAAATGCTCATAACTTCTGTTCTAGGAATATTCTTGGGGCGTGTAACCTATCATTGGAAAGCTCTTCAAGTCCAGTTTCCAATGCAACTTGAATCACTTCAATCCAATCTGTAGAACTTGAGTTGTGAACAAAAGAGTGTACAAAGGTCATTTTTGCCACTTTGTAAAACATCGTTTTTCTTCGTTTCTAACTCAAATTCAATTCTGAAAAGTGCATAACGACCCTTGTGGATGCTATATTCATTCCTCATGCACATAAATCTCAACCTAAGCTTCCACAAACACATATCCTTCTTTATGTGACCTCCATTCATCGACTTTTCATCCTTTCATTGTCCGATTCTTCCAAAACCACTCCAAAAGCGTCCAAATAGTTATAGAAACTACCTGAAACATTAAGAAAAACAAATGAAGCGTAATAGAGCACAAAATGAACAACTTATGCAATTGCGACCTAAAAAGCGACAAAAGATTCAAAAAGCAATTATAAAACTAGCATAAACTTGCTTGTAAATCCTATATAAATGTGATACATCAATCATGTTTCTACGTGGTACTCTATTTCTTCAACAATTTAGAAAAATAGTCAATAAAACTATAATATATGATCACAATTAAAAAAAACTTGATCATTATTCTTACCCAATTTCAATTCTTCATCGTGTTTGACACCTTCGCCTCGAACAAAATCTCCTAGTGAAATCGAGATTATTAAACTCTAGATGTGGTCATGTTCCAATAACGTCGTCGCAATATTTCTCTTCTACACTATTCAAATATTTTCCATTTGCAAATATAAAATTAAATGTTAAAGTTAGTCAAAACGTTAGGTAAAATTACATCGAATCACAATATGTACCTCTCTCATACTGATCACATACCGTAGTTTTCTTGCGTTTTGCAAACATTTTTCCTATCTGTCCGTCGAAGCTCATTTATATATATAAAAATACCATTTTTGTACAAATTCACCCTTGTCTAAAAGAACAATATGGGCTATGAATTACAAACAACTATAACCAAGGGTAGAGTAACGAAGTTAATAGACTCATCTTGTCATAAACTAAAAATTATTTTTTTAAAAATATATAAATTGAAGAAATAATGATTTATTTAGTATTGAATTATTTAATATGAAATTAATGATATGCAAATTTTATAAATTGTATCAATACACATAATTATATGAGCTACTTATGTGCAATAATATTTACGTAGTGACACATAATTTATTATTCAGAATAATTTCGCGTAATTATTATTGCATAAACAATTTTAATAATATATGTTTTAATTGATTTTCTATATCTTAATAACTAATTTTATTTCAACATTAATACCGATGTATTATTATATAAGCTTAAGTTAAGTATATATATCACCAAATCACATTAAAAAAACGGTGTTTATGTTTCTTCATTATAAAAAAATTGTAATTAATGTTTATTTGTTGGGTTTCGTGAATGTCTGACATCACACGAAACCATACCCTCCTAAAATCCGCACACAAATTATTATAACTAACATGCATATTAATTACTAATCACATAATCAATTAACTAAGAGTGAAAACAATTATACCCTTGACGCGTGCTTTGCTCTCACACGAGCTCTTACTTCACAACAAGAAAAGGGCCGTTTTGCGACGGAAATAATTCGTCGCAAACTGGCAAAATTCCGTCGCAAAGTGACTTTGCGACGGATTTCCGTCACAGGCATGGCGTCGCTCGAACTTTCGTAGCAAACAGTCCTTTTGTGACGGAATATCCGTCGCAAAACGAATTGCGACGGATTTTGCGACGGAAAGGTAGTTGTAGCTGAAAACAACATTTGCGACGAAAATTCCGTAGCAAGAGGAATCATTTTGCGACGGAATATTCCGTCACAAATTTTGCGACGGAATGTATTTCCGTCGCAAAATGGATTCTTTTGCGACGGAATAGTCCGTCACATATTTTGCGACGGAATGTAATTCCGTCGCAAAATGGAGTATTTTGCGACGGATTATTTTCCGTCGCATGTGTGCGACGGAAAATAATCCGTCGCAAAATACTCCATTTTGCGACGGAATTACATTCCGTCGCAAAGTTATTGTAATTTTAATTTTTTTTTTTTTTGTATTTTGTTTTTTTTCCTGGAACCTGTATTCCTGCAATCCTGTTTAATTTTTTTGTATTTTGTTTTGTTTTCCTGGAACCTGTATTCATGCAATCCTGTTTAATAAAATACGTGCATTTAAAATAATTTCAGTCAAAAAGTCCACGCCCTAACATAATTCAAATATATACAACACGTAGCCGTAACTACCAAGTACGGTACATGATATAATTTTTTAAACTACAATGTCATCCATATACAAAAATCGAAAAATGACACCTAACTAAACACAAGCTGGCTGTCCTTGGCCTGCACCACCACCACCACCACCACCCGGGTCGTTCCTGGGGTCTCGAATCTGAGGCTGAATCGTAGAACAAGTGAAAGGAGTGGTCAATCCTGTAAATCTACTGGCTAACTCCTCTAAGAACTCCTTGTTCTTCCTCTCGATTTCAGCCATCCGTTCTGCCACTCGAGCCTCCACTCGAGCATCGAGCTGTTCCGCCACACGGCTATCGATCTGGCTCTCAATTGCTTCCACCCTCTCATTCAACTCCTTGTGGAAGTTTTCCTGCATTTGAGTTATGACCGACGGTACGTATTGGCTGGAAGAACCCGATCCTCGTCCCCTAGATGTGCCGTAGTACAAGTCAGCACCAACACCAAGACCTCTAACACGACCCTTCTTATTACGACCACCAGCCGCCTCAAAGAAAATTTCATTTTCAGACAGTTGGGAACCCTGGGTTCTTGATTCCTCCTGTCTGTGTTGGTACGCCTCCTGTAACAAACAAAGGATATACAATGCAGAAATAAAAATAAAGAATGAGAACCTATTGATATAGTTCATAAGTGGCAATATAGGTTCACTAGGTCCTAAAACTAGGAAAATTGGGTGAAAATGGGGCGTTTTTGGTTCTAACTTGTCTATTTCTCACATTTGTTATCTAATGAACCTATTTTTGACCTTAATACACCTAACTAACATAGTTACTTGAGTTTGAGGCTTGAAATTGTTTATAAGTGGCAATATAGGTTCACTAGGTCCTAAAACTAGAAAAAATGGGCGAAAATGGGGCGTTTTTGGTTCTAACTTGCCTATTTCTCACATTTGTTATCAAATGAGCTTATTTTTGACCATAATACACCTAAATAACATAGTTACTTGAGTTCGAGGCTTGAAATAGTTCATAAGTGGCAATATAGGTTCACTAGGTCCTAAAACTAGGAAAATTGGGTGAAAATGGGGCGTTTTTGGTTCTAACTTGCCTATTTCTCACATTTGTTATCTAATGAACCTATTTTTGACCTTAATACACCTAACTAACATAGTTACTTGAGTTTGAGGCTTGAAATTGTTTATAAGTGGCAATATAGGTTCACTAGGTCCTAAAACTAGAAAAAATGGGCGAAAATGGGGCGTTTTTGGTTCTAACTTGCCTATTTCTCACATTTGTTATCAAATGAGCTTATTTTGACCATAATACACCTACCTAACATAGTTACTTGAGTTCGAGGCTTGAAATAGTTCATAAGTGGCAATATAGGAAACAAGTGGCTTGAAAATGGGCGAAAACTAGTTATTACCGCAATTTCCTTCGCTCTTTTGTTCGCAGGAACCTTCCCTTTCCCGGGCACCTCCTTGAAGTGTGTATGCAAGAAGAGATCAGGTGCTGATGGAAGCTTCCCTTGATTCTTTGCCGCCTTGCAATGTGAACAAGTGAACAGTATTATTAGATACAAATGTAATTAAGCACATATAAATACGTACATTCAATTTTTTATACAACAACTTACCAGCTTTTTTGCATGTTGTACCGCAGAGATGGAACCTTGAAAATGGGTCGGTTCTATTTCATTATCCATAGAGCCAGATCGTCGGTTCAATCTGTTCTGTGCTGACCTCTTCTTGTAAACGTCATCCACTTGGGGAATATCCATCATCATCTTGTGGATGTCTTTTGAGATCCAGTCTGGCTTTCTCCCTCCCATCCTTTTAGTGACGTTGTAGAACATTTGTCGCAACCGAGTTGCAGCATAAGTATCAAACGCCCTACGCACTTGCCCCTCCAAAGCAGGTGCCCAACTGTAATGTTGCTGAATATACAAAAAACTCTATTAGTTACATATTCATTTGGTTAAATTTATGACACCTATTATTTATAAGTTAAACTTATACCTTGAACAAGGTGAACCAATGTTCCTTGGTGGGACCTTCAACCTCGCTGTAGTTCTTCCAAGGAGCTTTGTAGTAGCCTTGAATTACATCAGTGACATTCCCCTTTACAGCGTCATTATCAAACCTATGAAACAAGGGTATTTGTATTAGCATTATATGAATAACAAATCAGAATTTTCCCTTTTCATTTAAAATCTTACCAGAGCATAGAAGGTTCCAACACCGGCATGTTAGACCCGGTTGAGCTAGGTTGCTCAAGCTGAGTGTCATCCGTATCCATACTCGAACGGTGCACGGTACTCGGCTCCGCCTCTGAATGAGGGGTGGGTACCTGAGTGTCACCCAACCTGGTGGCATCCTCGGTGATGGTAACCGGAACAGGAACCTGCAAGTGATAAGAAGGAAACTCTCTGCTCTTGCTTGATTTCTTCTTCGGATCACCCCGTTTACCCATTGATACCTGCATCATATTCATTTCACATGATAGGTTTTTCAATTAACAACAAATATAACATCAAATTGAATATAACATCAAATTAAATCACAGTTAAACCAAGATACGCATCCAAAAGCAAAAATTAAGTTTCAATTAACAACTCACGCATATAATCATATCAGTCACAAACAATAGTAGCAAAGTATCAAGCTAAGTTCTTTTCTTCATAAAATCAAACCTACATGAGGTTTTAGATGACATATATCCAGGGGTCCTTACCACTCCAACCTAACCCATCCTTGGACATCTTATCTCACTAGTGAATGTATGCCTAGTTTTCAATTCTATAGAAAATCCGACAGCATATCCCTACAGTTCTCCAAGTACACGATGTAGGTAATTAAACACACCAACATATGTACCCAGAAAACATTGTAGAGAAATGAGACGCCAAGATATTCCATAGAATCAAAAACATTGCATACATTCACCACCTAAAGTGAGATTAAACGTCAAAGGACAGTCCCAACCGGGGACTATTCAAGACATACTCCTAATGTGTATGTCTTGAACGGGTATCTAGGAATAAGAAGATGCAAATGCTTTCAAATCTTAGTGAACATATATAATTAACATACATACCATAATTGTTTAATTTAAACAAGTTTAAAGCAAGTGATGAAACACATATAATTAACACACAATTACCCACATTCAAATAAACATACATACACTAACATGTATTTTTAAATTAACATATATTTTAAACTAATCTAACATATATTTTAAACTAATCTAACATATATTTTAAACTAAACTAACATACATTATAAACTAACTAACATATATTTTAAACTAAAATAACATACATTATAAACTAATCTAACATATATTTTAAACTAAACTAACATACATTAAACTAATTCTAACATTGCAATATATCTTAAAAATTAAACTAATTCTAACATTGCAATATAAATTAAACTACACTACACTAAACACAAGTAATTAAATAATAAAATTTAGTTACAAATTAAATTAAAAAACATAATTAGAAAAAGTTAGGGTTTACATTAAAATTAAATTGAAAACAAAAACAAAGGGGGATAGTGGAATACTCACCGGGATTTGAGGGTGTTGTGGCGGAAATCCGGCTGCCGGAAGGAGGGTGGTGTGGTGGCTGCACACCGCCGGCGAACGGAGGGGCGTGAGTGGGCTTGAACGGAGGGGGTGGCGTGGGTGGGCGTGAGTGCGCGTGAGTGGGAGTGAACGGAGGGGGTGGGCGTTAGTAGGTGTGAGTGGCCGGATTCCGGTCGTTCCGGTGGCGACAGCGGCGGTGAAGTGGCCGGATTTTCTTTCTCTCTCTACGCTTTCCTCTATCTCTCTCTACGCTTTCCTCTTTCTGTTCTTCGTTTTCTTTTTCTCTCTCCTTCAGCGAAACTTCAGTTTTTTTTAAAAAAATTTAAAAACTTTTTGCGACGGAATTTCCGTCGCAGAATCCGTCGCAAAATGTTTTTTTTTATTTTTTTTTTAATATTGTTTTGCGACGATTATTTCCGTCGCAAACAAACTTTTGCGAGGGAATAAATTCCGTCGCAAACTTTGCGACGGAAATTCCGTCGCAAAAGTTTGTTTCCGTCGCAAAGTTGCGACGGAATTTATTCCCTCGCAAATTAACCCTTTTTGCGACGGAATTGTAGTCCGTTGCAAGGTTTCCGTCGCAAAATGACCTATTTCTTGTAGTGCTTGAAAGCCAAAGCTCCGCACCCGACTCGAACGACCCCTACCCAAAACTTAGTCGGGACTACACCAAGATTGTACTTAGAGTATTAAAACGAAAGTGTTATCGCTTATGGAGATCCTTCCAAGTTCACAACTTGTAGGGAATATTTCAAGCATTATGATCCCAAACTTGAACCCCAATGTGATCATACACTTAAGTACGGTGGCGTTCCAAAGGGAAAGACAAAGAGCAAAAAGAGTCGCCAACAAGTTTTAGGAACTTGTAAACCCAAAAGACAATCCAAAAGGACCATCAACTACTCCATAAGGTCTTGAACCAAACAGGGTCCGGGGATGAGGGTACGAATCCAATCTACAAAAGAAAGGACCCGCCCTATAAAATAGGCCTCTACTTTGTTCTGCTCGTATTCATGCGCGCTTTTCGAATAACATACAAACATTATATTGAACCTACCATGTTTATCTATGTTGGTTGAATATTAATGCACAAATAAGACTATTATTGGCGATCACTTGAGTTAAAATCACATTAGCCTAAACCAAAATTAATAATTATCTTATTAAGCGTGATTTCAAGTACAAATTCCCTTTAAACAATCATAAAAGGTGTGATCAAGCAATAACAAAATATATCAAGCAACATAATAATAAATAATAAATAATAATCATCATAATAATCATAATAATAATCATCATAAGGCATAAATAAAGCTTGATAATAATAGCAAGATCCTAGGCATGATACTAACAAGATTAATAACAAATCCTAGCATGTCACTAAACAATAAAGATCAAAGCTTTAAACCTAACATGGTACTAACATGCTATTAGAAAGGATAATGGCACCCTAAACATGATACTAGAAATCATTAAAAACATCCTAACATGATACTAGGAATTATAAACAATAATAAGCATGCAATCTACATCGTGAAAGAAATAGGAAGTAAGCTAATCTACTTACTTTGAAGCCTCGTACCTCTTTCTAATAACAAAATACACAAGTTAGTAAACTTCAATGAAAATAATAAAGAATAATTAAAGAATCAAATTGAAATCAAATTAAATAAATTTTTGACTAGTTTTGGACCAAACCCTCAGAAATTATCAAACTTTCACGTCTAGGGCGAAGGCAACTTCGAACTTGGCTAAGAGATTCTAAGTCTTGCGAATGCGGAATATTGTATTTTGTAAAAAGATTGGTTTAGAAAGAGAGGGAGAAAGAATAAGCTATATTGCTCAAGAGAGAAATGAGAGAATTAAGGAAGAAATGATGAAAGTTGATTGTTGATTGAGAGAATTGATTGAGAGAATTAATTGAGAGAATTGATGAATAAAAAACAGAGATTCGGACCCTATTTATAAGGAAATAGTCTGGAAAATCATAGAATTTGATAAGGAATAAAACTCCACTCTGTCGCTAACAAACCGACCTTGTCGCCAAAGATTTATCTTGTCGCCAGGCGACAAGCCTGTCGTTTGGCGACAGAAACAGTTTTTGCGGATTTTGTTTTTATCATATCTTTTGATCTAGAAGTCCAAATAAGTCATATAATATGTCGTTGGAAAGCTCTTGAAGTCTACTTTCTAATGCAATTAAAATCAGATTAAAATATTTTGTAGATAAAAATATATGGCCGAAATAGTGAAAGGGTGTCAGTTTTGGATAGAGTTTCGTATATCTTTAATATTTTTTTCGTTATAGCTCGGATTTATTATTATAATATATCATTGGAAAGATAATTTCAAGATCTATCCAACCATATAAAATTTGGATAAAAAATATGAGGCACGAAAATAATATCTGACTATCTTTGAACATCTTTAAATCCGAATAGAATTAGGAAAGTTTTTAAAAAGGAAAGTTTATATTTAAATCAAATTCCATGATCTTATCTTTTCAAAAAAGGATAATTAAGATATTTTAGAAACTTATAGAAGATTCTAATCAATCCTAATTAGTTTAGGAATAGGATTAAACCTTGGGACCCTCCTCATGATCATTGGGTCGTAGGTAAAATCCGGTTTGGGCCCAGTTTAGTATTTTGGCCATAACTTCCTCATTATTCATCGGAATTGGGCTTATAATATATCGTTGGAAAGGTCTTTTAAAGCCCCATCCAACTAAACCATTATTGGACCCTTATCATGGACCAAAATAAACTGAATTGGACGTTTTTATAAAATAGAATTGGTTTTCGAAAACAGAAAGAAGGATTTTAATAAAAAGTAACCGCAACACTTGACTTTTCACACTTTTACCTCATTCGATCATGTTTTGACGTGAAAGGTATTCATCACTAGGTTTGGTTTTGGGGAGACACAAATGGGTGTCTACACAACTCAAGTGATTTTCCCAATAACCATGATAGGGTATTTATAGGACAACTTCCTCAAGGATTCCAATCCCCCATAAATGTTGGACAATTGGTAAAATGCCTTTTTGTAATTTAATTTTAATTCAAAAATCAAATAAAAAAGCAATTTAATCAACAAGCAACAAGTGTCACATGGTGAGGAAAGGGTAGGTAAGGACCACAAGGGGTGGGTGGGGGGATCATTTTCCCCTTGCTCCCCAAGGCATCCCTCACAAACCAACTGGCTCCACACGACCACTCACAGCGCGCCAGCTGGACGCCTATCCTTGGGCACCAAGTCGCGTCATGCTGGCGGCCAGGTGCTTAGTTGGGCCTGCCAGCGTGGCGCTGTGCTTGCACGCAGCCCAGCTCTTAAGACACACTCGCACGCTAGGTGTTGCGATGTGCCAACACTATTTAACAAGTTGTGCTTACTTGCGGGCTGCTGTGTGCGAGGCACCAACATGCTAGCACGCCAGCGATGCTGGTCATGTCGCACCAGCCAACGCTGCTAGAATGCGATGCTAGCATGCATGCTGCTAGCAAGCTCGTTGTGGTGCGACTGCCTTGCCTTATTGTGTTGCCCCTAGCCCTCGGGTTGCTCGGGGCATTCAGAGGCCAGGGGGTATATTTGTAACTTGTTTTCATTATTTCTCGTCTTGTCGATTCCACAATTCGAATCGACTTGCAACGCTCGGTCGCGACACTCTAAGCTTGAAATTCGACATTTTTGTTCGTAATACTCTATTAACTCATTTAAACCCTCAAATTAATTCGTCGTTTTGGTTTGGTTACTCGATTGGTGTGACCTAAAGGGTTTAGTCAAGATTAATATGTAATATTAATTATGCATTAATATTACTGATCGGAAGCGGCCTCCAGCTAGGCATTCCGATCACTTGACCTCACTCAATAATTAGCTTTCTAATAATTCTGAACCCTCTATCGGAATAATACACTTGTTCGAAGGACACCATTCCTTTCAATCTCCCACTTAATTTGTGTATATCCTGCTTCCTATGTCACTTAATGTCTCTTCATGAACTACAAGGTTAGATTCTTCATCATCCTTATTACGTCCAGAAGTATTTCTCGATTTTTGAGTTCGACTGCCAATAAGTATATGATTTCTATAATCCATCTGAGCACGAACGCATTTTCACAGTCTCGCTCTTCGAGAGGCCTTGTAAACAACAAAGACATTTTCCCTATTATTTATTTGATTGGGGGACATTCCCAATCTTCCATTGTTAGCTTCTCTTACTAAGAGGACCTAGCCGCCCGAGTGTCTCCTTTATAATCCCGTTGTACGACAGACGTTTGACAAACATCAAAATGGACTAGTGCTCAAACAAGAGTTACAATACTCATCATGGTTGAGGAAAAAGGTTCCGATAGCCATAATGAGTAATATACTTATGATGATTGTTAAATCTTTTAAATTATTCTCTGTTGGGTTTCGTGATGCTTGACATCACGCGAAATAAAACCCTCCCAAAATCAACACACAAATTATTATAACTGACATACATATTAATTGCTAATCACATTTTTATTATCTAAGAAATAAAACAATTATAACTTTGATGCGTGCTTTGCTCTCACACAAGCTCTTACTTGAAAGCCAAAGCTCCGCACTCGCGCAAGCGTCCAGTGGCTCTCACCCTCGAGACTTGACCCGAACGACTCCTACCCCGAAGCTAAGTTGGGGCTAGACCAAGAAAAGCTAGAGTATATCGAACTTAAAGGTTTTCTCACCTAATGGGAGATGCCTTATTGAGTTTAACTCAAGTGAAGTTTCGCAACACCCATGATGGGGTATTTATAGGGAAACAATTGATAAAATGTCCTTTTTACAATTTAATTTTAATTGAAAGATCAAATCAAAAAGCAAATCAATCAACAACAACACTTGGCACACACAAGGGAGTGGTTAGGTGAGGACCATAAGGTGGACCACATGGTGTCCTTGATCCCCGAGAAAAACCTTCACTAATCATAAGCATGACCGGTTTCCCACTCCAACTAACGAGCATACGCCATGCTAGCACCCAACCTTGGGAACCAAGGCCCGCCACGCTGGCGGCCTAGTGCTCGGCTGGGCCTGCCAACGTGCCCGCATCCATGTGCGGCTCAGTAGGCATGCCACACATGCTTGCGGGCTATTGTTTCTAGGCGTTACATGTTCAACGAGGCCCAGCGCGCCATGCTCGGCTGCTGGCCTTGCTGGTTCGCTGCGCACATGGTGGCATGCACGCATGATGCTGTAACCATGTGCGAGGCCTATCGTGTTGCTGGCCTTGTGATGGTGCGGTTGGGTTGCCGATTTCTTAGCATACGTGCCCATCAACACTGCCTTTGCGATGCGCACAAAGCATGCTCAGCCATGTTAGACATGCTGAGTTTGCGGCTGAGCTTTGCGTTGTGGCATTGGCTACGGCTAGCTATACTACCATAGCCCTCGGATTGGTCAGGGCATTACGAGGCTAAGGATATATTTAAAACTTATTGTTTGTTAAATTTCTCGTCTCGTCGATTCCTAAATTCGACTCGACTTATGATGCTCGGTTTCGAGGCTCTATGCTTAATATATGACGTCTTTGTTAGTAATAATCTAATGACTCATTTTATCCTTCGGATAAATTTGTCATCTCGAATCGGTTACTTGATTTGGTGTGACCCGAAGGGTTCAGTCAAAATTAAGCTTTAATATTAATTATGCATTAATAATACTGATCGGAAGTGGCCTCCAGCTAGGCATTCTGATCACTTCACTGATGGGATGAAGAACGGTAGGTTGTTGGGCTACCACTCCACCCAATCAAACAAAATTTGTAACTCAACTAACCCCTATTTAGTGTAGTGGTAAGTCAAGGTCGAACCCAAGGGAATGGAGGTCGAATGAATATTGCCTAGGTCAAGCTATTCCAAAGTCAAGTAAAGGGGTTTATGAAGGAAACTAGAGCTAGAGCTAAATGATGCAAGAACTTGTATGAAATCAATCTAAAAGACACTAGGGCAATGGATCCACATGTAATTGTAATGGAAAATGGTAATTTGGGAGGTCAAACCGACTAAGTCAAGTGATATGAAGGAAGATCTATCATGTATCCTAAAGAGCATACCAAGATAGTTCTCCTAGAGGTCTAACTAGCGTCAACTACGCTAAACACTACCTAGGGAACGTCACAAGCCACCTCGATCGCGAAATTGTAAGTTACTAATCAATGGTCCGTATCATAGCAAGCTCACAATGCAATCTAGTGCAATAATCAAAGATGGCCAAACTTCAATCAATCACACACATGCACATGAATTATCAACCAAATTTAATCATATCATCAACTACATCAATTTTCCCCAAATTACTCTAATCCATGACTCAAACATGCTTCACGATTTCCCTAGTTAGAAAACTACTCACTAGCCATGGAAATCAAGATCAAAACTACACTAATCATCAATTTCATCATCAACATATTTGAAATCAAAGATCAAATCAACAATCAATCAAAAATCAATAAAACTTCAATCAATCATCAAACAAACTTCAATCAATCAACAATAACATGGAAAACAAATGAAATCAACTAAAATCAAACTTGTATTGAAATCAAGAAGAAGATCCTTACAAAACTTTGATCTAAAGATCAATTACAATGAAGAATTCTTGAACAATCACCAATAACCATGAGTTTCTCTCTCTTCAATCCTTGAGTTTCTCTCTCTAAAACTCTAATAAAAAACTAACTATATGAATTCCAATCTAAAACTTCTTAACCAAAAATAGAAAGAAATAACTATATATACAAAGAAGAGGTCGGTATTGGCGCCCAAAAATAGACCCACGTCGGTGCGGGCGCTTCGAGGAGAGAGAGTGGCGCGCACGGGAACACACCCAGATAGGTGCGCCCGCACGCACCAGGTGTGCGGCCGCACCCGACCAATGTGCGGCCGCACACTCCCTAAGTGCGCCCGCACCAATCTGGGTATTTCCCCCTTCTTCTCTTCGTCCTAGCTCAAGTGGTGCACGCATCCTAGATGATGATAAGGGGGGACAAGGTAGGTAGAAACTTTCTTGGAAATCTTGAAGAGTATAAGCCATGAGAAAGGCATATCAAGGCCTTAAAGCATGCCCCTTGGATCCACCTTTGACTTGAAACTTCTTGCACAAGCTTTAGGCATGGAAACAATGAAAGATCATAGAGAAGAAGCTCGGGAATTCATGGACAATCAATCACAACCTACAAACAAATGATAAAAAGCAAGTAAAAGAGAAAAATAACAAGTAAACTAGAAAATGCATAAAATAGAGAAACTAACTACAAAAAGCATAAAATGAAGAAAACAAGAATAAAACTAAGGAAAACTAAAGAAAAGAGAGATAAAATGAAATAGAATTCATCCAAAAAGGGACCAAATGAGTGCCATAAATGTCACTCATTAAATTCCCCCAAGCTAAACTTTTGCTCGTCCTCGAGCAAAACAAAGCAAGAAAGATAAAGGATGAAAATTTTATTGAAAATGAAAAAGAAAGACTCAAGATAAGAATATACACTAAGACTCACTGTCGTAGGAATCACGGTTGCTTTTAGCTACAACTAGCCCTTTAAACCCCAAAGTCGCCTATGAGGACGAGTGAGGTCTCGTAAAGGTATCCTAAGAGTTTGACCCATAACTCTCCACCAAACATCAATGAGGCAAACCATAAAAAGAAAGGAAAATAAAATGAAAACAA
Source organism: Chenopodium album (assembly GCF_948465745.1). Taxonomy (NCBI): domain Eukaryota; kingdom Viridiplantae; phylum Streptophyta; class Magnoliopsida; order Caryophyllales; family Amaranthaceae; genus Chenopodium; species Chenopodium album. Next base: position 23,212,818 of record NC_137857.1, on the reverse strand, counting down.
ACCTTTGCGAAATGAACTAACATAAAGACTTTAATGCAAATGAATGACAATCTTTCTCAAGTAGTTAAGGTATGCACTTTTCAAGATATCTAAGGTTGATTGAAACATAGGGTATGCTAGGCATAGGAACTAGCTAGTCATCACAATCCACGTTCATCCCAAACAATCTTACCGCGTTCTCCCCACTAGTCTCAAATCTCCCCTTAGTGAGTGTCCCAATGATTCCTCGAAGGAACCGGAAAAAGAATTATTTTTAGGCTACTCGACAATCTTTACTATGCATCTCCTTTCCTTAGGCAATGACCCATGATGCCCTCCCCCGAATAGTGACTCAACTATCTAGGTCGAAAGGTCTTTCTCCAAGGTTGTAACGCAAGGCATAAAGGGTGAAGCTAGGCTAAAATTTTAAAATTTGGTGAATTTCCTAAAAAGTGAAGCAAAAGGGTGATCAATCCTTAACACCACAATCAAGAAATTACCAAACAAAAACAACACCCCCAAGCTTACTTGAAGCTATACTCACAAAAATATATACAAAAAGCATACACGCTTCTCCCCCAAGCTAAAATGAAGCATTGTCCTCAATGCTTAGAAGGAGAAAAGAATACATCAAAATATTTTTGAATTTTTCACTTTTTCAATTTTTTTTTTGTTTTTTGTTTTTTTTTTAAAAAAATATGCAATGTCCTTGCCTTTTACTAAATTCGGACGGCTTTTTCTATATGCAACTTATTAGTCCATGCATTTTATGAAGTAGGACGGCTTTTTCACAAATATTTGCCATTATTCACAAAGAAAATGGTATCACAAACTTGCATTCATAGAAACCAAAATTCCAACTTATTCACTACAAACTACATCTCAAATGATCATATTGCTTCACAAAAACCAAGAAAAGTAGAAAATGAAACAAAAGGTCAAATAACTAAAGATGTGGCTTGAAAAGAAGGGATAAGGCTCAAATGGTTGCAAGAAGGCAAATGTAAACCCAAAAATAAGAAAATAACAAAATATAACAAAAATGAAAAATACCACCCCGAAAAATGTGCCTTTGTCCTTCCTAGATAGTTCGGTCTCGGGTTTGAGAATCATACATCAAGCTTTATTAGATTAGGTTTGCATAGTCAAGGATCCACGCCGCTCATACAAGAAATGTTGAAGGCTAGAAAAACAAGTAACCTCACAAGGATGTGGCAAAAACTCACTAATGGTGTCAAATTGACTATAGGGAGCAACTACCAACATGCCACAAACAAGTAGAATCCGGCTTCATGATCCTCCTAGTTCAAACCAACTACCCTAGCATACACCTATCCTAGAGTCAACCAAAAATAGTCTCAAACCGTGCATACCTTTACAACCTAGGAAGAAAATCATACAAAAGACAAGTCCAATGTACAAAGTTCATTTCATAAGAAAAATGAAAAATAAAGCCTCAAAATCATATCAAAAATGAAAAGAAAAATAAAGGAAATTAAAAGAAAAAGTAAAATAAAAGAAAATAAAAGAAAAGAAATGGAGACATAGAAAAGGAAATATAGGAGAAATAGCATGCAATGGACTAGAAAGCAAGTTAAACACATAAAAATCCCAATCGACAAACAAGTGATCGATCGACATCAACGTCATCGATCCCAAACACATTACGTGTTAACAAGCATTCATCCTCGAACCATTCAACTTCCCCTAAACTAATCCTATTCTATGCAACCAAGGAAAATAAAAAGAAAAATAAGAAAGGTCTCATTGGGCTTCCAAGCTTAGCAAAAATAAACGAAGCAATTAGAAACCACCTCGTTGCATTCCATATCCAAAAGCTCTTCAAGGAACCAAGTGAGAAAAAGAAATAAAAGAAACTATGAACAAAGAAAATGGTTAGTAACTTCAAAACAAAGAAAAGAAAACAACAAATAAAAGGAAACTAATCTAAGCAAAATGTATATAAAACTAAAGGAAATAAAAGCTAAACTAATCAAAGAATAGAAAGAATAAAGGAAATGAAACTAAGAAAGCAAGAAAGTCTAAACTAACTAAAGAACTACACTAAACTACAAGATTTGGATTCAAGGGATTTGGATCAAAGGGTTTTGGATTGAAGGGATTTGGATATTAGGGATCAACAACAACAACATCTCAAGCAAAGCATCATCACAAACAACAAGCATCCAAGCAAATAGGGCAAACAAGCTAGCTACAAGGAAGGTAGCCTAGAGATCAAGAAAGTGAGGAAATCAAACAAGAGGAATAAAAATAAGCATGCAAACAACTAAGGTATGTACACAACAACAAAATTGGTCACCGAGAAAATTATTAGTTCCCCCAAGCTAGATAGAAATACATCTCAACATCCCAAGCAAAACAAAACATGCATCAAAAATATAAGGGATGGAGGCAAAAAGCACGAAAAGCTAAAGGGAACTAATAACTACTACCATCACCACCACCACTACCACTCGGCCCGGCCCCATTGGGGTCCTTGTTGCGCTCGGGGTCATCGAAGGGATGAGGGTAAGGCTCCCATCCTCCGGTGTACCCCTCGGGCCACCCATAATGCCCCTTGAAAAGATCTTGTTGCCAAGAAGCAAGAGGGGTGAAGTTATCGGGCAAAGTGAGTTCGAAGGGGTGGTTGGGATGGACATGGGGGTAGTTAGGATCACCCCTATAGTCGCTACCACCCGGAGCCTTGTAATCATAGTTACTGTGCTCATCCGGATAGTAGCGACGCTCGGTATCGGGGTTTAAGGCCCCGACCAATATGGATGCCCATACGAAGGTAGAGGACCTTGTTGGGGCGGGAAATACGGATAGTTAACCGGGGGAGTAATGTTCCCACGGTTAAATTTCGCATCATAAATTTGTTGTTGTTGAGCAAACATACCTTGTTGCATCTCTTGAATACCTCTTAGTTGTTCATAGATAGCCCCAAAGTCTTGATCATACATGCCATCCAGGTGGATTTTCAATCCACTCATTTGCTCACTAAGAGCCCTCAAATCGGCATTGGCATAAGCATGTTGCCCTTGTTCTTTTTCTTGAGGAGCTTGTTGTTGTGGAATTTGTTGTTGTTGTTGTTGTTGTTCTTCTTCTTCTTCTTCTTCTTCTTCATCATCTTCCTCATCCTCATCGGAGTCGAAGTTAGGACGCCGAAAGGACTTGGGGACATGTCACACATTGTTGGCGAACCGGGCAAAAGAAGTCAAGCCAGGGCTAGGCAAATAGCACCAATGCTCATTGCCCCTTAGCCACTCATATCTCCCTTCACTATAGCCCTTGGAGATGAATTGGATTTGACCCAATTGTTGCAAGTCAAGGTAGAGGGAGGTGCTATCCCCAATCTCCTTACAAAAGGGGAGATATGCATCAAGGCGAAGGCGAGTCAAGAGCCTAATCACCATGCCCCCGCATGGGATCTCTCCCGAACTCCGGCCACGAAGGTCCACACAATATTGGGCAAAGATATACCCCAAGTTCAACCGGCCCACATACTCCGGGCGGATAGACAACCACAAGACCTTGAGCTCCAACTTGCTCAATTTCCCCAACTCTTGTTTAGGGAACACCACATAGCCCAAAAGACGGTGCACAACCCTAAGGAAAAGTTGGTACACCGATGAAATCTTAGCCCTGTTGGTGATAAACTCGTTACCACCCGAGATGTCTTCCCACCATGAGTTGTGATCGTACTCCGGGAAGATATAGGGTTCAACGTTCAAAATATCCCCATGGGGATCAAAGTCCAATGCCGCGTTGAACTCTTCCAAGGAATGATCGAAGATATGGTTGAACGATTGGAATCGCACCCGATATACCCCTCCTACGGGTACAAGCTCCAAGGTAGCCAAGAATTCCAATGTAGGCTCCTTGTAGGTGCGATAGGCGTTGTTGATGAAAGAACCCAATCGAAGGTTTAAGAGCAACGATCGCACGTCATCATCTATCCCCAATTTCACCATGTCGGGTTGGAAATAGTGGCGGGTTTGTTTGAGGGTTCTCTCTTCCTTCAAAAGTTGGTAGAAGGTCTTTTGTTTATCGGTGAAATTTTTCTTTTTGGGTAGAGAGGTTGGAGGTCGTGTTTGAGAGGAAGAGGGGTTGGAAGTACTTGGCCTAGAAGATGTACTCGGCCTTGAGGAGGTACTTGGGAGAGGCTCATCGATGATAACATCGGTTTTTCTATTCTTGGTGAGTTTCTTGAAGTATTTAGACATGTTTGAGAGGTTGAGAAAAGTCACCAACAATGAACAATGAGCAAAACCAATGAACCAAGAACACCACACCCAAATTCACCACTTACTACCAAAATTACCAAACTCCAATTTCACATTTCCTTTCAATCAAAACCAATTCCAAACCAATCAACAACACCAATAATCCAGGAAAAACTCCTTTCAACAATTCAAGAACAACCACAAGACCAATACCAACAATCACAACATACTACCCATATTCCAAAAATCCAACTCACAAGATATCAACCAAAAATGATGAGAATCACTACAAAATCAACAAACAATACAATGTTATGCAAAATCAATCAATAAACATCACCAAATCACAACCAATATCAAGATCAAGCATCAAAAATCACAAAACCAATACTACACTATTCATGCTCATACAAATTTTCAATCTATGCAAAATTATGATATAATTGGCAAAATTAAAGCAAGGATTAGTGATTGTACCATAAAAGAAGCAAGATTAACCAACTTTGAGCAACCAATTTCGACCCCTAACAAAAGCCCCAATTTTCGGCCACCAAGAGTAGGAGAGAGAGTGAGTGAAATTTGGGTCAATTTGTGAGGAATTTTGAGTGTAGGAAGGTGTGTGAGTGATTTTGAGTGAAAATGGAATGATTTTAGTGAGGATTTGAAGGATTTGAGATGGTGAATGGTAAGTGAGGAGTACGCACAAGGAGGGTTTGGAGGGGGTAATGCCGTGAGGTTGGAGATGATGAAGTGATGAAATGAAGGGAGGAAAGAGGAGGAAGAAAGATATAGTGCACGTCCAGCAGGTGCGGCCGCACCAAACTGGTGTGCGCTCGCACACGCAGGCTGTGCGCCCGCACACCCCTGTGCGTCTCCAATTCTTCCTTTTTCTCATCATTTTGATACTTACTGCCTATTTGGGTGCGCACATGAATCATGATGGTGATGAGGAACAACATAGGCAGTAGCTAAAATCATTTTCAAAGACCCCAAAGTTGAAAATTCATGTGCTCACCACAAAAATTCACTAAGTATCAATTTCCTCCAACTTTCAAAACATGAATTTCCTATCTTACCTCTCTAAAATTCTTACCCTTTTTACCTCAAATTTTGATTAGAATCGAACAAAATATGATTTGTGCCACGAACACCTTCCATTCACCATGCATTCTTGTAGAACTCCAATCCCGCAAAAGTCATCCTAAAAATCCAATCAAGTAGAAAAGTGAAAGAAAAGACAAAGTAATAAAAGAAACCAAAAATAAGAAAAATCAAAAATCAAAAGGAAAAGTTAGAAACTCCGGGTTGCCTCCCGGGAAGCGCTTGCTTAAGGTCCTAAGCTCAACCCTTCCTCCAAATCATGGAGGGTCAAAGAACACCACCTTCTTCAAGGTAGTTGATGGAGCAAAATCTTCTTCAATTTTGAGCAACTTCTCATCGTTGCTTAATGAAACCTTCACAAAATTCTTTTCAAACTCTTCCTTCTCTTTTCTCAATTTCTTTCTTTTTCTTGATTTCTTCGAGTCTCGGGCCTTTTTCTTTGGCTTGACTTCAACATCCTTAACTATGGAAGCTTTCTCTTCATCTTGAGAATTAAGCTTGAACCAATTTGGAATCTCAATTTCTTTCTCATCCCTTAGCTTTGGAATTACAATTTCTTCTTCACTAACATCATCAAAACATGCACAAACATCATCAACAATCTCAAAAGTATTGTTAGTAGAAGAATCAACCATGCACACATCATCAATGGAACGAGAAAGACTAGCACATGCTATATCTTGCACATAAGATAAGGACTCATGCATTGGCTTCAACTTAAAACTCTCTTCTAATTTTCCACATCTCAAAGTGATTCGGCCTCCCTTAACATCTATTAAGGCTCCCGAGGTGGCTAAGAAAGGTCTCCCTAGAATGATTGGAATATGCTCATCCTCCTCAATCTCCAAAACAACAAAATCCACGGGAAAGACAAACTCTCCAATCTTTAGAGGGACATCATCAATTCTCCCCTTAGGAAGCTTAATAGAGCGATCGGCTAATTGAAGTGTTATATTAGATGGTTGAAGCTCACCTAGATCAAGCCTCTTGAAAACCGAAAAGGGCATAATACTCACACTAGCCCCTAGATCACATAAAGCATTCTCAAAAACCATCTTCTTGATTTGGCAAGGGATTGAAAAATTTCCCGGATCCTCCATTTTCTCCGGAAGCTCACCATGGACAAGAGCACTAAAACACTTGCCTCCTTCCACCGAACTACCCTCATCAAAATTTTCCTTCTCCTCTAGTATCTCCCTAAGAAACTTGGAGTACTTAGGCATATCGGGGATTGGCTCGGTAGAGGGTGTGGAATCATGGACTTCCTTAAGAACTTCAAGGAACTTCCCAAATTGCTCATTCATTTTGAATCTCAAGAATTTTTGGGGGTATGGTAGATCGGGAAATCTCTCTACCTCACTCATCTTTTCAACAACACTTTCTTCTTTTTCCTCAACCTCACAATAAATTTCCTTAGACTCAACCCTCTCCACTTCATTCTCCATAGCACCACTCTCATCTTTTCCCTCCTTTGACCAAGAAACTCCCTCACTAAAGTCATTTCCTCCACTAGTGGCGATAGAGTACACGGGTTTCTTTGGTTCAACACCTTGGGAAGGCAAAGATGAAGGACTAGCATAATCCTTAAGAGTGCTTGCTAGTTGGGTTATTTGAGTCTCAAGCATCTTATTGTGAGTCATCATCTCATTGAATTTCTTATCACTAAGCGCCATATAGGTGTTAATGATCTTGGTTTGATTATCAATCAATTCCTCCAAAGTAGTCCTAGGAGAAGAAGGTTGTGAATAGGAATTTTCACCTTGAGTCTTTGGAACAAATCCGGGTAGGGGACCTCTTTGAGCATTGTTTTGAAAATTTCCCCTTCCTTGATTGTTCCAATTACCCCTATTTTGATTTTGACCATAACCTTGATTATGGTTACCACCACCTTGATTATGGTTACCATTACCTTGGTTATGATTTCCATAACCTTGGTTTTGATTACCATAGCCTTGATTTTGATTACCAAAATTTTGGCTTTGATTTTGGCCACTATAACCTTGGTTATGGTTGCCACGAGAACCTTGATTCCCTTGGTTCCTATAACCACCACCATGATTATAGTTGTCAAAATTGCCTTGGTTTTGGTAATTCCTATTCCATTGGCCTCTTTGATTATCAAACCTTTGGACATTGTTGTTTGACACAAAATTCACATGCTCACACTCTTTGTTGTCAAACTCATCAACACATTCATTGTTGCAATTGCTAGAATCATGGTCATATGATCCACATACATCACGAAACAAACATCCCATAGGCAGATTATGTGAAGTAGAAGGAGTTTGAGAGTTAGAAGAAGTACCTCTCCCCTTAATTTGGGAGGGAAGATTTGAAGCTTGAGAAGAGGAAGAAACACTCTCCAACTTGGCCTTGATTGCCGTCATCTCCTTTCCCAAGTTTGTCATTTGAGAGGAAAGATTGTTGATGGCATTGAGATGGTCCACCGAATACAATGAAGATTGCTTGCTTGAAGAATCTCTTTCCCCATCTTGTCAATCTCTATAGTAAGTCACCACATCCTCTATTATGTCCACAACTTCTTCTTCGGTTTTGTTCATGATTGGACCACCGGCCCCTCCATCAAGACATGCCTTGCCTTGAGGACTCAAACCACCATAGAAGATTTGGATCAATTGATATGTTGGAATTCCGTGGTGAGGACATTCTCTTTGGTACTCCTTGAATCTTTCCCATGCTTCATAAAGACTCTCATTTGGCTTTTGCTTGAACCCTTGAATTAAAGCCCTTGCCTCCGCCGTTTTCTTTTGAGGATAGAAACGGGACAAGAAAGCTTTAGTGACATCATCCCACGTTCTCAATGAATTGGGCTTCACCTCTTTGTCTAGCCATTCCAAAGACCTTCTTATGAGGGAGAAAGGGAACAACTTAAGGCGGATAAATTCTTGAGACACTCCATTAACCTTGATTGTGTTGCAATATTTTTCAAACTCCTTAAGATGGTTCAATGGGATCTCGTTCTTTGCCCCACTATATTGTCTCCTCTCAATTAAGGTGATCATTGCCGGCCTAATTTCAAAATCGTTTGCCGGTGTTGTAGGTGGAGCTATGCCGCTCTCGAACCTATATGCACCGGGCACTCCCAATTCTCTCAAGGCAACTCTTGGTTGTTCTCCCATGACTTGCTCTTGTTCAATCTCTTCCTCGCTTGAGGAACTATAATCCAATGTCTTGTTTGCTACTCTCCTCCTTGAGAGAGTTCTTTCAATCTCCGGATCAAAGGGAACAATTGAACGATCTCGGGACCTATGCATACAAAACTCTAAGAAAATATAAGTAGCACGGCTACAAGTGTAGCCTAAAGAGTAAAATCTTTTTTTATTTTGCAAATGAAGTGAAATAGACTCAACAACAACATACACTCAAAGCACCATTCCCCGGCAACGGCGCCATTTTGATGGGATGAAGAACGGTAGGTCGTTGGGCTACTACTCCACCCAATCAAACAAAATTTGTAACTCAACTAACCCCTATTTAGTGTAGTGGTAAGTCAAGGTCAAACCCAAGGGAATGGAGGTCGAATGAATATTGCCTAGGTCAAGCTATTCCGAAGTCAAGTAAAGGGGTTTATGAAGGAAACTAGAGCTAGAGCTAAATGATGCAAAAACTTGTATGAAATCAATCTAAAAGACACTAGGGCAATGGATCCACATGTAATTGTAATGGAAAATGGTAATTTGGGAGGTCAAACCGACTAAGTCAAGTGGTATGAAGGAAGATCAATCATGTATCCAAAAGAGCATACCAAGATAGTTCTCCTAGAGGTCTAACTAGCGTCAACTACGCTAAACACTACCTAGGGAACGTCACAAGGCACCTCGATCGTGAAATTGCAATTTACTAATCAATGGTCCGTATCATAGCAAGCTCACAATGCAATCTAGTGCAATAATCAAATATGGCCAAACTTCAATCAGTCACCCACATGCACATGAATTATCAACCAAATTTAATCATATCATCAACTCCATTAATTTTCCCCAAATTACTCTAATCCATGACTCAAACATGCTTCACCATTTCCCTAGTTAGAAAACTACTCACTAGCCATGGAAATCAAGATCAAAACTACACTAATCATCAATTTCATCATCAACATATTTGAAATCAAAGATCAAATCAACAATCAATCAAAAATCAATAAAACTTCAATCAATCATCAAACAAACTTCAATCAATCAACAATAACATGGAAAACAAATGAAATCAACTAAAATCAAACTTGTATTGAAATCAAGAAGAAGATCCTTACAAAACTTTGATCTAAAGATCAATTACAATGAAGAATTCTTGAACAATCACCAAAAACCATGAGTTTCTCTGTCTAAAATTCTAATCAAAAACTAACTATATGAATTCTTATCTAAAACTTCTTAACCAAAAATAGAAAAAAATAACTATATATACAAAGAGGAGGTCGGTATTGACGCCCAAAAATAGACCCACGTCGGTGCGGGCGCTTGGAGGAGAGAGAGTGGCGCGCACGGGAACACACCCAGATAGGTGCGCCCGCACGCACCAGGTGTGCGGCCGCACCTGACCAGTAGGTGCGGCCGCACACTCCCTAAGTGCGCCCGCACCAATCTGGGTATTTCCCCCTTCTTCTCTTCGTCCTAGCTCAAGTGGTGCACACATCCTAGATGATGATGATGGGGGACAAGGTAGGTAGAAACTTTCTTGGAAATCTTGATAAGTATAAGCCATGAGAAAGGCATATACAAGGCCTTGAAGCATGCCCCTTGGATCCACCTTTGACTTGAAACTTCTTGCACAAGCTTTAGGCATGGAAACAATGAAAGATCATAGAGAAGAAGCTCGGGAATTCTTGGACAATCAATCACAACCTACAAACAAATGATAAAAAGCAAGTAAAAGAGAAAAATAACAAGTAAACTAGAAAATGCATAAAATAGAGAAACTAACCACAAAAAGCATAAAATGAAGAAAACAAGAATAAAACTAAGGAAAACTAAAGAAAAGAGAGATAAAATAAAATAGAATTCATCCAAAAAGGGACCAAATGAGTGCCATAAATGTCACTCATCATTCACCTCACTAAATAATTAACTTTCTAATAAATCTAAACCTTCTATCGGAATACTACACTTGTTTGAAGGACACTTGTAAGGGAATATTTCAAGCATTCAAAATTTGAGCTCTAATGTGATCATGTAGTTAAGCACGGTGGCGTCCAAAGGGAAGGAAGGTAGAGCAAAAGAATCGCAGACAAGTTTTAGGAACTTGTAAACCGTTCACAGTGTGAAGGTTACACCCCTTCACGATCCTAGAGATTGCTAACTCCATAGTGGTCTGGAACCATGAGTGGATATTCGGGGATGAAGATACGAATCCAACCCAAAGGAGATTGAACCCACCGTATTATAGGCCTCTACTATATTTATCTCATATTCATGTGTTCTTTCTGACTAACATGCAATCATTAGGTTAATCCTAAACCTGTTAATCTATGTTGATTGATTATTAATGCAAAAATAAATCTATTATTGGCGATCACTTGAGTTAAAATCATATTAAGCCTAAACCAAATTATTAATTATCTTATTTGGCGTGATTTCAAGTACAAATTCCCTTTAAACCTGCAGAAAAGGCAGGATCAAGCAATAACAATAATAATAATATCAAGCAACAGTAGTAATATATTGACACAGCAATAATCATCATCATAATCTCATCAAAGCATAATAATAATATTAGCAAGATCCTAGGCATGATACTAACTTGATTAATAACAAATCCTACCATGTCACTTATAAAAAACAAAGCTTTAGCCCTAACATGATACTTCCATGATAAAAGAATTATGAAGCAATCTAAACATGATACTAGAAAGCAATAAAGAATATACTAACATGATACTAGGAATTAATATAATCTAAGCATGCTTTCTAAAAGAATAGAAAGTAAACTAGTTACTTACTTTGATGCCTCGTACCTCTTTCTATTATTAAAAGAATACACCCGTTAGTAAACTTCAATAAAATATTAAATTAAACAATTAATTAAAATAATTGAAATAGGGATTTGGGACAAAAACCCTCAGAAATTATCAACCTTTCACGTCTAGGGCGAAGGCAACTTTGAGTTTGGCTAGGTGTGTCTAAGTCTTGTAATGGACAAATGGTGTTTTGAAAAGGCAAGGTTTAGAAAATCAGAGAGAGAGAGAAAGAATAATCTTCGTTTAAAGAGAGAAGAGAGAGATGGTGATTGCTGGTAGTTGTTGATCCTTTAAAAACGGGGAATAACGACCCTATTTATAGAGAAAACATCCGAAAACGATCAGAAAAAGATTGAATTTGACTCGGAGTATAACTGCTCCCATCGCAGCATGATGGTGCGTTACGATAATTTTTGTTGTATGAAATCCATTTTCCAACATAATTGGGTAATTAGAGTCTGTACTTATCATAAATTAAAATCAGAGTTATCGTTGTTTGTTTCCAAATAATATATTTTATCTTTTCTAAAATTATAATTGTTAATCATAATTATTCAAGAAGATTAAAGTAAATCCTAATGACTTTAGTAATAATAATAAATGGACCATCCACTTGATCATTGGGCCGTATATAAAATCCGGTTTGGCTCAGTTTAGTATTTTGTCATAACTTCCTCATTATTCATCGGAATTGGGCTTAAAATATATCGTAAAGCTTTTTTCGAGCCCAATCCAACTACACTTTATTGGACCCTTATCATGCACCAAAATAATCTGGACTGGACATTTTCCATAAATGAGGTACGAAAAGAAATATTTCGAAAACATATAGAAGTATTTTTTTAATTAAAAATAGGTACATCACGAGACTCTTTCATATTTCACTTTGTTTGATAATCAATGGCGTGAAATATATTCATCACAGGGTTTGGTTTTTGGGAGACACAATTAGGTGTCTACAACAACATTCCTTTTAATCTCCTAATTGTCCTTCCAGACAAGTGCGCAATTTGTGTATAACCTGTTTCCTATGTCACTTAATGTCTCTTCATGAACTATAAGGTAAGATCCTTCGTAATCCTTATTACATCCATAAGTGTTTCTTGATTTATGAGTTCGATTGTCAATAAACAGATAATTTCTAAAATCTATTAGAGTACGACCATGCATTTTCACAGTCTCGCTCTTCGAGAGGCCTTGTAAACAACAAAGCCATGTTCCCTATTATTTAATAGGGGGACATTCCCAATCTTCCATTGTTATCTTCTCTTACTAAGAGGACCTAGCCTCCCGAGTGTCTCCTTTATAATCCCTTTGTACCGTATACGTTTGACAAACATCAAAGTGGACTAGTACTTAAACAAGAGAACTTACAATACTCATCATGGTTGAGGAAAGAGGTTCCGATATCCATAATGAGTACCTCTACATCCTAGGGAACATCATCGAAGACCGCTGCTTGTAGCTATCTTCAGTTTTGTTGACAATCTTCCACATCCTAGGGAACATTGTCGAATATCATTGCTTGTAGCCATCTTCAGTTCGTGTGACAATCTTCCACATCCTAGGGAAGATTATCGAAGATCGCTGCTTGTAGCCATCTTCAGTTTTTTGTGAAAATCTATCTTTCACATCCTAGGGAAGATCGTCGGAGATCTCTGCTTGTAGCTATCTCCAAAATCTTGTTTGTGATGAATTTCTCATTTGTATGACAACTTCCTCATCTTAGTGGAAGTCATTGAAGACCGTGTTGCCTTGTGATCCTAAGTTTGCTAATGATTCGCTGGAATGCTTGCTGTTTTGATGCTTTGTTGTGCCAGTACCTTAGCGCATTTGTAGATGTAATGAGCTGGTACTTGGCGCTTGTGCTTTCTTGTGAACCAATACCTTGGCGCTTGTGATGAGCTAATGCTTAGTCACTTAAGTAAAGTGAGATGATCGTTGTTAGGACGATTACTTACTGCGATTGTGATTGAGTAGACTACTAATCATGTCAATTTTCTTATAGGAGGTAAATGGTGTACCAAGGAACCTTGCTGCAGAAGGACCACATAAACTATTTACGGGCGCTGAAGAAGGAAATCCAACATGTGCTTCCACGTGCCATTGGGACACGCCAGACCTATCACGGCGCGACAGCATTGTCTCGGCGCGAAAGAATTGATAGGCCTAAGTCGTATCACCTAATAAAAAATAATTCCTAAGTATATGAAGATAGGGAAGAAGGGCCGAACCACAGGGAAACAAGTTGATTTATTCCTAATTGATTAAAGCAATCTAAATTATTAGTAACCAAATTCTTATTATTAAAGGGGAACTAAACTACGAAGATTAAGAATAAGGAGAATCAATGAATAAAAGGCCTAGGGAATAGGCTCACCAATAAATGATACTCCAGGGTAAAACATAACAATCAATAATCAATGCATCAATTAATCAGGTGATAAATGGCTTTCGCTACGTATTACAATCATAGTATTAATCTAACGGTATTAAATCGCATCTATCGAATCTTGACTTAAACATTTATAAATTAACTTGCCTATTAAAACTAAGCCTAAACATCAATTCTCATCTCTTGAATCACGAATTAATATTGCTAAACTCATATAAATTAAACGTGCGCAAGTCTAATTGCATAGCATAAAATCAATCAGTAGGATATTAATGATGTGTGTCACAAATGGCACACATTTGACGAGCATTTAGGTCCTTTCTATTCTCTTTTCATAGCTTTCATGCTTATTAAGTGCTTAGTTTTATGCTTTGTTGCTTAGTTTTACCTTTCTTCTCTTATTTTGTAGCTTTTGTGCATTTCGTTGGTTATCTAGCCTTTTCTTCTTTATTTGCTCTATTTTCGTGGTTGTAGGTATTGGACGAGGTTCGGGTCTTGATTTTGGTGATCCACTATGGTGGAAGAAGCTTTTGGATCAAGTTCATGGAATTTGGGAAGCTCAAGATGCAAAGAAGTGGAAGTTCCAAGTCTTGGCTCTTCTCTTGTGCTCCCTTCAAAGGAAGTGTGTGCCCTCAATATTAAGCCTTAGCTACTGCCACTCCTAGTTCCCATCACCATCATAAATCATGTGTGCACCCCTTGAGCTTGAAGAGTTGAAGATTCGAAGAAACCCAGCTGAGTACGGCCGCACGCGCAGAAGGTGAGGCCGCACACGAAGGATGTGCGGCCGCACACCATGGTGGTGCGGGCGCACAGCATGGTGGTGCGGGCGCACATCCTCTGTTGTGCGGCCGCACCGACGTGGGTCTTTTCCGATCGGATTTCGACGATTTTCTCTCTCTTCTTATACCTATTTGAACCCAGTTTTTGTAAGAAGTTTAATAATAGAATTAGATCATATTCTTAGCTTAGTTGAGAGCTTCTCTCTCTAGATTTAGGGGTTAGTTTTAGGAGTAGATTTTAGAGAGAGAAAGTGAAGAATTTCAATGGTGATTGAGAGATTGACACTAGGCGAAAAATAGGGTTGGCCACCGGTTCAAAACCCCCCTTTGCCACCGGTTTTGAACCGGTGGTCAGTGGGGGGGTGGCAAACCCTAGAACAAAAGGCCACCGGTTCAAAACCGGTGGCAAATTAACTAATTGCCACCGGTTAACCGGTGGTATTAATTAATTTGGCCACCGGTTAACCGGTGGCAATTTACCTTTGGCGCCTTTTTTTTGGGAGGGATGGCAGGTTTTTGCCACCGGTTAACCGGTGGCCATTAGAGGAAATTTGTTTTTTTTTTTTTTTTTCCCTGCAATAATTCCTGTAATTCTAGCTATATATTTCCTGCATGTATTGCTGCTATTATTTCTGCTGTAATATAATTATATATAACAAGATTTATAAATATATATTTAGACATTAATTATTAAAAACCAAATGCAATACAATAAATAAAGTATCATATACTACATAAGTACAAATTTGCACAATACTAACTTACTAACAATAAATAAAGTAGTCTAAAGTTTAATCAACAAAGTTTAAATTCAAAATAATGTAACATTTACAAATTGAAAGTGATGAAAGATGCCAACATGTCTCGTACTTCATTAAGGTCCTTGCTTGTTAACGGATCACCCTTTAGCACCTTGCAAAACTTGGAATATATAAACATTATGTTAGAATAAATTAGTTAAGTTAAACATGTGTAAATAAATATGCAAAAAATTAACTCACATAAAAAGAGCAACTTACTAAGTTTTAGGACGCATTTTTAAAAACATGTTATCTACCTTGCCCATTTTCAACATTTTTTAACTAATGAGCTAGTTCTTTCTCATAACATGTCAATCATACTCAGTTTTAGGTGGCTAAGCCTTTTAATCAACACAAAAAAGCAACTTACTAAGTTTAAGGACGCATTTTATTCCTAAATGGCCTATATAAGGCCTAAATGACTTCTACCTTGCCCATTTTCTACATTTTTTAACTAATGAGCAAGTTGTTTCTCATAACATGTCAATTACACTTAGTTTTAGATGGCTAAGCTTTGAAATCACATAAAAAAGCAACTTACAAAGTTTGAGGACGCATTTTCATCCTAAATGGGCCAAAAAAGGCCTAAATGACTTCAACTTTGCCCATTTTCTACATTTTTTAACTAATGAGCTAATTCTTTCTCATAACATGTCAATTATACTTAGTTTTAGGTGGCTAAGCTTTGAAATCACATAAAAAGAGCAACTTACTAAGTTTTAGGACGCATTTTGGTACTAAATGGCCTAAATAAGGCCTAAATGACTTCTACCTTGCCCATTTTCTACATTTTTTAAATAATGAGCTAGTTCTTTCACATAACATGTCAATTATACTTAGTTTTAGGTGGCAAAGCTTTGAAATCACATAAAAAGAGCAACTTACTAAGTTTTAGGACGCATTGTGGTACTAAATGGCCTAAATAAGGCCTAAATGACTTCTACCTTGCCCATTTTCTACATTTTTTATCTAATGAGCTAGTTCTTTCTCATAACATGTCAATTATACTTATTTTTAGGTGGAAAAGCTTTGAAATCACATAAAAAGAGCAACTTACTAAGTTTTAGGACTCATTTTGGTACTAAATGGCCTAAATAAGGCCTAAATGACTTCTACCTTGCCCATTTTGTACATTTTTTAAATAATGAGCTAGTTCTTTCTCATATCATGTCAATTATACTTAGTTTTAGGTGGAAAAGCTTATAAATCACATAAAAAAATCAACTTACTAAGTTTTAGGACGCATTTTGGTACTAAATGGCCTAAATAAGGCCTAAATGACGTCTACCTTGCCAATTTTGTACATTTTTTAAATAATGAGCTAGTTATTTCTCATAACATGTCAATTACACTTAGTTTTAGGTGGCTAAGCTTTGAAATCACAGAAATAGAGCAACTAACAAAGTTTTAGGACGCATTTTCATAATAAATGGCCTAAATAAGGCCTAAATGACTTCTACCTTGCCCATTTTCTACATTTTGTAACTAATGAGCTAGTTATTTCTCATAACATGTCAATTATACTTATTTTTAGGTGGCTAAGCTTTGAAATCACATAAAAAAGCAACTTACAAAGATTTAGGACGCATTTTGGTACTAAATGGCTTAAATAAGGCCTAAATGACTTCTATCTTGCCCATTTTCTACATTTTTTAACTAATGAGCTAGTTATTTCTCATAACATGTCAATTATACTTAGTTTCAGGTGGCTAATCTTTGAAATCACATAAAAAAGCAACTTACTAAATTTTAGGACGCATTTTGGTACTAAATGGCCTAAATAAGGCCTAAATGACGTCTACCTTGCCCATTTTGTACATTTTTTAAATAATGAGCTAGTTATTTCTCATAACATGTCAATTACACTTAGTTTTAGGTGGCTAAGATTTGAAATCACAGAAATAGAGCAACTAACAAAGTTTTAGGACGCATTTTCATAATAAATGGCCTAAATAAGGCCTAAATGACTTCTACCTTGCCCATTTTCCCCATTTTGTAACTAATGAGCTAGTTATTTCTCATAACATGTCAATTATACTTAGTTTTAGGTGGCTAAGCTTTGAAATCACATAAAAAAGCAACTTACAAAGATTTAGGACGCATTTTGGTACTAAATGGCTTAAATAAGGCCTAAATGACTTCTATCTTGCCCATTTTCTACATTTTTTAACTAATGAGCTAGTTATTTCTCATAAAATGTCAATTATACTTAGTTTCATGTGGCTAAGCTTTGAAATCACATAAAAAAAGCAACTTACTAAATTTTAGGACGCATTTTGGTACTAAATGGCCTAAATAAGGCCTAAATGACTTCTACCTTGCCCATTTTGTACATTTTGTAATTAATGAGCTAGTTATTTCTCATAACATGTCAATTACACTTAGTTTTAGGTGGCTAAGCTTTGAAATCACATAAAAAAGCAACTTACAAAGATTTAGGATGCATTTTGGTACTAAATGGCATAAATGAGGACTAAATGACTTGTGCCTTGCCCATTTTCTTCATTTTTTAACTAATGAGCTAGTTATTTCTCATAACATGTCAATTACACTTAGTTTTAGGTGGCTAAGCTTTGAAATCACAGAAAAAAACGCATTTTACTAGGTTTAAGGTCGTACCTCATCAAGATGTATGGTGTTGGTACCTCATCAAGTCGCTATGTCAAGCATGAATCTCATCACGTATAATCCACAATCAACTCCATTATCTTGTTGTGGGCACTAGCATAGGAACAAATCAAATGAATCAAACATCACATAAAATCCACAATTGTTCGAGCAATGTTTATTAAGATAATCACAATATGATGTGGTATTACCGTAGGTGATTTCCATGTAGGACCATCTGGAGCACGACCATGTATTTTCTTCATAATACTAAAGGAAAGTAAATTCAAATTTGATTAGTTTGACTAATAAATGAGTTAGCTTAAGATAATCACCACTAGGTAGCTATATTTACTTTTGTAGTATAGAGGCCACGAGGTACTTCTTTGTTGATCGAGCTAAATCAAGGTGAAAGATTGTGTTTTTAGCAGGACAAATCACCATGAGGAACCAATGATACCTACATAAATTCACAATTCACAAACAAATCAATAATTAGGGTACAAAATATATTTCAAATGTAGAAAGAATTGAATTACACATGGTTAAACGTACTCCTGATAACATGGGGCGAATATGAACTCATCTCCCGCACGCATTGATTCCCTAATACTATGATTAACATAGTCCATCACCTCAGGGGAGTTGTTTAAGATTCTAGTCTCGGATGTCTGCTCGGGGCATAACCACCCAACTTTACCAGGGGAATAACAAATTCTTTCCACTCTTCCTCCGTCACGCTTGGCCATATTTTCCACTGTGGTTCTTGTTCCTCAACAACATCCTCATTTCCACCTTCACCACCCTTCCCCTTGGAAGCTTTCTTCTTGTGTTTCTTCTTCTTATAGATCCATCCATTGGTCAAATGGGTCTTGAAGCCTCTGAATCTCTCCGCTATTAAAGAATCAAACACCCTTCTCTTCTCAGGATCATTTGGAATATTAAACAGCTTCTGCAATCACAAATACAAGCAATTATTATGTTAAATTCACTAACAACTATTAAGTGAAAGTATTTGTAATTGTGTAAATGTGCATTTAAACAAAACACTTGCCCTGGTATCATCCCAAAATGTTTGAATCAAGCCTGGAGGTACTTGCCGCCAACCAAGTGTAATCGGGATTTTGCGCGCACACATGCCAACTTGGTTTGCATAATTCCGAAGCCATTTGCCAGTAGGTCGTCCTCTTTTGTTATACTCCAGGACCATGGGACCGTTTGGCTTCCTAAAACTTGTTGTTGGACCCCTACCCTTTCTCTTAGCAGGAGCCTATAACCCCCCTCCACCACCTGTGTTCAATTGCTCATGTCTTTGGCTATCAGTTTGAGGAGTAGTGTTCTCACCAACGACCTCAACAATTGTAGAATCAATAGGAGGCGCACGTTCAGCTGACAATTCAAATTCTACAAGCCTGCGCTCAAAAGCATCTTGTTCCTGATCTTCTGGCTCACCCAAATCAGTCTCCTTGTTGACATCATATGGCTTGTCCTTGTCCTCATACTCACCATCATATCCATCGTCATCATCCTCCAAATCCTCTACTAGTGGGTCATGATCGTCCTCCATGAGTTATAAAAACCTGTCATTACAAACATAAAACGATATTAGTTCCATAAAAGATAAAAATGTTGACACATAGGTCATACTACATGTTAGCATATAAAATAGGCAAGTAAGTTCACATATAGATCATTTTTATTCTATTTTCATCAAATTGACTTGTAAAAATAGGCAACTAAGATCAGTACATGTTAGCATATAAAATAGACAAGAACTTGTAAAAATTTAGCAACTAAGTTAACACTTTCATTCATTTTTCCCAAAACTATTAATAAAATAACTTAACTTATGATTAAATAATAATTTTAAATGCTTACAATCTCAAATTAACTGTTGTAGTACCTCATTCTAACATTCCTTCGTTGTGGTCTGACCGCATATAACTTGTTTGGTCGTCTATATCATTTGATGCAATAGGTCTAGGAACAGTGAAAGGTGCTGAATCATCAAACGCATCGTATTCTTCCTCATCCTCAACATCTCCAATGCCTAGGATTCTTCTTTTCCCAGCTAGCACAATTGACCATTTTGAATCGACTGGGTTAGTGACAAAGAACACTTGCTTAGCTTGAGATGCTAGGATGAACGGTTCCGCACTATCATTCAAGTGGCCAAGATCTACAAGAGTAAAGTCATCATACTTGACATTACGCCTGATATTATCAACCCACTTACACTTGAAAAGTGCAACCGTGAAGTTACAATAATCAAGCTCCCATATTTCTTGAATTCGACCGTAGTATGACAATTTTGCATCGACAGGTGATTTATCCTTTGCACTTGCAAACTCCCTTGATGATGCCACAAGGGTTACTCCACTGTTTTGGGTCGACGAAGATTTCAAATCCCGACCCTCTGTCCAAAAAGTGTACCCATTGATGTCATATCCCTCAAATGAGCGAACATCATCCCTAGGACCATAAGCAAGCCACCTTACTGTATCGGTGACACTATCATCCAAACGACTCATCACTCATTCACTAAACCAACTCACAAACCTCTTATTATGCAACTGCATCAGTTCCCTTTCACCTTTCGATGGAAATTCATCACGCAAACTAGCCATGTGCTCATCTAAATATGGGTGAACATCTGCAACATGGTGCAACACATAAAGGTGTGCTTGTAAGAACTGATCTCGATCAGGTGACATTCGTTTTGACCCAATTGTGCCATGACCATCCAGTCTCCCTTCATGTCGAGAAGTAGGAAGACCAATAGGTTCAGCAACGGCTAAATAGTCGGCCACAAAATTACCAATCTCCTCACTCACGGTCCCTTGAATCATGCTTCCTTCCGGATGAGCCGGATTCCTTACTTTATCTTGCAATGTGCCCATGTGTCTTTCAAAAGGATAGCACCACCTTAGGAAAACTGGACCGCACAACTTAATCTCACGCACCAAATGTAGAATGAGGTGGACCATTATGTCAAAAAATGAGGGTGGGAAATACATCTCAAATTTGCACAAAGTCACAACCACATCCATTTGCAAAGCATCAAGTGTACAAGGATCAACCACTTTGCTGCATATTGTATTGAAAAACGAACATAGGCTTGTAATAGCTTCCCTCACGTGCTTCGGTAAAATACCACGAATTGCAATCGGTAGAAATACTTGCATCAACATGTGACAATCATGGGATTTCATACTTGTCAACTTCATTTCGCCACTTAAGGATACAAATATTTTCATGTTAGATGAGTACCCAGAGGGAACCTTAATGCCGTAAAGACATGCACAAAACATCCGCTTTTCTGCCCTTGACAATGTGTAGCAAGCCGGTGGTAAATACTTCTTCTCAACCTTGCCTTGACCCTCATCATCTCTACTCTTTGAAGCATCCGCGGCCTTTCCCTTTCCCTTGCTCTTCCCCTTTCCTTTTTTCGAAACATTTACATTTTCCTGTTCCGGTTCCTTTCCCTTTCTATCCTTCCCCTTTCTAACCTTGTCCTGAGGCCATAATTCCGGACGAATCCCCATCTCTTGCAAATCTAACCGTACACCCTTTCCATCCTTTGTTTTGCCTGAAATATTAAAACGCGTTCCCACAAGAGCATCACACACATTCTTCTCTATATGCATCACATCAAGGCAGTGCCTAACATCATGTTCTTTCCAGTACGGAAGCTTCCACAAGATTGATTCTTTTTTAAAAAGAGTTGTTGAGACCGGAGCTTTTTCATATTTTCCAAACACCGTTCGTATACCCTTAACTCGAGCATAAACCTCAATACCCGTCAATGGCCTAGGCGCAAATGCGCAATCCCCTCCTCCACTGTCCCATCGAAAGCCTTTTTCTGCCTACGGTACGGGTGATCACGCCTAAGGAACCTTCGAGTCCTTAAGTACACATCTTTGTGAGAATTCTTCAATTATATGCTTGATGTGTCATCAATACAAATGGGGCATGCTTTTTTCCCTTTAACCTTGTACCCACACAGGTTGCCATATGCAGGAAAGTCATTCATGGTCCACATAAGGGCTGCACGCAATGTAAACATCTCGTTCTTATGAGCATCAAAACAAGAAACCCCTTCGTCCCACAATTTCCTCAAATCGTCAATTAGTGGCGCAAGGTAAACATCTATGTCATTTCCAGGTTGCCTAGGCCCCGTTATTAGCAATGAAAGCATTATATACTTCCGTTTCATACATAACCGAGGCAAATTGTAGATCACCAAAAGAACAGGCCAAGTGCTGTGCTGGGTACTAAGAGTGCCAAATGGATTCATCCCGTCTGTGCACAGCCCAAGTCTTAAATTTCTGACTTCATTACCAAACTCCGGAAACTTCAAATCAATGTTCTTCCATTACGGGGAGTCAGCCGGATGCTTCAGCATTCTGTTTTTCTGTCTTCCCCCGGCATGCCACCTCAAGTTTGTAGCGTCTTTTGGAGTTGAGAATAGACGCTTAAACCTTGGAATAATAGGAAGATACCACAACACCTTAGCAGGAGGACCCGTCGTACCAGGATTGCAACTCATGCGCTTGTAGCGCGACTGCTTGCATCGTGGACACTCCTCCAATTGTTCATACTCATTACGATACAAAATACAGTCATTAGGACATGCATGTATCTTCTTATACTCCAAACCAAATGGACACATCAGCTTCTTTGCATAATAGTAAGACTTAGGAATTTCATTCCCATCAGGCAAGATATCACTTAATGCGGTCAACAAAGAAGTGAAACTGACGTCCGTCCACCCATGCTTCGACTTAATGTTAAAAAGTGTTAGCACGGCAGAAAGTTTGGAGTATTTTTTGCGCCCAGGGTACAAAGGCTTTTTGGAAGCCTCCGAAAGTAAATCAAACACATCACCTTCGACTATATGCAACATCTCATCCACGTCCTCATCCTCGACCTCATCTACTGGATTAACCTCAGCTCCATCCTCACCATCCTCAAAAACATATTCATCATTCTCACATTCCTCGTCCACATGAATCTCATTGCTTCTGTCATGCACATCATTCCCATTAAGATCCCCACTATACTCTCCACTTTCACCATGCCAAATCCACACATCGTATTTAAGTCTAAACCCACGATAAAGTACATGATCTCGATCTCAAAACTATTGACCACCTTCACATTATTACAATCAACACAAGGACAATATAGGTCTTCCTCACCCATTTTGCGCTGATAAGATAAAGCCGTCTTGCAAAACTCTTGAACCCCATTCCAAAATTCCAATGTATCACGTCTACCATACATCCAACCACGAGCTTTCTCCATTTAGTAAAGTGTCTCTAAACATATATAGCAACATATTATGAATAATGTACAATTGCTACATATTTTACGTAAATCAACTTCAAGTACACACCGTGAATAAACCATTCATATAGTGAAAAAATGCATGTTTCCAAAGTGTCCTTATCACTCCAACCTAACCCATCCTTGAATGTCTACTCTCACTAGTGAATGTATGTCAACTTTCCAATTTTAAGGAAAATCCGGCAGCACTTCCCCCCAGTTCTCCAAGTACACGATGTAGATAATTACTTACCCACATATGTACCCAGAGAACATGGTGAAGAAATGGAAAGCCAAGATGTTCCTTAAAATCGAAAAAAAGACATACATTCACCACCTAAGTGAGAGTAAACATTCAAGAACAGTCCCAACCGGGGACTATTCAAGACTTTCTCCTAATGAGAAAGCCTTGAACGGGTATCTAGGCATATGATGATGCAAACATTCAACAAGACACAACTTGCAATATCATGAACAAACTTTTATCAAATGGATAAATAGAAAGAAATATAGCTCCATAAAGATTATAGTTCATACCAATATAGCAATTACAATGGATGTAATGTCACGAACTTCCCACTTGAGTAGCTAATAAACTTGTGCTTCACTACATATCAATCTAAAAATTTAAAAAAATAAAACAAAACACAAAAGTTAGTGATTATTTAATAACTACAACCATTGCTAAAGTATATTGTAATTACAAAATTTGAGTCACTAGGTTACTAATCTCTAATTCATTCCTACGTACATTTCTCAAGTAACTAACAAACTAATTCAACCATAATATATTTAAATTTTGCCAATAAAACCACCTAAAATTCACTAAAAGAAACATATACAAAAACAAACATATAAAATACACAATTTAACTACCAATAATCAAAATTGGGGTTAAATTATATTCAAACCCTAGCTAATTTTAGTTTGCTCAATATGCCCAATAATTATTCAAATTGCAAATTAAAATATAGGTATAACTTCAAATTAATGTTCAAAATGACTAAAAAATTAAACACTAACCCTAAGTAAAAGTGGAATGGGCGGCTGGACAGGTGGCGTAGAGGAGGAGGCGGCTGTGCAGGTGGTAGATTGGTGGAGGCGGCTGTACTCACGCGCAGTGGTGGAGGCGGCTGTACTCGCGGCTGCTTGCTGCTTGTGCTAGAGCAGGAGGCGGCAATGGAAGGCAGAGGAGGCCGATTTCAGAGGTGGAGGCCAGGGGTGCGCGGCGGTGGTGGAGGGTGGTGCGGTAGCGTCAGTGATTGTGGCTAGGTTTTCGTGAACTAAGAATTTTGGTTAGCAGTGGTGCGTTTTGGTGAATGAAACAGGAAAGAGAAAAAGGAAAGAGAAGGAAGAAGAAAAGAGGGAGGAAGAAAAGAAGGGCGTGACTTTTTTTTTTTAATATAATTTAAAAAGGCCACCGGTTCAAACCGGTGGCATTTATGATTATTGCCACCGGTTTGGTTTGAACCGGTGGCTTTTTAGGTTTGCCTCAAACTGCCCATTTAATAAGCCACCGGTTTTCAAAAACCGGTGGCCATTGGGCGGTGCTTCTTTCAAATTTTCTACTAGTGTGAAGATCCAATGGTGACAATTGTATTGGAGATCTACTCTATTATCAATGAGCATTTCTAAACTCTATCTCATTTATTGTTTTGCTTAGTATTCATGTTTAGATTGTTTGATTTTGGTTAGATTTTGATGATTTGATGGTTGATGTTTGATTAGAGTTATTGTTCTTCTTTGATTGTTGATTCTTTGATTGTAGATTGTTGATTTCTTAGTTGTTTGTTGAATTGATGATGTTGCTAGAGTAGTTGTTGGGTTAGGGATTTGGTGAAGCTTGTATTATGTAATGAATTGATGAAGATTGGGGATTTTGATGGAGTTGATGATGTGATTAATTTGGTTAATTGATTATCTGCATGTGTGTGTTTGATTTAGGCTTGATCACCCTAGTTATTCACACTAGATTGCATTGTAAGTTCACATTGATACGGACCATTGATTTGTGGCTTGCATTTACACGATTGAGGTGTCTTGAGATGTTTCCTAGCTAGAGTTTATCGTAGTTGACGCTAGTTAGACCTCTAGGAGAATAGCTTGATATGCTCTTTTGGTTGCATAATCGATCTTCCCTCGCATTGCTTGACTTAGTCAACTTCCTAAACCAATTTGCATTGTTCATTACTATTATAAGTGAATCCTAATCCCTAGCATTTTACTTGTTTGGTTTCTTTGTCTTAGTAGCTGTTAGTGTCCTCTTTTACCCTTTGTCTTCGACCTAGCTTAGGCACATAATTGGAAGCACTTAGACATTATCGATCCTTTGGGTTCGACCCTTGACTTACCTCTATACTTGGATTTAGGTTTGTTGAGTGTTTATAAATTTTGTTTGGCTTAGGAGGATTAGTCGAACGACCTAATTTTCCCACGTCAATTAATCAAGCATTAACAATTAACAATAATAAATTACCTCTTCATATTATTTATGGATCCTCACACATAATAAAATCTAAACTAATCAAAGCAATTTAACAAGACATGATCAAAGAAAGAAATAAATTACTAAAAATAAAAGAAAAGAAATCATTACCAAAGTTAATGGAAATAATGAATTGAATTAGAATCAAGAGTTGTAGTAGAGAGAAAAACAAGAGAGAAGTTTAAGCTAAAAACTAAGTAAAGAGAGAAATAGCTAAGGAAAGAGATAATTGTATCAAACAACTAAAAATGTATATATATAAAGCTCCTAAAAATCCTAATTAGAAACTAGGTAAAAATCGCCGGAATTAACTTCAAGACACGCGCCCGGTCAGGCGAAGCATCACCCGGCCAGACCTGCCTTTTTTCATCAAGGATGCTTCTCTCGCGCCTGATCGGGTGCGAGCTCGGGTGAAGGGCTGCTTGTTCCTTCTTCCGCCCCGCCAGGTCAAGCGCGCCTTAGGGCGAGAATGCCTGGCCAGGCAAGGCCACTTGGACACTTCTTTGGACTTCATGGGCCTTGATACTTAACCCAATTCGAATTTCCTCTAAGGGACTTGAATACTCGGTGTCCAGTGCCTCGGCTACTCATATGTTGAGCCCTTAATAACCGGTTTGGTTACTCTAACCGGCCTTCGACTATGAAAGGTGGTCCTACTCTTCCAATAGTCGTATTTGCTCCAAGTAATCCTAGGAAAAAGCTCCAAATATGCAATTTCCTACCAGGAAATTTTGACTTTTACCACCAAAAAATTTCGACAAATTGTTTTTTACCACCTACTATTTTAAAAGTTGTATTTTACCACAAAATAAAACTCTGAAAATTGTTTTTTACTACCTGCTGTTAAGAAAACCGTTAAATCTAACAGAATTTTTTATATTATTCGATTTTCGTGCCCAAAATATGTTCTTCATAGGTTTAGGGGGGCATTTTAGCCCTATGAATCCAATTTGAGGTCGAAATTGATAAAAAATGATAAAAAATACCTCGTTTTGCGTGTTTATAAATACATCAAATTGCGTGAAACATGCAAAACGAGGCAATTCCAATCATTTTTATCAATTCTGACCTCAAATTGGACCCATAGGGCCTAAAT
This sequence comes from Chenopodium album, assembly GCF_948465745.1. Lineage (NCBI taxonomy): Eukaryota > Viridiplantae > Streptophyta > Magnoliopsida > Caryophyllales > Amaranthaceae > Chenopodium > Chenopodium album. The sequence goes on along the minus strand of NC_137857.1, from coordinate 23,186,042 downwards.
GTCCCCCTAAACCTAAGAAGAATATATTTTTTGGCACGTAAATCGAAGAATTTTTTTAACACCGTTAGATTTAATGGTTTTCTTATCGGTAGGTGGTAAAAAACAATTTTTAGAACTTTGTTTGGTGGTAAAATACAACTTTTAAAATAGTAGGTGGTAAAATACAATTTGTCCAAATTTTTTGGTGGTAAAAGTCAAAATTTCCTTTAAACTGCTCGAATTATGTTAGAATCGATATATTTGGGGGCTATTTATAAACAAAAATCGACGCAAACTTAATCCCAATTGAATTCGAGAAATTCATAATTATTGCGCCGCAATAGGAGCATCGCACCGCGACAGCCTATATTGTTGCTCTGTCGCAGACCACGTTTTGTCGACTTTGACTCGGATTTGTACTTTGGCGTTACGGTTTTTTGTCCTTTCAAATCCTTATCGAACACTATGTGTGGAAATTTCTTTCAAACACTTATCCAACATTGATTATTTTAAGTTTTATTCAATTTAAGCTTAATTTAGTCAAACTCCATTTTTTTTTTCATTTTTTCTTTTTTGGGGAGAAAGTCGGATACCCTCCAATAATAATAAAAATGACGAAAATGTTTGCGCAAAAATTCGTCGCAATCATTCACACACTCACATGCACATATAATGAAAAACAAAATGAAAAGGATAAAACGTACATAATAATGCTAGTATGTGATGAGTGTCATTTATGGCACTCATTTGGCTTCTTTTAAGATGATTTTCATGATATTTTATAGCTCTTTTCCTTAGTTTTCCCTAGTTTTGTTCTTTACTTCGTTAGTTAGTGCTTTCCTTAGTTAGTTTTCTTGTTTTGTGTATTTCTTTGTTTATTTGTTCTTTTTTCCCTTTTATTTACTTGTTTTCGTTTGTTTTCAGGTTATGATCGTGTTTCCAAGGATTCCCGAGCCTTCCTCTCATATTTCTCATCAATTTGGATGCCTCATGTTCGTCTTTTGGAGCTTCAAGTTTGAAGGAACGCAAGGTGCAAGTCAAGAGATCAGTGTACGCATGCTGTGGGGGCATCATCTTTGCCATGAACCCACTAAAATATCCATTTCAAGACTTCCTACCTTAGTGTTCATCATCATCACCAAGACGAGCGCTCGAGGATGAGCTAGGACGAAGAAAGAGGGGAAGTGCCCTGCTGCCAGGTGTGGGCGCGCACGAGGGTGGTGCGGGCGCACCATGTGCGGGTGCGGGCGCACCTCCTCTTGCCCCTATTCCGTACCCATTTTCCCGCGGCCGCGCCTCTTCTCTGATGCGACCGCACCTTACGGGTTTTCTTTTGGGACGATCTAACTACTTCTTCTTTTGTATCTTTCTTAATTATAGTCTTTCCTTCTATTTTTAGAGAGAGAAGAATTAGAATAGAATTAGAATTAGTTTTTGATCAAATTAGAGAGATTTTTAGAGAGAGAAACTCTAGGTTTTAGTGAGAGAAATTGATGGTGGATTGTTGATGATTGAAGCTTTCTTTAATTCCTTTGATCTTGATCAAGATTGTAAGATTTCCTTTTCTTTAATTCAATCTTTAGTTTGATCTTTAGTTTGATTTCAATTGTTTTGTTGAATGTTCAAGTTTGATTGAAGTTTGATTGATTTGTGATTTGATTTTAGTTTGTTTAATTTGATCATGATGAATTTGTTGTTTAGCTTTGTTTTGATCTTGATTTCTATGGATTGTGAGTAGTTAGATTGCTAGGGTAATGGTGAAGCATGTATGAGTAATGGATTAGTGCTAATTGGGGAAAATTGATGGAGTTGATGATGTGATTAAATTTGGTTGATGATCATGTGCATGAGTGTGATTAATTAAAGAGTAGCTAACTTTGATTGTTGCTCTAGATTGCATTGTAAGTTCACATTGATACGGACCAGTGATTTGTGGCTTGCATTTACACAATTGAGGTGTCTTGTGATGTTTCCTAGCTAGAGTTTATCGTAGTTGACGCTATTTAGACCTCTAGGAGAATAGCTTGATACGCTCTATTGGTTGCATGATTGATCTTCCCTCACATTGCTTGACTTAGCCAATTTGACCTCCCAATTAGTTGATTCCATTATGACTACATGTGGATCCTAGCCCTAGTGCTTATTACATTTGATTTCTTCTCATTTATTAATCATCTTTGTCCTAGCATAGAATTCACACCCTATCTTTAGACTTCGGAATAACTTCACAATAGACAATAGACAATAGCTCACCATTCCTTTGGGTTCGACCCTCGACTTACCGTTATACTTGTGTAGGGTTGTGTTGAGTGTTTATAAATATTGTTTGACCTAGGGTAGGGGTTAGCCTCAACGACCTAGCTTCGACCCTCGATCAGTACGTATATATATCGTGTCTAACCAAGGCATTAAAGTCAATAATACACATAAAAAAAAAAAAGCAAAGTCCTAGATAGTCAAAAATAAATAAATATAGGTATAACTATGGTCCCTGAGGACGCAACTATGGAGGAACCCTGAGTGTATCAAGAAATTGCACAGTCTGTGGGGTCAATCCCTAACCAGCATCAGCATCGCCAGTCGTAGGAATCGAGAGGATAGGGCCAGTACATCCTGTCTCACCCTGCTGCGACGATGAGCCAACCTCGTACGTCTCACCAGCCATTAAATGAACTAGTGTTGGAGTACCTTGACCAGAGGGCTTCCTCACCTCATCCTCGGTAGAAGAGTCGGAGCCGTCTAAAACAACGGTGCGATCTAACCCCTTTCTCTCGTCTTGGGTCTCAACCGAGGTGTGGCGGCACCTTAATCCAGATCAATCCCTCCTACCCTCGAGTCTCGAACGAGTGCGCGTCGGAGGAATAGGCTTAAATAGAAAAGTAAGCCAAGTCAAATATAGAGAAACAAATAAAACAAACACAATACATGTCAAGAAACATACCTCTGTCACACCACCATCACAGCGGCATGATGCATGGTGGCTCAACCTCATGAGCTGGTAACGAAAGACGTCCATAGCTGCCGCCATCCTCGTCATTACCTCACGAGAAAACTGCAAAGTAAAAAGGGTTAGAAGTAATCAAAATATGAATGCAGATAAAGATAGGAGATATCTTACCCAAGTCTGACGTCGAGGAATCGACCTCCTCACTAGATGCCACTCCTCAGGAGTCGGGGGTATCATCTCCTCGATCGGCCCATAAGCAGCCTGATAGGTAATGGACATGGTCAAAGGTACAAATTCAGAGCCACCACTGCAGCCTGCAAAAATAAACTTCAACAATTAAAAATCGTTGAGGGCTACCGAAAAAGAAATCAAAAGATGCAAAACACACATCTGCCTCCTCTAATATGCAAGGTGATTGAGCCAACTGCGGCAAACGTCTCTCTCCATAATACTGGTTTGGATGGCTGTATCGCTGCCATTCCACACTAGCTAACGACGAATCCATATGAATCCTGAAGCTCACCTGGTCCATCTATGCCTTGGAGAGACGATTCGGAACAACGAAAAACTCCATGGAATGCTGAATCGCGACACTCTCGCCCAAGTACACCACTGCGTCGTACGTCCCCTAAAAGTAGCGCCTCTGAGTTGTATACTACCCATGGACAGAAAAGGGGCTCAGGCTCCTGTAAAAAGGACATCCATAAGTTAGCGCCCTACAAAAAAGAACAAACAGAAATATTGATAATGATTCATACCACGAGAAGCAACTCCCGCATAAGTGCAGTGGAAGTAACACCAGGATAACCACCTCCCCAGCTAGCAGCAATAGGGAGCCCGCGCGGTGAAGACCTAGCTGGCACCAAAGATGACAAGTACTCGTAGAACCAAACTTGTGATAACAGGGAAGGTCTGTAAAATCTAACACCCTTTTAAAATAGAAGTATACCTCCATGATCCTCTAGAAACTAGAAAGAGTGACCTCCTCCTCATAGCTCCGATGATGACAAGCTAGTCGCAATTCGAGCACGAAGTTAGCATAGGCCAAGCTGGCCCAATCAAAAGTCCCGACTAGTTGAAGGTCGCGAAGAGAAGGGAAATAGTAACCTTGTGAAGGGAGAAGGTCCCTAACAACATAATCAGAACAAAGATGTGCACCTGCTGCTCCGGGGTGGTCGCATCGTCTCGGAAGGCCTCCACTAGGAATGACCGGAGGATGGATCGACCGTTGATCTGTACTAACCTAGACATAGCATGAGTCCGGACAGCGATTGGACCTAGCAGCTTGTCCACCTCTGGCGAGGAAAGGGCGAGGTCCCTGCCGAGAGGAACTACAGTCGACTGGAACTTCAATCCGGTAATAACAGAGAAGTCGAGGGGAGTGATAGTCATCTCACCCCAAGGAAAATGGAATAGGTTGGTGGTATCCCAAAAGAACTCCACCAAAGCTTAAACTTAGAAAGGGATCGACTCCAAAGAGTAGAGCGCCCGCATAGTCTGGATTAGAGGAGTCAAGCCGCATAACTCCCAAAGCGTGGACAACATCGCATTGTTGCAGAAATAAGTGTCGTACAGATGCCCGATGATTTAGTTGCCCGATCCATGGCATCAAATTCGATCATCGGCAATACCATGCTGTACGCACTCCAAAATTTAGAAAATGGGCGCGAAGTACAGAGTACCCCTATCCCACTCAGGGAACTCTCCAAGACTGGTGGAAGCACCCTCGCCTGTGTCAACAAGCTCTTCCTCTCGGTGAGCCCCACGAGAGTGTGAGCCAGAAACACGACATCGAGCCATGCTAATTATGTTCAATACATAAAAACAGTAAATTAAAGGTTCTACGGTAGTTAAGGTTCGCCAAGCCGCATGATACTATGTTTATCAAAAACAGAGCATGTTTTTGGTTCAAGCAATAATGACAACATTTCTAAGCAATCGAACAATTTCTTACAATACTATGGCAAGTATTGTGACAAATTAAGAGCAAAGAACAAGCAAAAACATGAGGAATAAGCCACATTGTGCTCACGAACTCAAGGTGTTCAACAATGGCAAATTACTCGTTTCTTCACCAAATTGAGTCAAACAAGTCTCAAAACATTCCCAATCTAACATACTGTAGGCGTCGTTTGAAGTGCGCCTACGTTAAACCATGTTGTGAATATGCTTGGCACTCATAGGAAGTGGGAATTGACATAACGATTAGGGACAAGGAAAGTAGGGAGCCGTCAACAAGTTTTTAAGGAACTTGTAAACCGTTCACGGATCATAAAAGGCAACCACGAAAAAGGGACAACGAAAGGCAACAATGATTGACCCGTGAAGGTTACACCCCATTCATAATCCATGAGATTACTAACTCCATATGGTTCGGAACCACGAAAGGAGGATCGGGGATGATGGTACGAAGTGAGTCATGGAGTCACATTCGCCCGTATTGGCCTCTACTCGATTCTTATATTGAAAAGTATTCCTGTGATCACAAAGGCATACAAACAAACTATTCAATTTGCTCCAAACTATTATTTATGCTAAATTGGTTGAATATTAATGCAACATATAATTCTAATTATTAGTGATCACTTCGATTTAATGGTAAGATTAAAAGGAACCTAAACCGGTTGTCCAAATTATCTTATTAGTCGTTATTTTCAAATACATATTCCCTTTAAACATGCAATATGGTGATCAAAAATATAGAATAAACAAACATTAATATTGGAAGCAATATAGCAATAAATCCAACAATATAAAATCGTTAGAAAAATAATAAAGATAAAAGGAACATAATTCCTTACTTTGATTTTGTTTGCTTGCTACTATAAAAACAATAAACGCGTTAGTAACTTCAAGGAAAATAATTAAACAATAATTAAAATGGAATTAAATTAAATTAAATGAGAATTGATTTGGGGCCAAACCCTCAAACAGTTCTACCTTTCACGCCGTGGTTTAAGGACAGAACCCCGGGTAAAGTACGGACTCCTTGGAGTGCTTAAGGAAGGTATTTTGAAAGAGAGAAGGGTAGGCTAGTGTTTAGGATAGAGCATAGAAGAGAAAATGAGAGAATTATTTGATGCCCCGTACATCAGAAATGAGGGGTTATTTATAGGAAAATGTGCTGAGGGAACACACGGAACCCTAAAATGTCAGAAACCCTAAAACAGTATCCCGTGACACGGCAAAGTGTACCGTGACATGGTAAACTCCACCGTCAGACGGGAGAGAATCCCGGGACGCGGTACTCTTCTGAGTGACACGGGATACTTTTAAACAAACGGGGGAAGAAAACGCGTTAGGGTTTACGCGGAAGGGACACATACTGTACCCGTGTCACATCAGGTCTCCCGTGACACCGGATTCTTTGCCGTCAGACGGGAAAGATTCCCGTGGCGCGGGATTTCTTGCCGTGACACGGGACAATTTTTGTCCTTTTTCCGTCTAAATTCATTTTTAACCCTAATTTCATTCAGCATTTTAGGTGCCGATTGATAATTTTGGGCCATTTTTCTGATTTATTAAAATCGGGCTAAAATAAGAAAGTAAATAAATAAAAGGTTTGGGCCAAAATAAATAATAACACAATAAAATATTAAAAGGGTTTTGGGCTGAAATTAAAACTATGCTTTTACCAAACACCAAGACTGATCCACGGACTATCCAGAAATACGAATTTAATTAAATATGATTTTTAAGCACTTTCGGGATTAAATACTGAACCCCACCAATAGTGACGGTGAAAGGTTGTTCATCATCGGGTTTGGTTTTGGGGAGACATTTTTAGGTGTCTACAGAAGCCCCCACTTTGACTGAGTTTGTAGAAACGTAAGTTTCGAAAACGATAGTCAAAGTATTCGATTGGGACGGAGAATGATTTAAGACGTTCTGCGATCCTAAATCACTCTATATACGCCGATACCTGCAGAAAAACATTAGTTCTACAGATAAAAGTGTAAGGGAATAGAATACGTATCTGACACCAGTGTATCGGTGACAAATGATGCTTGGTATCTTCCTATGCTTGAAGGAATCTACCGGATGATGTTTCGCTGAAATGCTTTCCATGCCTGAGGAAAGCCGACTGATGAATTTGGTAGTTTTCTATGCTTGAAGAAATCTACCGGATAACATTTTCCATGCTTGAGGAAAATCGAATGATGATTTTGGCGGTTTTCTATGCTTGAAGAAATCCACCGATAATGCTTTCCATGCTTGAGGAAAACCGACAGATGAATACTTTCCATGCTTGAGGAAAGTCGATGAATGAATACTTTCCATGCTTGAGGAAAGTCAATGTGATGAATGAAATAATCGTTGACTTCTTCGTGTTGAGAGGTGACAACGACCGACAATTTTCCATGCTTGAGGAAAAATTTGTCTATTGAAATTACAAGTCTCTGTGTATCGAGAACTTTGCGTCGGAATAATAGTGGTTCGATTGTCCCCGAACGTGGGCCGTAGATGATTTACCTTCAAGTCGACTTTTCGACCATATTAGGTGTTAAAAATGTCGAAGAATAGACTTTGACGCTTGCTAGGGGTAAAATAGTAATTTTGGTCCCCTTTAAATATCAGTTAGGGCCTTCGGCGCTTTTTCCGTGAGAAAATAACTGTCCAAAAACCTCGAAAAAATTGTTCAAACTGGTCAAAAATGCCAAGAATATTCGCTGATGGCTTCGAAAAGTGTGCAGGACAAGCGCAGAGTCATCGTGCCACGTGGCATCATGCCGTGGCACGGTAACTCATCCCGTCAGACGGGACTACAAACCGTGTCACGGGGGCCCAGTCAAACTGGGTTTACTAGTCAAACTGGTCAGTTGGCGTGAATTTCGTGTGTTTGACTTCCAGTATTATCGCGCCACGTCAGCATATTACCGTTACACTGCAACAATAACCGTGGCACGGTAAACGGGAAGTGTAACGGCTATTTTTTTTCCTTTAAATTCGAAATTCTGGTTAATCATTTTCGTCATTTCACCATTTTCCTTGTTCACCTCTTCTCTCTCTTTTCTCCATTTTCATTTTCATTCTCACCAAACTCCACCGTGCCTCGGTTTATTTTTCTGGTGTACGTCCACCGTCACTGTGACACGGGTCCTTAAACCGTGACACGGCGGTTTTGGCTGTTGTGCACTGCCTCGTTTCACTTGTTGCTGCTGCTGCTCGAAGCTTTTACTGCTGTCGCCGTCAGCCGAAGTCACCGCTGCTCTCGCCGGAGCTCCGTCGACCTTCAGCTTCACCGTGACACGAGAGCTTTACACCGTGTCACGGCGGTTTCGACCGTGTCGCGGCAGCTTCAAACCGCGCTGCTGTCTTCACGGTTTTTCGAGCTTTTGGAGCTCAAATCTCCATCAATCTTGCTCTCATTTTTTGCTACTTTCCTCATTTTCGATTCTGTACAAGGATCCATGTAAGTTTCCCTTGATTTTTGCCTCGAATTTGCTTCAAATGAGTAATTTCATGAGAAAAACCCTTAAAAATCAATTTGGGGATTTTTGATTTTGAGTTTTTATGTTCAAATTTTTGCCATGAATTTACTTGTATATGTATGTGTATGCTTTTGTGAGAAATTGGAGACAAAAATTGCATGATTTGGTGGAGAATTGAACAAAACACCATTTTTGAGTACTACTTCTTGTGAAATAATGTTGTTATTGCCCATGTTATTCCTTTGCACTTGAAATGATGAAATATTGATGGTAGATCTTGTAGAATATGCCATGATGTGTTGATCCATTGTTTTTGTGCAATTTCGAAGTATATTTTTGTGTATGTACTATATTGTCATGGAGAACATAGTATCATGCAGCTAGGAGAATTGTAGTATTAGTTTGTCATGGAGAAACTTAATATTAGGAATAATTCTATTATTTTGCTAATTTTTTGCCTTGAGGTAAAAATTTAGCGTATAACAGAAAATGCAACCAGAGGTAATTGAGAAGCCGTTTTTGAATAAATAAATAAATAAATAAATAACTTAGGAAATGATGCTAAGCATTTAGATTTTTATTTTTGAAATAGCATGCCTAGACGGCGGGATTGCGATCTTTCCACACGTGGCCGGCGTCAGGCTTTTCGGGAGGACACTCCCACAGTTCCTGAGGGTGCGGAGGACGACGCCCTAGATACCGAGCCGCGCGCTTCTTCGAGTAGGGGTAGATGGGTTCCACCTCCCAGGACACCCGATCAGTTGGTTTTCTGTCGTGAGAACCACGTTTCTCACCGTCCACTTGCCGGCATAGTCGATGGCACGCTTCTCCATTATGGATCCGGAGCTGGTGATTTGATTCCTCGTCTGCATGAGATTATCACGGGGGATCCTTTTACGAATGCCTTGTGGATATCTGCTGGTTTAGTGGACTTCTATTCTGCGGTCGTAGGGCTTCGCAGCCCCCGGGGTTGCGGCCCGACAGTTGTTCGTGCATTGTTGGAGTATTTCTGGGATACTACCAACACTTTTCATTTTTATTGGGGGGAGATGACAGTGACCCCTTTGGATTTCAGCATGATCACCGGTTTGCGCTTCACCGATCAGGCCGTACGACAGCTTCTTGACCTTAGCTGGGGGGCAGCCGAGGTAGCAGATCTGTTAGGTCCGGTCGTTCAGTATATTAGGACTCGACCGGTATCTCGAGGTGGTCCGAGGAGCAGGCGATCGGAGCTGGCCTCCATTCTGGCCCAGGGTTTCGACATGGAGGAGACATCTCCTGAGCAGCGAGTGCGGATTTTCATTCTGATTCTGATTTCTATGACTCTTTCTCCTGATAGGAGTTCACGCGCGCTCGTCTGCTATCTTCCTTCTTCAGTCAGGATCAATGAGATAGGATCCCTTAGGTGGCCAGCATTGGATATGCGGATCTTCTCTTGTCGTTGCGTCAAGGCTGCAGGCAGCTGAATGACCAGTCTCTGGTGACTGTTTACGGCTTATGGAGAGTCGTAAAGGTAATGATCTTTCCTTTTCTTGTGTTTGTTCGAATCTGTTTGATTCATGTGCTCAGAGATTACCTTTTCATTGCAGCTTTGGTTCTATGAGTATTTCCCGGGATTGGCCCCTCGTCGACGTCGTGGAGCGGTTTATGACTTCCCTTGTAATCCCCCGTATTAATAAATATATTATAAATATATTATAAATAAATTTTTATTTTATTTATAATTTTTATGTGTGTTTTTCCGGGATTTAAGTTTTAAAGTTCCAAATTATTTTTGGGTTGATGATTGATTTTGTTCAAAAAAGATTTTTAATTTCATTCAACAATTTATGCCATAGATATTAAACAAAGCTAGCCCATTTCATTTACCTAATTGGCCCATTAATTTTATGAGGCCCAATCTTAAAACTAACCCTACACCACTCTCTCTCCTATAAATACCCCATACATCCCCAAATTTTTCCCCACACAAAAGGTTAGTCTTATTTTTCCTCCTCTTTATTTTCTTTATTTTATTTTTCCTTTATTTTCTTTTTCCTTTTTCTTTTTTTTCTTTTCTTTTCTTTTTCTTTTTTTTTTCCTTTCTTTTTTTCCCCTTATTCCTCCTTCCTACGTGAGAACTTTCTCACTGCTCCACTTGCTGCCATTGCTACCGCCTGCTGCCACCACCGTCGGCCGCCCGCCGCCGGCGACCCACTGCCAGCGACCCACCAAGCAGCAGCCCTCGTGGCTGCCCCCTTCCTCTCCTCCTTCCTCCTTTGTTTCATTATTTTTTTTTCTTAATGTTTATGTAATTAGTTTTGGGTTTTGATTTATGGTATAAAGTTTATATTTTTTGTATCAAATTCATGTTTTTGATAGCTTAAACTTATAATTTCAGATTTTAATTATGCTATAAATTTTCAGATTTTATAATTTTAAAACCTAGGGTTTAATTTATTGAAATTGGGATTTTAGGGTTCTAATGAGCAATTAATTTGGGGCTTTTGTTCCTATTGGATTTCTAATGCATAATTAACCATAAAAACATGTTTTTGATAAAGTTTTAAGGACTTTTAATCTAAATTATATTGCTGGAAATTTGGTTAAGTATTAATTTATTGTTATGGGTTGTTTTCTAGGAAGTGATTTTTCTCTAGGAGACTTTTAATTAATTAAAAGTGGCGCAAAGGATTGTTTACACGAGGTACGTACATGTCTACTTCGTTGCAAGTAGTATCATGTTTAGGTACCAAAAGGAATGAACTTAGTTTCATGATTAGGGAACACTTGGATGTAAATTGTTTGGTTATATATTTAATTAATTCATGTATTTATGTTTATGAGGCATGTTTTGGTGAATTAATTATGCTTGTATGGAATTATGGATGCAAGTATGTGGAATTATATTGGATTAATTGTTTGTATGGAATGTTGATACAAACATATTTTATTGGATTGGTTTGTTAACCACATTTGGATTATTAAAGGATTGGAATTGAATGGTTTAAGTGGAATGAATTTAATAATTATTCCACAAGGTCATTATTATTTATTTATTACTCAATCATGACTTGTTAGTATGTTGAGTAAAGGTGGATTAAGCCGAAATGGCTAGGTGAGTTGACTATGTTCAACAATTTTGGATAATTTGGAAGTTTAATTGGAATTAAAGGTCAATTTGTGATGTGATCACCATTGTCCTAAATAAGATTAAAAATGAATTGATGTATGATTGTTATGTATGGTCTTCTTGAATGAGTCGGCTATTAATTAAAATTGTAATCACGTAAAGTGAAACATGGATGAGCAATAAAACTCTGGAAAGCGTGCACTTCTAGAGTATTGACAATTATGGGTTGGGGTACACGGTGGTAGCCCGTGGCTTTTCGAGGCTTGTTTGATCAACATGTCCTCTTCTCTTTTGGTATTTACATTTTATTTTATAATGAAAGTTAGATGGGATCCTAGACTAACTTTGTGAGAATGGAGTCTCGCCCATTCTTGCATCGCGCTATACTTTTATTTCAAATGGTCATTTGGGACCAAAATGATTTGGTGGATTGGACAACCTGGTCTATTACTTACTCCAAATTAAATTAATTGGATTAATTATAAAGAGTCAAGTGTTTGGAATTAGTTAGTAAGTATGTTGAGTCAGTTGAATTGTTTAAGTGTGGAGTCTTGATTAAATAAATTTGTATTATATGTTTATTTACTTTAATTAGTTGAGCATGCAAGGTCTTGTGCGTTGTAGCTTGTATGTACTCAGCTTTGCTGATTGCGTGCTTTTGTGTGTGCCTTTCTTTTGGTCATGGCCTTCGCCTTTCAATGACCCTGTGATGATCCAATTATTACACTTGTATTATTGGGGAGCAGTGTTGCACAGGTTAGCTTGATGATGTGAAGTTCGGGGATTTGACATACGCATTGTCAAGGGATTGGTGTGATTGAGCGTAGTCGTTCTTTATGTCGAACTTATTTATGTTTTGCAATTTCATTCATGTTTTGGATTTTTAATATTGGTTTGGTTTTAAATAAGGGCCTTATATGGTTCCAATTTGTAAGCTTTGACTTATTCGTTTGCTAAACTGTGTTATTTTTAAAGACTTATGTTTGGTTTTCCGCTGCAATACTTTGATAAAGCCTTAACGTTTAAACACGTGGCGGTAACATGTCAATGGTTCTCCACTATTTTATTTAAATTAAGTGGTTTGAAAACGGGAGAATTATTGGGGTGTTACATCCCTGTTGGAGATAGCTGGCGTGACCGAGGCGAGTCGCGAGTGGAGTTTGTCTTTATGCTGCGCCGGTTGTTACGCCGAGGCACTACTTCTGTTGGTGTAAGAGTTAATTTTGCAGCCTACCATTCTTTATCTTGACGTCATTTTCAGCATCTCATTGCAACTTTTTATGGTTTTCAGGTGGCTATTGATGTCTAGTATTGGCCTTGGGCTAGGATGACTGACCTTCCTGAGGCCCTGCAGCTTTCAGCGCGCCGTACTGTTTTTGTTGGTACTGGTCGCTTTGTTTGGTATCTTGGAGAGCGTGTCGTTCGCCAGCACAGTGATGATCGTTTTGTGGTGCCTTTGCCTCCACCAGAGTCGATGTTGGACTCACGCCTGCTCAGGGACTTGATAAACAGAGGAGAGCCGTTCACTTTCCCTTGGCAGGGTCTCGTGCACATGGGGGGTGATTACTCGCGGGACGTGCTTCCCCTTTTGGCTCCTCCACCCCGTCTTCCCGAGGTATGGTTTTCTTTTGAGAATTTTATCACTAGTCTCTGTTTAAATCGTCGAATAACCTGATTATTCGATCGTATTTTCAGACGACTGTTCGCCCTGTGGGGAGGATTGAGGTACCACCTCAGTCTGTCCGTTACCCGGGCCTATTGGTATTACTGAGGACCACATTGCTGACGCGCCAGAGGTTTACAGACAGGCGCAGGAGTCTTTACCTGACGTGTTTGAGCCGGTGAGCTTTTGATATATTGTTCACCCTTTTGAAGACCTCTTGTTACTGATTTTCCTTTGCTTTGTTCTCAGCCTAACCACCCGGAGATGATGGGATTCATGAAGCTGGTTGACGCCTTAAAGTATTGCATCATCAAGCTTCGGCGTGGCGCGAGTTGTCGAGGCGGTTCTAGTGATGTCCTTGAGGTATATTCACCTTTTTATTTTTACCATTTGTTCTATCTTGCATCATTGACATCTTTGATTACGTGTTTTTCAGGAGCGACGGAGGTCCCGATCGCGCTCGAGGCATAGAGATCGGACGAGGGGGAGCCTAGTCATGGCAGACGATCTCCACAGGTTCGTCGGCATTCTCATTCTCAGCGGGAGCCTCCGCTTTCTCAGCCATCTCGTGAGGCTCAGTGGCAGCAGCCTTAGCCTTCCCAGCCATTCCAGTATTTTCAAGGTCAGTGGCAGCAGCATTCATTTTCACAGCCTTCACAGTCTGAGTTCACTCCAGTCATCACTCCTGTGGATCGGGGCTTATATTCAGCTCCGTTGTCAGGGGGGATACCTTCACCAGTGCCTGGCTTGTTTTCAGTTCCACTGTCTGGGACGATGACTTCACCGACGCTTCTACTTCATGGAGTCAGTCTTCGCCGTTTACCAGCTGGACGGGCCCTGCTTTGACCATGTCTTCTACTGGAGTTATTGGGACTAGTAGGGAGACTACTCCTCGTACTCGGATGATGGAGGGACTCTTTGGTTCTCAGCCCCCGTATACTTAGGATACTCAGGCTGGAGATGATACTAATAGTAGTTCTAGAGATTTTTGACCGAGGGTTTATATTTGTACTTTGCTTGATGACACTTGACGCTATCTATGTACTATGACTTACTTTGTATATTTTATTCACACTCTATGTGTTTTTTTTAAAAAAATTTATTCAATGTGTATGTTAGTGTGTGCTTGAGACTAATTGTGTGTGCTGTGTGTTTATTAGCAACGCGAAAAAAAAAACCGTTATTTTTCGTAAGTGGAGGGTACCGACCTTCTCCCAAAAGAAAAAAAACAAAAAAAGAAAGAATACAAAGGCTAATTTTACAACTTTCCCAAATGGAGCGAGTTTAATAACTTCCCCAAAATAAAATGAAAAATAAAATGGAGCAAGTTTAGCAACTTCCCCAAAAATAAAACAAAATAAAATAAAATAAAACAAAGCAAATAAAAATAAGATAAAATAAAAACTTCCCCAAAAAATAAAATAAAATAAAAAAAGGGGGAGAATTTTATTGGGAATATAACTCTCGAAATAAGAGTAGAAGATAAATGTAAACAAAAATATCCGGAAAAATAGGTCAGGGATGAAAAATAGAAAGTGCGTGCGCACCGTGACACGTATTGTTGTACCGTGTCGCGGTAAAATGTCCCGTGACACGGTAAGTGTTCCCGTGTCACGGTGTAATTCCCGTGTCACGGTGAGTATTAACGTGTCACGGGGATAAAATAATTGCAGCCGCGTTTTAATACGCGTATAACCTGATAAATTTTTCCACTTCCGCCCCTTTTCGCCTATAAAAATACGACTCATAATTCATGATATGCATAATTACAAAATACAAAATAATTAGAATTTTTTATTTCAATAATAATGTCTCAGAATTTTGATAACATATTGCGTGATTGGTCATATTCTTTGACTGCTGCTGACAAAAGAGAATTGGAGTTGTTTTATGTGAGAGGTTTATTAGCCTTGAGACATGTCGCGATTGAACATGATTTTCTGAGGGCAGCCCTAGATTACTGGAGTCCAGAAGCTCATTGCTTTAAGTTTGATTATGATGAACTCTGCCCTCTACCAGAAGAATTTGGTGCCATCTTTGGCTTTCCTGCTAGGAATCTCGTTGCCATGCCGACTCTGCGCGAATACTATTACCAGGATTTTGAACGTCATCTGAATTTGAGAGATCCTGATTTGAATAGGATTGTGTGCGGTAATGAAGTAGATCTAGAAAAGCTTGCAAATTTATATTTCAATCGCCCTATCTCTGAGTCATATCATGTATACCGTAGAAGGGCTTATATTTTTTGCATGTTTAGCAAGCTTTTATTTGCAAACGGTAGGGTAGGACATGCTTGTTTAGCGTCTGTGCTTCAACATGTTGAATCTGGAAGATCCCCTATGCCTACTTGCCTTGGAGAAACTTTGCGCGGCCTTGACGAAGCAAAATCTGACCGGAAAGCCATCAGGAAGGGCTCTCTAGTACTGCTGCAGGTAAAGACGACCTCGGATTAATTCCCGTGACACTTGGCATCTCCCGTGACACGGTGCAGTCTGCCGTGTCACGGTGGAAAATCTGCTTTTTTTTTATTTTTTTTTATTAACGGAACTGACTTCTTTTTTTTTTTTTTTTTGCAGATTTGGTTGATGGAGCGTTTAGAACTCTTTAAAGCCCCCGACGATATTGAAAAATATGGTCCCAATGATCTAGTCCGAAGGAAGAAAAATTACTCTGCAAACATGTCGTATGATGACTGGAAGGTGTTCTTTGCAAAGAGAGAATTTTCCATTCGATGGGTGGTGCCTTGGTGGAGACTTACTAGGATGGTTGGGACACATGATACACCGTATTGTCGTATTCCTAGTATATCAAAGTTGACTTTTTATTGTCCTTCTCGAGTGATGCGACAATATGGACTTGAACAAGTAATTCCACGCAATAATGATAGTCCTCGTGAAGTATCATTGCATGAAAGTAACGTTCACAAGTATGAGCTCTATTGGATTGCAAGACCTATGTGGACCGTTTCTGCGAGTGATCAAGCTCCTCCCCCCTTATCTAGTGCATACAAGGCATGGTTGAATCCTCGAACTAGAAGGGAGAGGTTTGGATCACGTAAATTTGATATGAAGGAACGACTTGGAAGTAAGAAGGCGCCCCCTAAAGATCGTCTTGGACCGAGAACACAAGGAATTGAGTTTAAAACTCCTATAATGCCTAAGAAAAAGACTTATGTGAAAGGAAAGGGTAAAGAAAAGATGGTTTATAGGGAAAAGCAACCTAAGAACTATAAGAGGAATGAAAGGGGTGAGAGTTCGACAAGAGGTGTGACGGTTCGGGCTACAAAGGACACACTAATGGTGAAGGCCGACTTGGTGGACAAGAAAGATGAAGCTTCGAAAGTGAAGAAGGATTAGACCAATATTGCTTTGCTTTTATGATTTTAAGTTTAATTTCTAAATAAGGCGTATGATGCCAATAATTGTAGTCACATTATTTCAATAACAATAGCGTATTTATTTTCGCCTTAATTAAAAATTACAATGACTTTTTTTTTTGATCCGAGTCTAGAAGTCGGACGCAATGGAAGAATAATAATAATTACTGAATATGGTTTAACATAACGTGTCCCGGTAAAATATGATGTGTCGCGGAAGCAGTTTGAGTGGCGCAGCATTAATAATCAAAGAACAGGTCTGTCGTGACGCGGTAGCTTCTACCGTGACACGCTGAGATCTGCCGTGTCACGGTGGGTTTTGCCGTGTCACGGTGGATTTTATCGTGGCTCGGTGGCTTCTACCGTGTCACGGTGGATTCTCCTTTGTAATTTTGTTGCGTTTTTCTGCCTTATACGCCATATTTAGTCGACGAAGAAGGGATTTTTGTTTTTAAAGTGGTCAGGCCCCCTTGAGGGGTTGCCTACGTATCCTTAAAAAGGAATCAGGCCAAACGTAGCTCTATGAACCCATGCAACTAGGCATAAAACATCTTGAGTTGATCCAAATTGGTTAAGTTGTGGAACCCGTTACTATCCATGTCTACTAATTGTGCTGCTCCGCCAGACAAAATAGATTTAACAATGTATGGACCTGACCAGTTCGGTCTAAATTTCCTCTTGGATCAAGCACGTTTTTGTGAAGTGCTTTAAGCACCAAATCACCTTCCTTGATATTCTTAGTCTTGACTTTTTTATTGAAATGTCGTGCCATACGCTGTTGGTAGGTTTGGACGTGATGCAAAGCTGCCAAGCGTTTTTTCGTCAAGTAAGTCTAGTTCATCATATCTTGCTCTAATCCAGTCGACTTCATCTAATTGGCTTTCCAGTGCAATTCGTAGAGAGGGGATTTCAAGCTCTATTGGTTGTACGTCTTCAACTCCATAGACCAAAGAGAATGGGGTAGCCCCCGTTGATGTACGAACAGAAGTTCGATAACCCCAAAGGGCGAAATGTAGCTTGCTCGGCCAATCCTTATAATTTTCCGTCATCTTTTCAATGATAGTTTTCACATTTTTGTTAGCCGATTCAACTGCGCCATTTGTTTGTGGTCTGTAGGGTGATGATCTGTGATGCTTGATATGATATTTCTGTAGTAATTCTGCACACTCGGCTTGGAAGTGTGTCCCATTGTCACTGATCATTTCGTGAGGTACCCCATAGCGGCATATGATATTTTTCTCAATGAATTGAGCTACATGTTTTGCCGTTAACTTAGCATATGAGGCAGCTTCGACCCATTTAGTGAAATAATCGATTGCCACGAGGATGAATTCATGTCCTCCTTGCCCTGGTGGCGTTATTTTGCCGATGATGTCGATTCCCCAAGTAGAGAAAGGCACTGGGGAAGTGTATGTGTAAAGAAGCGAAGGTGGAACGTGTTGTAGATTTGCGTAGACTTGACACTTCATACATTTCTTGACGTATTCGTGACAATCTCTCTCCATAGTAGTCCAATAATATCCTTGTCGTTGAATCTTTTGGACTAACATCTTAGCATTCATATGTGCTCCACATATTCCAGCATGAAGGTACTCCATGGTCTTATATGTTTCTTTCCCGGCTATGCACAAGAGATTTCTCCCTAGCGCAGTCCTTTTGTGGAGTTCTCCCCTGATGAGCACATACTGTGAGGCCAGGAACCTCAAAGCACGGCGTGCCCTTTTATCAGTATTAGGAGGGTATTCATCCTTGGTCACATAGTTGAGGATATCCATATACCATGGTTCTTCATCTTCTTCTTGTGACTCTTGTTCATCATCAAGTGCATGAACATAGGCTGGCTCATATTTTCGCTCTATAGTTAGCGGCATCCTAATTGTGTCCGTTGGAATGCGCACCATTGATGCTAACTTTGCCAGTGCGTCAGCAAATTGGTTTTCTTCTCTAGGCAAGTACGTATATTCCACCATCTAGTTGCTCCGTGAGAGTTTCCAGATGAGCTTGATACGTAGCGAGACTTTCACTTCTCACCTTCCATCTCTTAGAGATCTGGTTAATGATTAGTGATGAATCACCGTAAATTTTGAGCTTCTTAATTCCCAAGGCCACCGCTGTTTCTAATCCCAAAATGCATGCTTCATACTCTGCGGCATTGTTGGTGACATCAAAGTCGAGTTTCATGGAAATTGGGATATGCTCTTCACTGGGTGATACGAGCAAGACCCCTACACCACACCCCCTTTGGTTTGAAGCTCCATCGAAGTAGAGCGTCCATCTATCATCTTCAGTCATAAGTAGATCCTCGTCAGGGAAATCGTACTCATCTTCTTCTTTCTCAACTTCTTCGAGTGGAAAGTCCGCTAGGAAGTCAGAAACCGCAGAACCCTTGATGGCCTTTTGTGGTACGAATTTTAAGTCAAACTGAGCAAGGTTGACTATCCATCTTGACAACCTACCATTGAGTGTTTGAGAGGATCCATCTTGGACACGACATGTACTGTATGAGTAAGCATGTAATGTCTTAATTTCTGTGCAGCCCACACAAGTGCGAGACACAACTTCTCAAGTAATGTGTATCGTGTCTCATATCCTTGAAGCTTCTTGCTCAAATAGTAGATTGCATTCTCCTTGCTTTCAATCTCTTGTGCTAGCATTGCCCCCATCGTTTCTCTTGTGACCGTAAGGTAGAGTCGAAGAGGAAAGTCAGGCATTGCTGGTGCTAGCACGGGCGGGTTTGACAGGTACTCTTTGATCTTGTCGAAAGCTTTTTGGCAATCGTCATCCCATGTCACTGGAACATTCTTCTTGAGCTTTTTGAATATAGGTTCGCATATTGCTGTGAGTTTGGATATGAACCTACTTATGTATTGCAATCTTCCAATAAAGCCTCGAATCTCCTTCTCAGACTTGGGTGGTGGCATGGCCATGATTGCTTTGATTTTCGTGGGATCTATTTCAATCCCTCGAGAACTGTTCACATAGCCAAGCAATTTGCCTGATGTAACTCCGAATGCACACTTTGTTGGATTTAATCTCATGTTGTACTTGCGAAGTCTTTCAAAGAACTTGCGAAGTGCAATGATATGGCCTGGGCGATCTTTTGATTTGACGATCATATCATCAACATAGACTTGCACCTCTTTATGCATCATATCATGTAATAATGCTGTGGCTGCTCTTTGGTAGGTGGCACCCGCGTTTTTCAACCCGAATGGCATTACCGTATAGCAATATGTTCCCCACTGTGTAATGAATGTGGTTTTCTCCATGTCTTCCTCGGCCATAAGCACTTGGTTATATCCAGCGTAACCATCCATAAAGGAAAGGAGTGCATGGTTTGCTGTGTTGTCGACCAGAATGTCAATGTGAGGTAGAGGGAACCCATCTTTTGGACTTGCTTTGTTGAGATCCCTGTAATCAACACACATTCTGACCCTTCCATCCTTCTTTGGGACTGGAACTACATTAGCTATCCATTCTGGATATTTGGACACTTTGATGAAACCTACAGCTAGTTGCTTTCTGATTTCTTCTTTGATCTTGAGAGCCACATCCGGCTTCATACGACGCAACTTTTGCTTGACGGGCTTCATACCTGGAATGAGTGGTATAGTATGTTATTCAATATCCCTGTCAATACCTGGCATGTCTTGGTAAGACCAAGCAAATACATCAACAAATTCACTAAGTAAGTTAATTAATTCTTTGCGTTCCTCTTGACTTAGTGTTAATCCAATTTTTACTTCTTTGGTAGTCGTATCATTGGAAATATTGATTGCTTCTGTATCTTCGATAATTGCCGTTTTATTATCATGTTCTTCCATTGCTTTTATTATTTCTTTGTCATTTTTATCATTAGCAAAGCAATATTGATCCGGGTTGGGGGAATGACACGCATCGTAAGCAAAGGTACTCATTTCATTGAAATCATTGGTCATTACATCAAGGAGGGCAAGGTCAGCTGCGACCTCGCCAGAATTATTTGGAAAAGAAAGGGAAGACTCAACAAGAGGTTCAACACTAGAGGGAACTACAGAAAAGGACTCGATAGCAGAAAGGGGGTCGGCCTTAGATCCTAAGTGTTCATTAACAGACTCAAACTCGAACTCGGACCCAGACGAGTCAGGTTCATCAAACATGGGGCCTTCGCCAGCGGTTACTTCAAGTTTTTCTCCATTTGGCATGGTAACCTTCACCGTCTTGCTCCATCCTTTCAGAACACCATCAGCTGGGGCAATTAACTCCGAAGGATCAAAATCTTTGCTTGACATGACCGCTTGAATGAGCGTAGAGTCGTCATTGTTGGTGGGCCTAGGTTCATTCTTTTCCAACCCAAAAAGAAGACTAATGCTCATATCATCGGAATCTGGGCTGGTTGGTTCTTCAGCCGTTGAGGAAACATCACCTTCGTCAATGAAGTCACAATCCATGAACACCTCAAAACCTGGTTCACGCTTCCCTTTGTAGATGAAAGGTTCAGGAAATTCGTAGCACGGGAAGTTCTCTCCTTCCTTGACGAATTGACCATTGAGCGTGAGGGGATAGGGATTTATAGCCATCTCCTTGTTCTCTTTTCGAGCTGCGTTCCGAGCAACCATCTTGATCACAGCTTGCTTCATATCTTCCTTTGTTGGTATGAATCCCAGGCCAAAGGTGTCCTTCTTTAATGAGCCTGGATGGCCCCAAAGTTCAGCTATCCTCTTTTTGATGCCAAGGGTCATCCCAGGGAAATGCCCTTGTTTCTTCATAATTGCATTAATATTGTCTTTAGAATAGGGGTCAAACTCGAGGTGGCACTTCTCGTCTTCCTCGATCATAAGTACATCTTCTAAAGATAACCCCCAGAGGTCCTCATCTTCCTCATCATGCTCGACATGAACGATAGGGGTATCAATGACTTGGATACGCATGGGAGAAGCATCAATGGTGATCGGAACTCCTCCAACTATAGACTTAACTTTCTGGTGCAGTGATGATGGGATCGCCTTAAACTCATGAAGCCAAGGACGACCTAACAATAGATTGAAAGAAGCCATGATATCCACCCCCTGAAACTTGGTGCGACGTTCAATGGCTCCAGTAGTGATATTCAACATGATAGTACCCACGGCTTGACGGCGAGTATTATCATAAGCTCGGATTCCCTGAGTAGAGGGAATTAATTCTTCATCTTTTATGCCCAACTTCTTTGCAGTGTGCAACGGGCATACATTGATTGCTGAGCCATTATCAACTAGGCTCATGGGAATATTCATTTGCCTACACACCACAGTAAGGTGTAGGGCTTTGTTATGTTGATCCCCTTCCAGGGGCAAATCCTTGTCAGAAAAGGAAATCAAGTTTCTAGGACTTGGCAATTCAGTAGTGAGAAAGCTGACTAGTCCTTGAGGAGTCATGTCACTGTCAACTCCTATCTTCACAAGAGCATTCATCACAGCCTTCCGATGCTCATGAGACGTAGACAACAGCTTCCAAACGTTCATTTCCACCTTGGTTTTCTGCAATTGTTTGATCACATCGTTGCTTACAGGGTCAATGGGATCAACTATTGGTTGTACTTGCGGTGGAGGTGTGGATGGGGTAGGTTGCTGTAACCTTCCGGTTCTAGTGAGAACCTTGACTTCAGGGTCTCCCCAAACATCTTCTTTATCTTTCAGATTGACAGCGCCAAGAGATGAACAAACTATGTCTTTGAGATAGACGTCTTCATCATCACTATCCCAAATCCCGTTAACTTCTTCACAGCTTGAAATATAAACAACTTCTGGTAAAGGTTCATCCACAGGTTGGATGAGTGTTGACGGATCAAAGGAGACTTCATCTCCCATGAAAGCCAAAGCATCAGAAAGAGGACCTGTTTGAATATTAGGCTTCTTGGCCCCTGGAGGGACAGGAAGTTGATTAGCATCAATCAAGTCCTGGATCGCATCCTTCAACTTCCAACACTTTTCAGTAGTATGCCCTTTGCCTTGATGGAATTTGCAATGAGCATTGGGGTCATAGCTAGCAGTTCTGTTCTCTGGTCGAGGTTCTGGAAAAGGTCCAATTGGCATAATCAATCCTTGACTATGCAAGCGATCAAAAGCCGCATCATAAGTCATTCCCAAAGGCGTGTAAACCCTCCTTGGCCTTTGGAATCTCTGAGGGGCGGCATTAAGAGCCAGCACATCATTGATGTTGACATTGTTGGTAGCATTATTGGGCTTGGAAGATGAAGAAGAAGGACTGTCGTTCTTCTTGTTTTTCCAAGTGTTGTTGTTGTTATTGTTGTTGCTACCAGCAGTCTTCATCAGTTCATCTTCGATATTGATTCCAATATCGTATACAGCTTCAAAAGTATTCAGCGGCGGGAATTTCAAGTGTTGCTTATACTTGTGAGTTAAATTTGCAATAAACAGGCGAACCATCTCTTTCTCCTTGGGAGGATCCACCAAGAGTGCAGCTGTTTCCCTCCACCTACTTAAATAAGTAGTGAAGCCTTCATTCTCATTCTGTTTGAGAATGGAGAGTTCACGTTCAGAAGTTTTGGTTTGGATGTTACACTTGTAGCGGTTCATGAAACTTTCAGTAACGTCCTCCCAAGTTGCAACGTGCTTGGATTCCAAAGAGTAGAACCATTGTTGACATGCATGCTCCAGGGAAAGAGGGAACACAGTAGGGAAGAGTGTCACATCTAATCCCTTAAGAGCCATAGTTGCAGAAAAGGCTTTCAAGTGAAACATTGGGTTATCAGTAGGCTTGAACTTGGGAATGTCAGCAGTGGAAAACTTCTCAGGGAGCCTATCCCTTATGTTCAAAGAAGTGGCAGGTTGTTCTACATAGGTGAACTCCTCAGAGATCTTACTCATTTGTTCTCTGATTTTGTCTATCGCAGCTGCAGCGGCATTGCTTTGATTGTTTTGTTCTACCGTGTGAACCCTGGTAGTAAGTGCTTCCATCATAGCAGATAATCTGTCAATGGCATGGTTAAGGTTTTCCATATCTTCCTTAGTGGCCATTGGTTGAAAGTAAATGGGAGATGGATTTCGTGGGGATGCTTGTGGTGGTTTTCTTGTACGCCTCTTAGGTTGTTGAGGTAGCGACTCAAACCGTAACAGTCTACCCCTGCTTCTTGACCAAGTGCTGTGACATTGAAATAAACGCACATTTAATGACTAGACTTATCCTTGACCCATCCGGAAAATAAAAAAGGAAAGAAGAAAAAAGAGTTTTGAAAATAAAGAAAGCATGTATGGGAGGATACCATCCGACTTACTCCTAAAAAAAACAACGGAAAAAAGACGCAAGACTTTCCTAATGTACGGTCACGAACAAAATAGTGAAAGACTCGAGGAAAAAGTGTGTGAACCCGACACGACTTGTGAGTGATTATGTGAGGTTATGGACACGTGTTATGACCGTACAGCTATACATGACACCAAACTGGACACATAAACCACAAACGTACGCACACATAACCAAAAAAGGACTGACGGGACATTTTCCTGGGCACCGTGTCACGGTGCTGACTTTCGTGACACGGTACAGCCCACCGTCAGACGATAGAAAGTACCGTGCCACGGCACTGTTCACCGTGTCACGGCAGACTTGCTGTGACGCGGTGCTCAGTTCCAGGCCTTTTGTGACGTTTTTCCAGATTTAAATCAATTTTATGGTCCGTACTAATAACTAAGTGGAAATAAAAACCCTCGGTCATAGATTAGTCCAAGAACAAAATGAACAAACACATGTAGGTTAGTAGCAAATAAACCACGTAGCATTCAGTCACGATGATGCAAAAGTTCTCAACCTAAGGTCAAGTTCTACGTTCAACTATGGTCAAGCTTTGGGTGTCAAAAGGGGCACCATGGTTAAGAGTTTGGACGCGTTAGCAAGGCAGCCTCCCTTGAGGGTGTATGCCAACGGGCGGCTCCGCGAGTTCGTGATGAAATCGAACTCGACTCCATGTTTGGGTGGATTTAATAACTCGGATGAACCCTTATTGCCATGAGCGTTTTTGGGTTGATAGAGCTTAAATCCCCCGGGGCTAAGACGTATGTAGAACACATACGGTTTTACAGAAAAATCGAAGGAAGTCAACTGTGAGAAGAGAAAATAAGCCACCGGACTGATTTTAGGACTGCCGTGACACGGCAGAAATTCCCATGTCACGGTACAGTGCACCGTCAGACGGTACATTGTACCGTGACACGGCAGACTTTGTCGTGACACGGCAGTCAAAAAATCTGACTGGTGCCCTATTTTTCTTCGTACGCAATCAAGTTGTTCAATTTTTCCTACGGGACAGATCTAAATTCGACGTTAAAACGTCGATGCTTATGCAAAAATGCCAAATTAATCACAGGAATATTTTTCAAGAATCTTTCAAGTCTCATCCACTCATCTCGATTAAATACCGATCACTCAAATCGATAAATAACCAAGAATCCTCCCCAGTGGAGTTGCCAAATTGTAGGCGTCGTTTGAAGTGCGCCTACGTTAAAGCATGTTGTGAATATGCTTGGCACTCATAGGAAGTGGGAATTGACATAACGATTAGGGACAAGGAAAGTAGGGAGCCGCCAACAAGTTTTTAAGGAACTTGTAAACCGTTCACGGATCATAAAAGGCAACCACGAAAAAGGGACAACGAAAGGCAACAACGATTGACCCGTGAAGGTTACACCCCATTCATAATCCATGAGATTACTAACTCCATATGGTTCGGAACCACGAAAGGAGGATCGGGGATGATGGTACGAAGTGAGTCATGGAGTCACATTCGCCCGTATTGGCCTCTACTCGATTCTTATATTGAAAAGTATTCATGTGATCTCAAAGGCATACAAACAAAATATTCAATTTGCTCCAAACTATTATTTATGCTAAATTGGTTGAATATTAATGCAACATATAATTCTAATCATTAGTGATCACTTCGATTTAATGGTAAGATTAAAAGGAACCTAAACCGGTTGTCCAAATTATCTTATTAGTCGTTATTTTCAAATACATATTCCCTTTAAAGATGCAATATGGTGATCAAAAATATAGAATAAACAAACATTAATATTGGAAGCAATATAGCAATAGATCCAACAATATAAAATCGTTAGAAAAATAATAAAGATAAAAGGAACATAATTCCTTACTTTGATTTTGTTTGCTTGCTACTATAAAAACAATAAACGCGTTAGTAACTTCAAGGAAAATAGTTAAACAATAATTAAAATGGAATTAAATTAAATTAAATGAGAATTGATTTGGGGCCAAACCCTCAAACAGTTCTACCTTTTACGCCGTGGTTTAAGGACAGAACCCCGGGTAAAGTACGGACTCCTTGGAGTGCTTAAGGAAGGTATTTTAAAAGAGAGAATGGTAGGCTAGTGTTTAGGCTAGAGCATAGAAGAGAAAATGAGAGAATTATTTGATGCCCCGTACATCAGAAATGAGGGGTTATTTATAGGAAAATGTGCTGAGGGAACACACGGAACCCTAAAATGTCAGAAACCCTAAAACAGTATCCCGTGACACGGCAAAGTGTACCGTGACACGGTAAACTCCACCGTCAGACGGGAGAGAATCTCGGGACGCGGTACTCTTCTGAGTGACACGGGATACTTTTAAACAAACGGGGGAAGAAAACGCGTTATGGTTTACGCGGAAGGGACACATACTGTACCCGTGTCACATCAGGTCTCCCGTGACACGGGATTCTTTGCCGTCAGACGGGAAAGATTCCCGTGGCGCGGGATTTCTTGCCGTGACACGGGACAGTTTTTGTCATTTTTTTCCGTCTAAATTCATTTTTAACCCTAATTTCATTCAACATTTTAGGTGCCGATTGATAATTTCAGGCCATTTTTCTGATTTTTTAAAATCGGGCTAAAATAAGAAAGTAAATAAATAAAAGGTTTGGGCCAAAATAAATAATAACACAATAAAATATTAAAAGGGTTTTGGGCTGAAATTAAAACTATACTTTTACCAAACACCAAGACTGATCCACGGACTATCCAGAAATACGAATTTAATTAAATATGATTTTTAAGCACTTTCGGGATTACATACTGAACCCGACCAATAGTGACGGTGAAAGTTTGTTCATCATCGGGTTTGGTTTTGGGGAGACATTTTTAGGTGTCTACACATACAAATATATGTAAACAATTTCATAGCAAGAAATTTGACTAACAAGGAAAATTAAGCAAAAATTTTCGGATTTTTCGAAAATTAGTAAACAAACACGCACGAAATTCTTCCAAAATGAGAAGAGTTGGAGCAAAACTTACATAGATCGGCAAACTAGAGATGAAGAGCTTCGATTTGCAAAAAGTTTAAGCGAGTTTGGTTGAAAAATGAGCGAGAACGAGTTAATTGATGTTCAGAGCGAATTTGCGAATAAAATGACGAATAGCAAAATGAGGAAGGGTAAAGGGTTTTATTCAGAAATTGCGATTCCCGATATGTCTATTTTATATTGTGGTTTGCTCCTGTCCTTTGGTCATAATTAGTAGTGTTTTTGGCTCTTTAGAGCCATTTTTATTAGTAATTTGTACTTTCTAGTGTTTTCGTAGTTTTAATTATGTTTTGTAGGAAGGAAATTTTGACTTTTACCACCAAAAAATTTGGACAATTGTTTTTTACCACCTACTAATTTTAAAGTTTTATTTTACCACCAAATAAAGTTCTAAAAATTGTTTTTTTACCACCTACCGTTAAAAAAAACCGTTAAATCTAACAGTATTAAAAAAAATTCTTCGATTTTCTTGCGCCAAACATTTTTTCAAAGTTTTAGGGGGTATTTTGGTCCTTTGGGTCCAATTTGAGATCAAAATTGACAAAAAATGATCGAAAATGTCTCGTTTTGCGTGTTTCATGCAATTCAATGTTTTTTTAAACACGCAAAACGATGCATTTCTGATCATTTTTAATCAATTCTGACCTTAAATTGGACCTATAGAACCTAAATGCCTCCTAAACCTCAGAAGAACATGTTTTGAGCATGAAAATCGAAGAATTTAAAAAATTCTGTTAGATTTTTTACGGTAGGTGGTAAAAAATAATTTTTAGATTTTTATTTGGTGGTAAAATAAAACTTTTAAAATAGTAGGTGGTAAAAAACAATTTGTCCAAATTTTTTGGTGGTAAAAATCTAAATTTTAAAATTTAGCTTTTAATTTCCAATCAAGTAGTCATGGTTAGGAATTTTTGTGATATGATCCGTGAGTGGTGTCGGTCCTTGACCGCTAAGGAGAGGAAAGAGCTTCACTTTTTCCACTTGGGGGGTTTATATGGTATAAAGGGGGTAGATCTTGTCATAGATTTTATTCATACTGCCTTAATATTGGGATTCAAATACCCATTGCTTTAGACTAGGGGATGATGAAATTTGCTCTTTACCGAAGATTTTGGTGCCATTCTTGGCTTTCCTTCTTTAAATCTTGCGATTATTCCTAAGGTGAGTGAATATTACTACAAAGATTTTGAGCGTTTTCTTAACCTTACGGATAGAGATTTGAAATATATAGTGCATGGCAACGTGGTCAATATAAGAGAATTTGCACACTTTTTATTTTGATAGACCATGATCGAAGTCTTTTCATGTTTATAAAAGGAGGGCTTTCCTCTTTTGTATGTTTATATCTCATTACTAGTGGAAATATTCATGAAGGTCAAACAATTTTAGCATCAGTTCTGGAGCTAGTTGAGTCAGGAAGAAATCCAATGCCATTAATTGTTGGAGAAAACAATGCTTAGTTTAGATGAATTAACAAAGGATCTGAAAGCACCCCTTCGAGGTTTTCCAATTTTATTACAGGTAGAAAATAAATACTTTTAATATCAGAAATAAAAAATATTTAATCTTGCACTACCAAAAAAAGTGGAAAAAGTGACACTTAATACAGAACTATCAAGTTGGATAGGCGTTCTATAGAATTATACAAAACGCCTTTGTTAGAGGAAAGTTTTATAAATTGATTTATACAGAACGCCTCCCATTAACAACAATTTTATTTGATTTTATAACATAAATAAAACATATAAGCAAAATCAAACTTCATATTAGAGAACGCCTAGGTAAGGTCTTAGTTTTGTAAGGAGAGTCAAACAGAACGCATGTATAATATAAGAAAAACGTTCTAGCGCCTCTTCTGTTAATGCGCCTAGCTTGCTTTACCATATTAATGAAAAAATATTTTAAAAATTAAAAATCTAACCTAAACCCACTTATTCTCTTTGTGTGCCTCTTCAATCTCACACCTCCTTTTTTTTCCCGTCAAAACCCACGATCTCCATCTCCTCTTACATACCAAATTGATAAACTCCAACAAACCCACCTTCAACCATTTCAATTCTTTGTTAAGCTTTAACCAAAGATTCTCCATATTTTTTTTCCTTTTTCCCCTATTTTTTAAGCTTCAGACTATCACCACCATTCTTTGTCACCAAACCCTCTTATTGCCATCATCGATTTCAGGCCACCATTGGCTTTGATTTTGTCAAAGGAAGCGACACTTCTTTTGTCTTGCAATTTATTCACCGATATTTTAATGTTTGTTTGTCATCTCTAGCCTGGTATGAACAATAGATCTTTTGAAATTTCATCTTGAAAATTGTCGATTTCCTTTTGAATAAGCTAATTAATATTGTTGAATTAATCGAAATTTTCTTTTACTTTTTTCTTACTTTCGATCTAATGTTGTTTCTATTAAATCCATGGATGTTTAATTTGTTTTTATCAGATTAATTTAAGGAAAATTAGATATTAGTTTGGTTTTGGCCTGGGTTCAAGTTCTGAATCTTTGGGGAAAATAATAAATTAAATTAAACTGCTTTTTATCTTAATTATTTTTCTTTATGAAGATCCAAATCTGAGTAGTTATTTTACAAGTAGTAATATAAATAATTTTATCCTAAATGTTCTGATATTTTGTACTCCATTTGATGCAGATTTATCAATGGAAGCAAGAGTAGCCGACTTATTTGATTTGCATTTTTTTATTTATTTATCTCATTCTTCTCCATTACACTGAGAAGTTCAATCTCTGTATTAATTCTTTTTAAGAAGAAGAATTGTATTATACGAAGGACAGTTTGAGTTGTAAATCTAGAAAACATATCACTTTGTTTGACTTAGCCTATTTTTACGGAATACGTAATGTAACTATGGCAAATCATGTACTAAATATCATTTAAGTATTTTTTAATTAATTTTTTTTTGAAAAAAACTAAAGAAAAGAGGACTGTTATCTGGAATAGGCATTCTGTTTTCATATGATTATAGAACGCCTAACTTAAGATGAGCATTCTCTTTACCTTGTTTTTTTCTTTCTTATTACATACAATTGGAAACGCCTATCTTGGATAGGTTTTATGTATTGTATTGTATATAGAACGCCTTAGATAGGCGTCTTATGAACTTTATAAGGTACCCCACTTGAAGAACGCTTCTAAGGCGTTCTATATTGCCTATTTCAGACGTTCTCTATTGCCTATTTTATAGTAGTGTTGTATAGTAAATAATTTATTGCATTGAATTTTTGCAAATTTGGCTAATGGAAAGACTTGAACTAATTAGCCCTCCTAACAATGTTGAAAAATATACTCCAAATTATCTTATAAGAAGAAAGAAGCATTTCTCGATAAAGATGGGTCGTCGAGTGTGGAGTAGAATCTTGGAAACTCGTGACTTCTCCAGTAAATGGGTTATTCATTCCTTGGTGGAAAATTGAGAAGACGGTTGGTGTTAATGCTCAACCCTTTTGCCGTGTTCCAAGCTTATTAAAGTTGACTTTTATTACCCTTCTAGGGGAAAAGACAATATGGCCTTGCCCAAACCATATATCTTCATCGCCCTTATGAATTTCCCGTTTCTTAGGATGTGGAAAGATTTGATGACTATTGGTGTGCTAGACCTTTACAGGAAGTTATTTCCCACAAAGTTCATCCTCCTTTGTCTAGAGATGTGAAGAAGTGGTTACTTGGTAGATCTCAAAAGGACAAGAACAAATTTCGTGACGTAAATAAGGACAAAACTAGTATTAAAGTGTGCGTAGGGGATAAGAAAATTCCACCTAAAGATCGTCTTGGTACAAGAGTTGAATTCAAGACTCATATTATGCCTAAGAGTGCAGCTAAAGGCAAAGAGAAAAGAAAACCTGACTATACAGAAAAGAAAGTATGGGTTGAAAACAAGATTGGCGTACTTGCTAAGGGAGAGACTATTTCTACCAAGGTTGTATGTAGATCGTCTAAGGGGTCTCTATTGGTGAAAGAAATGGAAGATGAAGAAGAAGCGGACAAGAATTTGAAAAGGGCTAGAAAAGAGAAAACCGATTAGAGCATTGCCTTACTTTCAATTTATTAGACAATTTTAAATTTCAAGTCAACTTTTATTTTAAGCTTTCTTTAATTCCACCAATAATGTAATTTTACTTTATTTATTAATGCAATTTTCAGCTTTTTTTTAAAATTAAATCAACTTTTTACATTAAATCTTTATTTTATTAAAGCAATGAAAACAAACTGAAATAATTTCGAAGAATAATTCAAGTACGGAACTCTAAAATTTTCCGAAATTCACCGAAACTTGCCCAGATTGATAAAGATATTCTGACGCTTAAAATTTGAATCCATCGCGGCGTGATAATCCTATCGTGGCGCAATGGTCCTGTCGCGGTGGCAGTCTTTGTCACGGCGCGCTGATCTGAATTTCTGGGCGATGCTGATTCTAATTTGACGTGCTGATGTGAAAATGCGATTTTGTAAAATTTAAAGTGGCCGCGCCCCGTAAAGGGTTGCCTATGTATCCTTTCTTAAGAAATCAGGCCAAACGTAGCCCTTTTGTGTATAACACTCAAGTGATCATGGGTAGAATTTCTTAAGTTGATCAAGGTTCGTCATATTTGAGAATTCGATACCATCCATGTTAGTTAGTTTTGCAGCACCTCCTAATAGAATGGTATTGACGATGTATGGTCCGAACCATTTAGGCCTAAATTTTCTTCTTGGGTCTAGAATAATTGTCCTTAATGCTTTTAACACCAAGTCTCCAACTTTAATACTTCTTATTTTGACCTTCTTATTAAAGTGTCTAGCAATGCGAGTTTGATAACATTAATAATGATGTAGAGCTTCTAATCGCTTTTCATCGAGTAGAATTAGCTCTTCATATCTTGCTCTTGTCCATTCGACCTCATTGAGTTTACTTTCCAACGCGATGCGTAAGGAAGGTATTTCCAATTCTACAGATTGTACAACATCCATTTCGTAGACTAGGGAGAATATATAATGGCGTATATCCTGTGGACGAATGAATTGATGTGCGATATCCACAAAGAGCAAAATGGAGTTTGTCAGGCCAATCCTTGTAGTTTTTTGTCATTTTTTCGAAGATAGTCTTTAGGTTCTTATTGGTTGCTTCTACTGTGCCGTTTGCTTGAGGCCAATATGGAGAAGAGTGATGATGTTAAATGCCATATTTTTGAACCAATTTTTCACATTTCGCTTGAAAGTGAGTACCGTTGTCACTTATCATTTCATATGGGACTCCTTATCGACATATTATGTTTCTTTCGATAAAGATTGCTACATGTTTTGCGATGAGTTTTGCATATGATGCTGCCTCAACCCATTTTGTGAAGTAATCAATTTTAACAAGGATGTATTCATGGCCTCCGGTCCCAGGAGGGCTGATTTATCAGATGATGTCTATTCCCCATGTTGAGAATGGCCATGGCGATGTATATGTATAAAGTAGAGATGGAGGAACATGTTGTAAGTTGGCATACATTTGGCATTTAGGGAATCACTTTACATATTGATGGTAGTCCCTATTCATGGTAGTCCAATAATATCCTTGTCGCATTATCTTTTGGACTAGCATCTTGCCATTCATATGGGTTCCACATGTTCCTTCGTGGATTATTCACAATGCCCTTTGAGCTTCCTTTTTCCCTACACATAGAAGAGATCTTCCTTTAGGTACCCTTTTGTATAACTCATCATTTATGAGCACATATTGGGAAGCCAAAAATGTTAGAGCTCGTTTTGCTCTTTTGTCAACTTGAACACAATTAAGGATGTTAATGTACCAAGGTTCCTGTAGGCGTCGCTCGAAAAGCGCCTACGTTAAAGCATAGTTGTGAATATGCTTGGCACTCATAGGAAGTGGGAATTGACATATACGATTATGGACAAGGAAAGTAGGGAGCCGCCAACAAGTTTTTAAGGAACTTGTAAACCGTTCACGGATCATAAAAGGCAACCACGAAAAGGGACAACGAAAGGCAACAACGATTGACCCGTGAAGGTTACACCCCATTCATAATCCATGAGATTACTAACTCCATATGGTTCGGAACCACGAAAGGGGGATCGGGGATGATGGTACGAAGTGAGTCATGGAGTCATATTCGCCCGTATTGACCTCTACTCGATTCTTATAGCGAAAAGTATTCCTGCGATCTCAAAGGCATACAAACAAAATATTCAATTTGCTCCAAACTATTATTATGCTAAATTGGTTGAATATTAATGCACACATTATTCTAAAATATTCGTGATCACTTGATTAAACAACAAGATTAAAGGAACCTAAAACCGGTTGTCCAAATTATCTTATTAGGCGTGATTTTCAATTACATATTCCCTTTAACATGCAATATGGTGATCATAATAACAATAGAATAAATAAACATTAATATTGGAAGCAATTCAACAATAATAGCGTTAGTCAAATCAAATAATAATAATAATCATGATAATAGCAACAAGAAATAATAACAAGAGTAATTAAGTGATTAATTACTCACTTTCTGCGTTTCCTTGAAATTGCTACATCATGAATAAATTGTTAGTAACTTCAATAAAAATAAATCAAATAAAATAATTAAATTAAATAAAAGTAGATGGAGTTGATTTGGTCCAAACCCTCAGTTAATTATACCTTTCACGCCTTGGTTTAAGTATAGAACTTCGGGTATTATATGGACTCCTTGGAGTGCTTAGGGGAATTAGTATGGAAGAATAAGAAAGCTAGAAATTAGGTTAAAGAGGGAGAAGAGAATGATTTTAGGTGTATGGTGAGAGAGAATGATATTTGGTGGAAAAGAGAGGAAGAGAGAAGGATTTGATGCCCCAAACTGCAGAAAGTGGGGTTCTATTTATAGGGAAAATGAGCAGAGGGAACACACGGAACCCTAAAAAGATAAAAACCCTAAAAAAGGCTACCGCAACACGGTAGATTCTACCACGACACGGCAGTTTATACTGTGTCACTGGAAAAATAGTGTGACATGGGGAAATTTAGAGTGACGCGGGAAATATTTGACCTACGGGAGTAAAAACGCGTGAAGGGTTTACGCGGAAAAGACACGAGAAGATTCCGTTACACAGCACAGGTACCGTGACACGGCAGTATCTATCGTGTCACGGTACAGTACACCGTGTCATGGTATGGGAGACGCGGAATTTACACGGAAACAGCACCGTGACACGGTGGGAAATACCGTGTCACGGCAGCATGTACCGTGCCATGGTGGAATTTGACATGAAAAAGCTTCAAAAATGGCACCGCGACATGATGCACAGTACCGTGTCACGAAACCAAGCACCATCAGACGGGAGAAAGCACTGTCAGACGGGGAAAGTTCCCGTGACACGGTGCTTTTGCACTGTGCGCGGTGATTCCAATTTTTTACCCCTTTTTAAAATCATCATAACTTTTGATCCGTAACTTGAATAAAGAAATATAATATATCATTGGAAAGCTTATCAAGTCTACTTTTTAACCCAATTAGAATCAGTTCAAAAAAATATATATTTTTTAAGATATGACCGTTTTAGTAGAAGGGTGTCGGTTTTGAGCCGAGTTTAGTGTTTTGCTCATATCTTTTTCGTTATAGCTCGGAATTGGGCTTATGATATATGGTTGGAAAGCTTATTGAAAGGCCTATATATCCAAATAATAATTGGATCAAAATTATATATCCATGAAATCAGTTCAGCTCGGTTTTGTAATGTGGATATGGAAAGTGGAAAGTAAGTTATGGTTTAGGGAAATGAGCTAGGAAATGGATTGGTTTATGAAATGTATTGGGTAAAAACATGGATTTAAGCACTCCAAAGATTAAATACTCAACCCGACCAATAACGGCGGTGAAAGGTGTTCATCATCGGGTTTGGTTTTGGGGAGACATTTTTAGGTGTCTACAGTTCCTCTTCCTCTTCTTCATCTTGAACTACTTCATCATATTCTATGGCTTGGATGTAAGCTGGTTCAAGACTTTTGTCTATTGTTAAAGGCATTTGCTCAATTTCCTTAGGAATTCTAACCATTAAGGCTAGTCTTGCCAAGGCATCAGCAAATTGATTTTCTTCTCTTGGTAGATATGTATATTCTACCTTCTCGAGTTGGTTAGTAAGGTTTTCCAAATATGTTTGATAAGGAGCCAAGCTTTCACTCCTTACTTTCCATCTTTTGGAAATCTAGTTGATGATTAGGGACGAATCTCCAAATATTTGAAGTTTCTTTACTCCCAATGCTAAAGAAGTTTCGAGGCCTATCACACATGCTTCGTATTCCGTAGCATTGTTGGTAACGTTGAAATCTAACTTTATTGAGATTGATACATGTTCTTCCTTAGGTGACACTAATAATACTCCTGCACCACATCCTTTCTGGTTTGATGCTCCATCGAAGAATAATATCCAAGTGTCATCTTCCGTGACCATTAGGTCTTCATTCAAAAAGTCGTTCTCATGTATTAGTGTTGAATCTTCGATAAGGAAATCTGCTAAGAAGTCCGAAACCACTGATCCTTTAATTGCTTTTTGAGGCATAAATATTACATTAAATTAGGCTAAGTTGACTATTAATCTAGATATTCCCCCGTTAAGTGTAGATTTCTCAAAGAGATACTTAAGAGTATCCATTCGAGATACTACATACACAATATGGACAAGCATGTAGTGTCTTAACTTGGTAGTGTTCCACACTAATGCGAGACATAATTTTTCAAGCGGTGTGTAGCATACTTCATACTCGAGCGTCTTTTTACTTAAGTAGTAGATGTCGTTTTCTTTACCTTCTACATCTTGTGCAAGTATGGCCCCCCATTGTTTCTTTAGTGACTGTTAGGTACAATAGAAGAGGCATTCATGGAAGCGTAGGTGCTAATATAGGAGGATTAGCGAGATAGGCTTAAATCTTATCAAAGGATTTTTGACACTCGTCTTCCCATATTACTAGCACGTTCTTTTTGAGCTTTTTGAATATTAGTTCACATATCAAAGTGAGTTTAGATATGAACCTACTTATGTATTGCAAACGGTCAATAAATCCTCGACTCTATTTCTCGGTTTTGGGCGGCGACATTGACATGAGTTCTTTGATTTGGTTGCATCTATCTCTATTCCACTAAAGCTAATGATGTAGCCTAAGAGTTTTCTTGAGGTGATTCCAAAAGCACATTTGGCTGGGTTTACCCTCGTGTTATATTTTCTTAACCTCTCTAAGAATTTTTTTAAGGCTATTTGGTGTCCTGGACAATCCTTTGATTTTACAAGCATATCATCAACATATACCTCAACCTCTTTATTCATCATGTCATGAAGTAAAGCAGTCGCTGCTCTTTGGTAAGTAGCACTTGCGTTGTTCAACCCGAATGGCATCACCATAATAGTAAGTGCCCCAAGGTGTTATGAATGTAGTCTTTTCCATGTCTTCTTCGGCCATGAGAATCTAATTATACCCTGTGTACCCATCCATAAACAAGAGAAGTGCATAATTCGATGTATCATCTACTAGAATATCAATGTGTGGTAAAGGGAAGTCATCCTTCGGACTTGCATTATATAGATCTTTTTAGTCGACACACATTCTTACCCTACCATCCTTCTTAGGAACTGGAACCACATTAGCGACCCTTTCGAGGTATTTAGATACCTTGATAAAACCTACAGCTATTTTTTTTTGTACTTCTTTTATCTTAAGAGCTACGTCGGGTTTCATTCGACGTAACTTTTGATTTACAGGTTTTATTCATGGAATTAGTGGTATAGTGTGTTGAGCAATTTCTCTATTTATATACATCGATAAATTCCTTTGGTAGATGGATTAAATTGTTTTTTTCTTCTTTATTAAGAGTTAGACCAATTTTAACTTTTCTTCTAATGGTTGGATCTTTTGAGATATCAACCGTTTCAGTGTCTTCAATTACAAGTGTTTTATTTTCAAGTGTTTTCATTGCTATAATTATTTCTTTGTCAATTTCATTGTTAGTAAAGCAATGCTCATCATCTTGGGTGAGAGAATGACACGAGGAGTAAGCAAATGAAGACATGTTGTTAAACTCAGAAATCATTTCATCAAATAAATAAGTGTCCTTTGGGACTTGACTACTAATTATCGTAGGAGTAGGTGTTAAACTAGGAGAACTAGAGGTAGGTGTAACTACAAGAGATTTAGAAGACTCGTTAGGAGAGCAGTCATACTCAGACTTAGACTCAAACGACTCTTCAAACATGGGTCCTTGTCCAGTTATTTTTGAGATCTTTCTTCCACTTGGTGTAGTCACCTTCACAGTCTTTCGCCATCATCCTTGGGTCGATCCCTCTACTGGAGTGATAAGCTTTGACGGGTCAAAGCTTTCACTTTGTAGTACTGTTTAGATGAGCGCGGAGTTGTCATCAACATGCGTGGGCTCATTCTTCTCTTATCCAAAGAGGAGTCCCATGACATTAATTTCGAAGCATGGAAGTGCTTTTTCCTTGTGAATAAGAGTTGGGATTTCATCTAGGAATTTGCAATCCAAAAAGATTTCGAACCCTGGTTGTCTTATTCCATCTTTGACAAAGGGTTCGGAAAATTCGTGGCATGGATAATCTTCACCCTCTTTTATGAATTGTCCATTTAGAGTGAGAGGATATTGGTCCATTGGGATTTCCTTTTTCAGGGTACGAGCATTTCTTTGTGCATGCTTTTTCCCTGGCTCGCTTGCGATCTTCTAGAGTCGGTTCGAAACTAAGTCCAAAAGTATCTAACTTAGGGAGGCCGGTGATCCCAATTGTTTTGCTATGCCTTTCTTCTTTCCCATAGTAATTTTAGGGAAGTGTCCTTGTTTCCTAAGGATAGCAGTTACTACGAGATTTGAATGAGGGTCGTAGCAAAGAGGGGACTTTTCATCTTCTTCGATTAAAGCGACCTCTTTGGCATTACAGCCCCATAAATCCTCATCGTTTTCATCGTGCTCCACATTTATGAATGGTTTATAAATCGCTTTGATTCTCATAGGGGAATCATCGATTGTGACAGGATTTCCTCTAACTATAGCGTTAACTTGTTGATGAAGGGATGAAGGGAAGAATTTAAGGTCATGTAATGAGTGGCATTTATGCTGCCACTCTTTTATCCTTTTTCTCTAAGGATTCTCCCCTCATTTTCACTTGTTTGAGCCTTTTCAAAGTGTTTTATCTTCGTTTTTGTGATGCTTTGTCTTTTCTCGTGTATTCTCCCTTTTTCTTTCTTTTTTTCTTTACTTATATTTGTGTATGAGTGTTTGATCAGGTTGAATAGAAAGCTTGCATTACCTTCCTTAAGGCTTCTCTTATAATTTGGAATGCTTCGGAATAGGTGAAGAGCGGAGCATAAAGTGATTGTGGAGGACCGGATCAACCTAAAGGAGCGGACACTCACCCTTGTAGGAGCGCCCGCTCCTCTCGAGACTTTTATCTCTCTTAATGCGGTTGCTGCAATTGGTTGTGATTGGTGGGCTGTAAAGGTCAGGGCTGCTGTAAATTGGTGGAGCTGGTGGTTGTGTAAGGTTGCAATTGACAGTTTTGGTGTTATGGTGTGCGTGAGGTGGCTGGCGGTCAGGTGCGTGGTTGTTGTTGGCAGGAGAATGTTGGATGTAAATTGGAGCAGGGCGGGAAGGAGATGGGGAGTTGATGTGGGCTGTTTTAATGTGGTGGAGGTTAAGAAAGAGAAAGGGGTAAAGGATAAGAGGTGGGCAGCAGCCAGCAAAGTAATGTGCACACACTTTGGCTCGTCCCCGAACTCCGAACTCACTTGACATGAAACCTGGGACCGTAAACACAAAACCGAGGAAAAAACAAGACAAATAAAATAAAATAAACAAAATGGAAATAAATAAAATAAAATAGAAAATAAGAGACATAAACTAAAACTAGCAAAATTAAAATAAATACGAAACTTTATTAAAGACAAAGTAAGACTAAAAAGGGAAAAATAAGAGAAAATAAACACGAAAAAAACTCTAAAACTGCTCCCTAAGAGTGACATAAATATCACTCATTAACATGCCCGTGCCTAAAGTCAAAATCGATTTTTCTTCAACTTCTAGGAAGACATGGGCCTATCAAATTTTGACATGGGCGTGTCTCGCTGGGCCAACTCCACTCGACGAGGCATGGGCATGCATGCCCGCATTCAACACTACCATGCTTCCCTTAGCACGTAGCTGCTAGTTCGAAACACTCAACTCGACATGATGGGCATGCCTCAAATGGACATGGACATGACTTAAATAAACTTCAACTTTTAACTTTCTGCCTCTTCAAAACACAATGACACGCCCAAGTCTCTGAGTGACGTGAGCATGTCCGGCTGGAGATTAGCTTTAAATGACTTCAACTTCAAACATTGGTCTTCTAAGTGATTGTAAGTTATATATGATCAAGATCCACGACTTTGTAAAACCTTCATATAGCGTCGTTAAATCTTTAAATACATCAAAAACAACTCATCTACTCATAAAAGCATTATATGATCACAACCAAACCAAATCAAGCCAAAATGAGCTATGAATAACTAATCTAGACTCGGAAACTACTTAAATGGACTCTAAAAACACGCACAATAAAAACTCCTTCTTACTTAATTCAACATGCTTTCAAAATCAAATCTATTAAACATGAATAATAGTTTTAATTGTTCAAAACATGATATAAAAATCAATACTCCAATTTATTTATTAAAACCAATTATTTAAAAATGCTTTTATTTTACAAACCATAATTCAATTCAATTAAATTCAATCTTCATAAAATCATTCAAAACATGCTTATTCAATCCAACCACATTCAAAGATATCGAGCCACCTAAACGTACCTTTGATCCTTGCTTAGCAAACACACAATCAACTTCAAGAACTTTGATTGAACACACTCTAACAATAGATATAACCTTAATCAATATAAGGTTACCAAATAATCATAACAATTAAATTAAAACTCCCAACTATATGTACATGAACCTTTTTAAAATATTTTCTCATAAACATAATTAAAATTTGATGTTATTTAATTAAAACTACTCATAATAATTTTTATAAATCCCCCGTGATAATAATAATTAATTGAATAAGAGAAGAAGAAGAAGAAGAAGAAGAAAACCAAGGAAATGAGAAGAAAGAGGTGGCGGCAGCAGGTGGCTCCCGCAGCTGGTGGCGGTGGTCACTGGCTGGTGTCAATTGCAGGCGGCAGCCGGTGGTGGAGGTGGTGCTCGACGGTGGTGATTGGCGCAAAAAGGAGAGGGAAAAAAAAGAGAATTAGAGAGGAATTAAGAGACAATTAAGAGAGTTGGTGTGAATGTTTGGCCATGAATCAGAGGGTATATGTAGGCTAGCTCATGCATGAATTATAGTTGGAAAATGTCGGAAGAATTATGGTATAAAGAATTAAGGAATTACTTGGAGATGTGATTACAGAAATATGAAAAGTTTAGATGTTAAGGTGATTAAGAATAATAGAATTATAGAATTAAGAAAATTAGTTATGAAAATATTATGGTAAAAGAGATTACTTGGGGAATAATCAAGGAAGATATAAGGTAGGAAAATAAGATGCTCAAGTATTTAGGAGATGGAAAAATGGAATTAAGGAAAATAAAAGATTTTAGGGAGGTAATTAAAAATACAATTTACTAAAATAAATCACCTAACAATTGACCATGAGGGCTGAAACTATTGAGCTTCCATAGCTCAAATTTTCGGATCCCCTTAGTGTATTTTAGGGAGTTATTTTGCTAGACTTAAGGAATTAAAAATAATTGTATACATAATATTTATGGTATAAACTAATTAATTAAGAAGATACCAATTGTTCACTAAATAAATAAACTAAGAAAATAAGATTTTCCAGCACTAGGAAAATCCAAAATCCCTAGCCAATCACTAGGAATTTCTGGACCACTCAATTAAATAATAAGATATAGTTTTTGCTTAAATTAAAATATCCAAAATATATAAATAATCCGGTTTTTGAATTAAAATAAATGAATAACTAAAATTTTATCCAAAATAATAATTAGGTTTCAAAATACTTTTCGTGCCAAAATTCAAATATCATTTTGGCTCCAAAATTCAGATAGTTATATAAATTACTAAAATACCCTTTTTAGGAAATAACAATAATTCGAAAATACATATCAAAATACGGGGTATTACAAAACCTATGCCATCAAACCTTTTTCTTTTCTTTTGTTTTTTTGGAAAACAACTATAAATGTAGGTGCAAAATAACACAATAATAGTATAAAATAAGAAAGAATAATTCAATTTGTCATTGTAAAATATTTGGCAACCAAGGACAATTCCAGGAAGAAGCTAAGAAAGAATTATGTTAATTACGAAGGTACGACAATCTTGTCCAATTGTATGAACAAGTTAAATCAACCGACACTGCTTTAATCCTTTATCAAGAAAGTGCTTCAAGCCCACCATTGAAGGGACTATCAATTGGTTACCAAAATAGAGATGAGTTTATGAAATGAGATGATGGTTAAAACAATGGTTTGGGGTAGATAGGTAGGTGACATCGAGAAGTATATATATATAATTTAGAATTCTTGGGTTTAGTTATT
This sequence comes from Chenopodium album, assembly GCF_948465745.1. Classification (NCBI taxonomy): domain Eukaryota; kingdom Viridiplantae; phylum Streptophyta; class Magnoliopsida; order Caryophyllales; family Amaranthaceae; genus Chenopodium; species Chenopodium album. Next base: position 23,144,668 of record NC_137857.1, on the reverse strand, counting down.
CTAGAAGATTATTCAAAAGATTAGATAAGACTCAGTTCAATTGAGTCTATTGCAAGTTCCTATCAAAAAGATCATCTTCAAAAAAAAAATTTCATTTTTTATCAGTTTTCAAAATATTTTCTGTAAAAATCCAAATTAGTTTTTTTTAATATTAATAAATACGAAAATAAAAATAATAATTATAAAGTTATTACTATAACATATAAATTTGAAAATGATTATAAATTTAAAATTTTATACTAGCTAGAAAATTTTGGGGTATTACAAATAAAACTTCTGGAAAGCTTGCACTTCTAGAGTATTAACAATTATGGGTTGGGGTACACAGTGGTAGCCCGTAGCATTCTGAGGCTTGTTTGATCAACATGTCCTCTTTTGGTATTTACAATTTTATTTTATAATGAAAATTATATGGGATTCTAAACTAACTTTGTGACAATGGAGTCGCGCCCATTCTTGCATCGCACTATATTTTTATTTTAAAAGGTCATTTGGGACCAAAATGATTTGGTGGGTTGGACAATATCGTCTATTGCTTACTCTAATTAAATTAAATATAAAGAGTCAAGTGGATTGGAATTGGTTAGTGAGTATGTTGAGTTGATTGAACTATTTTAGTGTGGAGTCTTGGTTAGTGAATTTATATGGAATGTTTACTTACGTTGATTAGTTGAGCATGCTAGGTGTTGTTGCTTGTATGTGCTAATTGCATGCTTTTGTGTGTTTTCTTTTGGTCATGACCTTCGCCTTTCGATGACCCTATGATGATCCAATTAATTGTATTATTGGGGAACAATATTGCACAAGTTAGTTTGATGATGTGAATTTCTGGGATTTGACAAACGCGTTGTCAAGGAATTGGTGTGATTGAGAGTATTCGATTCTTATGCTAAATTATTTATGCTTTGTTATTTCATTTATGTTTTAGATTTTGAATATTGGTTAGGTTTTAAATAAGGGCTTTTATGGTTCTAGTTTGTAAGATTTGACTTATTAGTTTTCTAAACTATTTATTTTAAAGACTTAAATTTGGTTTTTCCGCTGCAATACTTTGATAAACCCTTAACGTTTTAACACGTGGCAGTAACATACCAATAGTTCTCCTCTATTTTATTTAAATTAAGTGGTTTTGAAAAAGGGAGAATTATTGGGGTGTTATACAAACAAGCAAAAATACAAAGGATATAAAGTAATGCGGAACCGCTTAAAAGTTCGAGTGAACCGTGGGTTGGTTCGGGCGTACATCCAAAAATTTCAAGCGAGTCATGGGTAGGTTCGAGAGATCGACCATGTAGCTTAACCGCGATCTTTAAAGAAGCTGATTAAAGAATATGGGCAAACTTTTGGCCACAACAACTTAACTTCAATTTCGCATAATTTTTTTCGATTCTCACTCAAATTTGGCTTATGACCTATCATTAGAAAGCTTTTGGACTCTACTTTCATCTCCAACTTGAATCAACTGAATATTTTTTAAAACGAAAAATATATAGCTGTTTAAAGGTGCGTTTTCCTTTTTGACCAAGTAATTACTCAAGTTTGAGGCCGGTCAAATTCGAGAATTAACCACCAAGTAGCTTAGCACAAATTCATTTCACAACATGGGTCATTTCTTCAACTTCCTCCACCAAATTCCATACACCTACATCATAAGATCTTGTCATAAAATAACTAAAAGAAAAGAAAGCAAAATTAAAGACAGCAAAAGTGTGTGCTTATAAAGTTAATGAAAACAAAAGCACTCACAGCAGGATATACTATTGAACCTAAAAAAAGAATTTAAAAGCACAGAACACCACCTTTTAGTCTTTTACCAAGAGTTGCAAGAAACACAGCCTTAAAGGTTAAGGACTTAAAGGTGGTGACAAATGAAACTTCATAAAACTTTTGAACAAAAGAAAAATTTCTTGTACAACACAACATGCAGCTGGAGCAATAAAAAAGTTCATGTCTTTTCTCTTTCTCATCTTCTTCTTCTTTCTCCAGAGCTCCAAAAACCCTTTTCAATTTCCCAGGTAAAAACTCTTCTTTTCTTTGTTTGTTTTTTTTTTTTTTTTAATTAATTTTTTTTGGAAACTTTGATATACATAAACAAAAATGTTGGTATTAAGGATTCAAATTTCTGGGTTTGAGTTCCACCCATGGTATATTTTCTGACATTCTTCTGAAACCATTCTGTTTAGTTTTGTTGATTTTATTGTTTGAGATTTTGGTTTTGCTCCTTTTCTTTTAATTTTTATTTTTTTTTTGTACTTTTTTTTTTTTTTTTTTTTTTGGTTGTTGTTAATATGTATAATTGTTAATTTGTTTATTAATTTTTGTCAGTGTTCCTGTTTTACTGTCCCTTCAGTGTATTAATTATATAATTGGTTTCCTCTGAAGTAGTTAATATTTGGGATGGCATCAAAAAAAAGTTAATATTTGGGTATTTTTTTGTTCGATTAATGTAATGTGTTGTATAGTTGGCAATTTAGCACCTCCCTCGTTTTCTTTTGTAACTGATTTTTAAGGGAGATAGAAAACAAAATCTAGGAGAAAAAATAAAGAAAAGGAAAAGAGTAATCTGCTAATGGTTTGTATTTACTATGGGATATCTCCCTACTGCAGTATTGCTGCAGTCAGGGGTAGGGGTGGGGGTGATAACACCAGCGGAAAGTAAAAGGGGCCGAAGTTTGAACCTTCAACCATTGGCAACAAAAAGGTATTAATTGTGAGACATAAAATATTCCTTTGTTGCACATGTTAAAAAACGGAGGTAGTATATATGATAGCTCAACAAAATTTAGGTGGTACGGAAACCTACCAGCATCAACTATGATCCTCCCCTGGGTGGTGAATTAGTCTATGAGCTTGAATATGTAATTAGTTTGAGCACTTGTATATAAATATTAGGCTACTAGCTACATAATTTTATTTAAGAAGATTTCATAAATTTGGTACTTTTGTAATCTTGGTGTTTCGCAAATTTTCAAGATGTTGACAAAAGTAGTGGCATGTGAAATACGGAAGGAGATACTGGTCTAATGGCGCTATTTGATTTGGTATTTGGTATTTGGTATTTGGTATTGAAATTCTTAGATAACAGCATTTGTTTAAATTCTTTTTTCCCCTTGCAGCTTCATTATGAATTATTCTCTGTGAAATTACTGTTGGTGTGGCGGATAGAGGGATAGGAAGTATTGTAAGTCTTAGTACACCATGTGGCCTTGGGATGACATAGGATGATATTTAAAGAAGTGGAAAACATGTGAAGCTTTTTCTCTTTTTATGATACCTTCCTCGTTATTTGGATGTAGAAGTGATAAAGAATCAGCTTGAAACATTTGCATAATGGGTTGTGGTTCATCAAGGTTTGATAACGAAGAAAGAGTACGGATTTGTAAGGAAAGAAGGAGGACTGTGAAACAACTGTTAGGGTACAGGAAAGAATTTGCCAGTGCCATTTTAGCATACTTGAAGGCATTGAAAGACACTGGCATAACCCTGCGACAATACACTGAGTTAGAGTCGCTAGAGTTTGAGAGTCAAGTGAAATCCTCTCCACCTCTCACTCTTCCACCCGCACCTCCACGCCCTCCTCCAATTGATAGTCCTGATTCAAAGAAGCTTGAAGACGATCAAAATGGAAAGGAAGCACAGGGAGAGATTACTGAGGTTGGCGAGGGTAGTGATTGCCCCCCTCCACTGTCTCTCCGCCTGTGGGACCCCTGTGACTTACTTGAGAGTTCTTTGGGACAAGATAAAGTAGAGAGTGTATTGGTTGAAGACATGGATGAAGAAAATTGGGCTGAAGCAAGAACACAGTTTGATGATGATGATCAAGTGCATGTTACATCTGATAAAACCTCTGATGCTCTTAGAACAAATTCGCCAAATGTTGATGATAATTTGTCCTTGGTGACAAAGATGAATCATATGGTAGATAGACCCATGGTGGTGTGGAGGAAGAGAAAGACATTATCGGGCATAGTTAAGGAGCTTGATGATTACTTCTTGAAAGCATCTGCAGGTGGGAAGGAGATAGCAGTTTTAGTAGATATGAGCACAAGTAATATTTCCCTGCATCACAACTTGAAAGCAAAAAAGGGTAAGCCTTTATCCTCTACTATATTGCTACATATGACCACCTTGTTTGAGTTTTATTCTACATGCCAATAAGCTTATCGCTTCTGATTTGCATTTCAACCAGTTCACTTCTAATATCATACATATGCATATTTGTTCGTTTGTAATATCATAATAGACAATTCAGGTCCTGAATTACTGCCTCCCAAGCTTGCTTTTATTTGTTTGAAAGTATGCTTTATTTTCCCTTTTAACTGTAATTGGTTGCTTTTTCAATTTCTTGTTCTTTCGGAAGTTGGACTTATAATCAGCAACTATATCATATCCTTTCTCCAGAGTAACTGCCAGTTGTAAGACTTGTAACAAATTTGATTCTGAAAGGGACATGTTTCAAAGGAGTTAAGATAAATTTTGGTGAATAGTTTGACCACTAAAACCTGTATCTACATGGGAACTTGGCAATGTTATAGTTGGTATCTTGCGCTAGATGACCTTTATGTCTAGACTTAAAATTTTCTGTTCTACTACATAAGTGAATTCCTAGGTTGTCTTGGTAGCTCTATACTTGTCGCAACTCAAAATTTTATAAAAGTACAAGTTACTCGGAATGTGGTTCAGTTGCATGACATCTTATGAGAGCCTTTATTAGTTTATTTGTAATAGTAGCTTGAAAGAATGATTGTGTTTGACATTGATCGAGGACCACCTCTTGGAACTACCTCATATAATAAGATGGGTGATATTTCTATTAGCACGTTTCACAGGAAAAGTAGGCGTATGGTCAAAAGCTTCCTAATCATGCTTTAGGAAGTGAACTAGAAGTTTGCAACTTGTGCGTCAAAAAAATGCAGTATCCAGTTGGCTATAGCCAACAGCCGATTCTGGGTAGAGCAGTAGCTGTAAACTTTGATTAAGTAATTTCGGAAGTAGTTAGTTATTTGGAAGGATTAGTACTTGATAGGCATGGTACAACGACCTAGGATCAGATTTTGATGCTTCAACTCGCTGTCTAGTTAAGGCATTGCCGAGCTTAAAAAAAAAAAAATATGACTTGTAATTTTCTGTTGCAATTTTATAGGGCATGCATGTTGATATGCAGAGCATAACAGAGTTTTTTATTTTTTTTTCCAAACTCTGAAGACAAAACTAGCTTCAGTGTAATATGATAAACTTGCTTAACTGACAAACTTTCATTTGTCAGCTGGATGCTATTTCCCATTTGGAAAACTGTTTTTAATGTAGGTTCAATGTCTAGCAAATTGAATTAAAATCATAAACCCTTTTTCTTGGAATTTTGTAACACTATCGTTGATAGCATTTAGTTTTATCTTTAGTAAGCTATCATGACTTATCAAGTCAACTTGCAGCTGAAAAAACAGTTAATTATACTGTTTTTCTATCTGCTTCAGGGAATGAGAACAACTCTGCTCGATTGAGTTCTCTGCCATTGAACTTGTCATCTAGATCACTACAAGTGGAGAAGGATGATTTGGAGCACAGCACCCCTACTGAAGTAACTGAACCTTGCAAGCCTGGAGCACACTGCGTCACGCTTGAGAAAATTTATGCTGAAGAGCTGACACTCTACGCGGCAGTAAGGGTAAATTCTAAACATATTACATACATAAATTTTAGTAATCATAGGTGACTGACTGGATGATTCAACTAATACTTGAAGTTTTTGGGACACTTGAAGTGTGGGATAAATTTAAAAAAATGACCAAAACCATCAATTTGCAATGATCAAATGATTTCCGAAGGCAAAAGAGGATACCCAAACTGTCTGCGTTCAGGTTGTGCTAAATTCGGGGTAACAAAAACTAATAATACCACGTATGATTTAGCTTTCAAGATAAAAGAAAATAAAATTTAGTTGATTTTTCTGTTAGTATTGTACATTTGTAAAATCGAGTATAGTGTATTGTGACTGAGAATTTGATCTGTTAGTCTTAGAGGAAGATACCAAAACCAAGACTCCTAAAATTGCACCGTTCACTTTAGTTTGATTATGTGCTGTTGTTAAATGCCTAAAACTTTTTCAGCGTTATGGAATGACAAAGATTAATATAAGCTTCCCTGAAATGGACCTTATTTTAGGCAGATTACTCAAAATGATTGTACAGATAAACACATACTAATGTTAAACCATGGCTACCAGCTTATTTTTATAAAAAAAGGGGGAAAAAAGGCATCATTTCATTCAAGTGTTTAAATGATAATGCTGTAATGTTTGCAGGAAGAGGAGATGGTAAAAGTCGAGCATAAGAGAAAATCTTTTTCATTACGAAAGCTAGAAGATGATAATGGTGAATTAGACAAGATAGAGAAAACACGGTCTGCTGTCGAAATTTTGCAATCTGATATCATCCGTTTGCAAGAGTCAGTGAAAAGGACATCTGCATCAATATTAACAATCATAGACAAGGAGCTGCATCCTCAGCTTATTGTGTTACTTACCGGGTAATCATCTTTAAATGTTTGATATCTGATAAAAATTACCGAATTTTAGTACACCTTTAAAGTTTTTATTGGTGCATAGTTTTAGGTAATAAGTTGTGGTGTAGTTACCAATTATTATTTTGATGAAATCGAAGGTATTACGGAAGATGGTGGGGGTATTTTTATAATTGGATTAGATAGAGTGTGGGTCCATAGCTTTAAGTAGTGGAAAGAAAGAAGTGTTTCAAAAAGTACTGTGCCATAGCCAAAAATAGAGAGCAGCAAACTACATTGGACAAACAAAAAAGACAAGGGAACGCTAAATTGGGACAAAGGGGGTATCTCTTATAAACCATAAGTGCACGCTACTTTTGGTCCCAAGGGACTGAAAGTATTTATAAACTCCCATGTTTTCTATTGTATCTCACATGTATCTGCTTTATACAAGCAAATAATATGTTGCCTATATTAGACATCGAGTAGCCATGCTTAGCTGCTCCTAAATAGCAATCATGCAGATCACATTTCACAATGTTAGCATGTTAGCATCACTTTGCAACATCAAACATTATTTCACTATCACCTCTACAATCCCTGCCTTCCAGACAATATGTTGAGATTTAATGCTAGGTAGCTTTCTGAGAGAAGAGGCGCATAGATGGATCATTTTCTTTAGGTCAGGAATTATACATGTCCTGACTTGCTTTAAGTTCATTCTGATAAGCTCTGCTTAAGTGATCTCATCTTAATAAAGTAGTTCTCCTTCTCACCAACTCTCTTAATTTTCTACAATTTATAACCTTTAAGTCACATGCGAAAGCTGGTGAGAGAGCTCTGATAACTTCAGTGTACCCTTCTTTTTCTTCATTAGCTCAGAATTTTGATTTGTATTCAAAGATTGAATTAATCTAAAAATTAGTGGATCTTGACTGAATTTCAAATGGTGTTTGGTTAATTTAATAGTTATAAAATCTTTGTTTTTGTAAAATACTTCAGTTTTCAAGTAGCTTCTGTTTATATATATTGGGGCGTAGATTATATGTTTGACTCTATATTCAATGATTTAAGTGGTTAATTTAATATTTAGAGTGCGAAACATTGGGTTGTTTGTAAATTCTGTATTTGGTGTAATTCATATCATCTTCATTTAAATGTGCATGTATATCTCCGCATTTTAAAATTTGTTACCTCTGGCATAGGATTTTTTCCTATTTTTTGTTTTGGAAATGGTGATGCCACTGATAGGATTCCTCTCTATAGACTCTAGCTGCTGTTCATATCTTTCTGATTAGTTCTATCAATTCAGGTTTGTATACCTAGTACTCAAGGCACATTTTACACCAGAAAAATGAACATTTTATGCATCGAGGATTTGTAGTAAAAAAGAAGGATCTTTTAAAGAGTCCTGAGGATCTTTACTACTGCTTAATGAAAAACCCATTCAACTCTGAAATCATTTATCTTGCTCTAGCAAATAGAATATGGTCTTTCATATTCCTATTTTGTATGTTTTAATCACTTCCATTGACTATTAGGAAGCAGGCCTTTGTTGGTCGCCACTTTAAAACACGAATAAGCTCTTCTCTTGAACTTGCCATCTTAGAAGGGCTGCGGCCATCTTGATTAGAAACTCAAGGATTCAAAAGAGAGATGTGGAGGGATTCCCTGAGTTTATTTGGCTGAATTTTGGAAAAAAAAATACAGTGTTGTTCTGATATGATACTATTAATTGTGGACCATTTGTCGATTCTTGATGATGCTAAAGCATAGAAATACTTCGTATAACAAGTCATTTTCCTTTGCCCTCAAAAGAAAACTAAATTATGACATTTTGCAGGCTCATTCAAATGTGGAAAACAATGAATGAATGCCATCAAATTCAGATTCAAATCTCACAGCAGGTGCTACTTCTAACCAGTCACAACACAGAACCAATCACTGAAAATCATCGTGAAGCAGCTATGCAGCTTGAGGGTGGGGTCAGCTTTTGGTACAATAGCTTTTGTAGACTCACAAAGTCCCAAAGAGATTACATAGAATCCCTGTGCAAGTGGATTCAGCTTACTGACTGTGCTATAGACGGTGAAAATCAGAACTGCTGTCCTTCTGAGGTCCGAACACTCTGCCAGAATTGGCTGCTTGCCCTTGATAGACTACCTGCTCAGGTACTGAGCTTCTCAATTAGTGTCATTTACATATTAGATTTGGGTTCAGTTTTATACAACACGAACTGCAGGTGGTTCGTCCAAGTTTATTATTGTTATTCAAATTACACATTCATAAATGACAGGTTGTTTCAGAGGCCATTAAGAGCTTTCTTAAGGTTATACGATCAATAAGATTGCAGCAACAGGAAGAATTCAACCTGAAGAAAAAAGTTGACAAGTTGGAGAGGAAATGGCTGAAGGAACTAGAGTCACTAAGTGAGATTGAAAAAAAGCTTCAAGTAAGCAATAGGTTTGCAGATATGGAATCTGGTTTAAGCCCGAAGCATCCATTATCTGTCAAACGTGCAAAAATTGGTGACTTACAAAAGATGCATGAAAATGAGAAGGCTAGGTATTTGAGTTCTATCCAGATTAGCAGGGCCATGACCTTAAGTAAACTGCAAAAAAGCCTACCGCATGTCTTTGAAAAACTGACAGAATTTTCAAATGCCTGCAAGCAGTTTTTCGAGACTGTTCTTAACCATGCTGACCAAGTTTACAACGCTGATGAGAGCACACATGCTGATGGCTAAAATTTTGCAGGACTTATCAGTTATCACCCAAGGTCTGATAAAATTTGTGTGCTATTGTCATTGGCAATTCGGCTTTGTGTTCCTTGATACATATGCAAGCTTTTAACTAAACACTGCTATGATGAATTTATTTTGCTGATCTTCATAATTAAAATTTCCACTTGCATCTATGACCAATTGTAGAATGTGCATAAATGGACTTGGATATGTTGTTTTGGAACCAAATTTATAAATTGATAACTTATAATATATATATATATATATATATATATATATATATATATATATATATATATATATATATATATATATATATATATATATATATATATATATATATATATATAGGGGAGGGATCCGGTAAGAACCCCACCTTATATAAGAACCCTTTCTTATGTAAGAACCCTAATTATGTTCTAAACTTTTTCCTACGTTCTAAATTTTTTTCAACTTATGTTCTAAAGTTTTTCCTATAGTCGAAAATTTTTCTTATTTATGTTCCAAAATTTTTCCAATGTTCTAAATTTTTTTTTAGATTATGTTCTAAATTTGTTCCTATGTTCTAAATTATTTTTTGGAAAAATTGTCAAAAATAATATGACCTTTCAGCGGTCCGCCAAAAACAAGTCGAACTTTTGATTAATTCAGAATAATACAACCTTTTGTGGCTATCCGCTTTAAACGAGTTAGGATACCTACAACCTTAATAACCGGTTAAATTTATAAATTTTTTCATTAAATTCGTTTAATAATCTAATGAACTCTTTATTAAAACTCTACTTATGATTAATTAATAATTAAAACAATTAAAAAAAATTTAAAAAAACCTCCTCCACCACCAGCCACCCCTTCCCCAGCGACCTTCCCCTTCCCCGGCGAATGCCAACCCAGTCCCCGGCGCCGGCCGCGCCCAAATCTCTCCTCCCCCGCGCCGGCCGCGCCCAGATCTCTCCTCCCCCGGCGCCGACGTCAATCCTCATCCGCGCATCCCCCTTCTCTCTTCTCTCTTCCCCATGGAACCACCGAAACCCTCCTTCACTTCTCTCTTCTCTCTTCCCCATGGAACCACCGAAACCCTCCTTCACTTCTCTCTTCTTCGCGCCCAGATCTTCCCCATAAAACCACCTGAAACCTATCCCTTACCCTCGAAAAACCCTCTGCGAAATCCTAGGGAGGTCTGTTTAAGGTTTATCGACGGGGAGGGATGGGTTTTAGGTGGTTTTGTGTGGGAGGTGGGTTTCGAAGATGGTGGTTTTGTGGGGAAGAGAGAAGATAGAAGGGTCAAACCACGCGCTGGGGAGGGGGGACGGTATCAGCGCCTGGGTGATCTGGGTTCGGCGCCGAAGGTCAGGCTGGTCGTTGGGGAAGGGGAAGGAGGTTTTTTTTTTTGACAGGAAAGGGGAAGGAGGTTGGGTGGTGGTGGAGGTGGGTGTTTTTTTTTAAAATAATAATAAATAAATAAATATAATAATAATGATATTTAATTTAATTTAATTTAATTAAAAAATTATTTTAAATTGTCTAACCAATAAGATTGTTACATGTGTCTAATTTAACTTATTAATTAGGTCATTAACCGGTCATAACTCATTTAAAGCGGATACATATAAAAGGTTGTATTATTCTGAAATAATTAAAAGGTCGACTTGTTTTTGGCGGACCACTGAAAGGTCGTATTATTTTTGACAATTTTTCCTTATTTTTTTCAGCTTATGTTCTAAATTTTTTTTCTATGTTCTAAATTATTTTTTCAGCTTCTGTTCTAAAGTTTTTCCTATATTCTAAATTTTTTCTACTTATGTTCCAAAATTTTTTAATGTTCTAAATTGTTTTTAGATAATGTTCTAAATTTGTTCCTATGTTCTAAATTATTTTTTCAGCTTATGTTCTAAATATTTTCTATGTTCTTAATTATTTTTTTCAGATTATGTTATTAATTTTAACCTATGCTACGATTATTTTTTTCAACTTATGTTCTAAATTATTTTTCTTATGTTCTAACTTTTTTGGTTGTTTATGTTCTAAATTTTTGCTATCTTTTAAATTATTTTTCTTATGTTCTAAAATTTTTTGCTCATGTTCTAAATTTTTTTCCTGCTCATGTTCTAAATTTTTTCTACTTATGTTCTAAATTTTTTTTTTCTATGTTCTAAATACGAAATTCTCAAAATTACCAAAATGTCATTACTAAAGAATCATTTTAGATGGTTACATCAAAACTAATAAAGGGCTGAGATTGGTTCTTATATAAGATTGGGTTCTTATATAGAGGAGGGTTCTTACATGAGCCTTCCTCTGTGTATATGTATATATATATATATATATATATATATATATATATATATATATATATATATATACATTTTTGTAATTTTGACAATTTCGTATTTAGAACATAGAAAAAAATTTAGAACATAAGCAAAAAATTTTAGAACATAAGAAAAATAATTTAGAACATAAGTTGAAAAAGTAATTTAGAACATAAGTTGAAAAATATTTTAGAACATAAGTTGAAAAAATAATTAATAACATAATCTGAAAAAAAAAATAATTTAGAATATAGGAAATATTTAGAACATAAGCTGAAAAAATAATTTAGAACATAGGAACAAATTTAGAACATAATTTTAAAAACAATTTAGAACATTATTAAAAATAATTTGGAACATAAGTAGGAAAAACTTAGAAAATAGGAAAAACTTTAGAACATAAGCTGAAAAAATAATTTAGAACATAGAAAAAAAATTAAAAACATAAGCTGAAAAAAAAATTTAGAACATAATCTAAAAAAAAAAAAAATTTAGAATATTATTGGAAAAAATTTGGAACATAAGTAAGAAAATTTTTAGAATATAGGAAAAACTTTAGAACATAAGTTGAAAAAAATTTAGAACATAATTAGTGTTCTTACATAAGAAAGGGTTCTCATATAAGGTGGGGTTCTTACCGGATTCCTCCGGGGAAGGCTCATATGAGAATTCCTCTTTATGTGAGAAATCTTTCATATGTGAGAACACTCTCATGTTCTAAATTTTTACTCGTATGTTCTAAATTTTAAACCAGATGTTCTAAATTTTAATATAAGTGTTCTAAATCTTAAATGAGTTAAATCAAATGTTTTAAATCATTAGTCACATGTTCTAAATCTTAAATTATTTGTTCTAAATTTTAACTTTATACTTCGTATGTTCTAAATTTTTTAATCATATGTTCTAAATTATTACTAGTATGTTCCAAACTTTTACTCACATGTTCTAAATGTTACTCATATGTTTTAAGTTTGAAATTTGGTGTTCTTAATTTTTATTCACATGTTCTAAATCTTAAATCAGATGTTCTAAAATTTATTCAAATTATCTAAATTTCGACTTAGGCTTTTCAAAATTTTAATCACGCATTATAAATCCAAAATCAAATGTTCTAAATTATTACTCACGTAGAAGTTCTAAATTATTGCTCATGTGTTCAAAATTTTAAATCATGTGTTCTGAATTTTTATCATATGTTCTAAATTCTTACTTATATGTTCTAAATTTTTACTCACATGTTCTAAATTTAAAATCAGTTCTCATATAAATATGTTTTCTCACATATATCCATATATATATATATATATATATATATATATATATATATATATATATATATATATATATATATATATATATATATATATGTATATATATATATATATATATGTATGTATGTATATATATGTATATATGTATGTATGTATATATATGTATATATGTATGTATATATATATGTATGTATATATGTATATATATGTATATATGTATGTATATATATATGTATGTATGTATGTATATATATATATATATGTATGTATATATGTATATATATATATATATGTATGTATATAACATATATATATATATATATATATATATATATATATATATATATATATATATATATATTTATATATATATATATATGTATGTATATAACATATATATATTGGCGTAAGCTTAAAAAGATTACATGTAATTATTAAAAGACGAAATACTACTACTAGCTATAGCAGCTAGGTCACGAGCTTTCTGTACAATGTCTCGGTGAACCTTATGGACACAACACCAATCAAAACTTGTGCACAATTGTCCAATAAAGACCTATATTTCTCACTTGTGTATCCCGTAGTAGTAAGATCATAGACGCATAGTCCGTGTATATAAATACTATATACGCGTTGCATGTAAACCTTGTACGCAGGCGTTCATCTTTGCATGTAGAGCCAATTGAGCCAAACTGTGCTAGCTCCCCCTAGTAGTTGGCCTTGATCCCCTTGAACACCATCCACTCTCCATGCATCATCCCATCTCTGATCTATGAGTGTGCTTATGCCAAAAACCATCGACTAGAATCATCGTAGGCAACTGGGGGGGGGGGGGGGGGAAAGTAATTTGCATTAAAATCAAACTGAATCAGAAACCAAACCGAATAAGCAATTCGATTTGCATTTTTTTATAGTTCAGTTTGGATTGGATTTAAAAAATTAGAAATTCGGTTTTTCAGTTTCGATTCGGTTTTGATGTTTTCAAACCTGAAAAAACCGAACCAAACTGAATTTTTGGTACTAGGTGTTTCGGGGTTTTTTGGAATCCCTCGGGATAATGGTCACGCTCTTCCAGGCAACGGGACTCGGACACCTGCAAAAACACGAATTTTCGGTGGTCGGAGATTCGCCTCCGACGATCAAGTTAGAGACCGGAAACAAAATAAATGTAGAGAGAACTTGAAGCTTTTTGTTCTCTTTTTTAGGTTATGTCACAATCCACCTCTCCCATCATCAATGATTGGGGTATTTATAGGGGTGGGGATTTGTGCCCATTATGGTATGTGACCTAGAAATTAGGGTCCTTGATTGGTTGCGCAATCAATGAAGGACATGTGTCCTCTAGGGGCGCCATTTTCCGGCATTCCTAGTATTTTGGGCCTCCTGATGTAAGGAGGCCTTTATGACATATTTGATTTCAGGTGCTCTCTTGTTCATGGTATGTGTCATCTTCCTATGGTGACACGTGTCGCCCTTTTATTTGGCCACTTGTCATCATGGGATTCGGACAAGATGGGCTGAATGGCCTTTGGTTGGCAACCAGCTGTTCTCCATTTCTCAAGGAAATGGTTCAATTTCCGAGGCCACTTCCGAATTTGACGGGCAATTATGACGCCCGTCCGAATTCCGTCATAAATGTTCGGTATCAAAGCGGATTCTATCAAAAGAGGTGGAACGGAGGAAAACCTTTCAACTTCTAGGTTGCATTCCTTTCGAAAGTTAAGTTTCTCATTTTTTTTGGCGGGAATGGTCTTTTTACCATTTTACCCCCCCCCAATTTTTCCTATAAATAGAAGGCTTTGACTTCACTTTTTTTTTCTTTGCATTTTCACTTTCTAGAGAGAAGTCAGAGCTTCTAGAGAGAGAAAGTTACTTTTTCCCGGAACCTTCGATAGCACCGCCGCCCGTTTGAGTTTTCTGGCCATCCTTCATCCCAGATCTTCAGAATTTTTCCAACCTCCTACTCGTACAAAGGTAACCGAATACTCTCCTCTTCTTTCTTGATTTTTATATTCTTTTTCATTTCTTTTTTGAACACACTGGCTCAACACTCTGCCTCGTCCGTTCCTCCTCATGAGGATGTCTGTTTTCCTGGGACTAAGGATTCTAGAGTGGACGGGGACGAGTCTTCGTATTTGTGGAGTGGTTCCATTTCTAGTGCGTACCATCTCACCCCCACCTATCCTTCTTTGTCCTTACAGGCGAACATGTCGCGTACGAGGCAAACCTACGACAAATATGCTGCCCACAATTCGAACGATAGCTTGATTGAACCCTTAGCTTCTTATGATCCGAATAACACGAATTCGGAGAATACTAACACAAACACCAACACAAACACCACCATTAATACCTCGGCCACTGCGAGTGGTAGTGAATGCTCGGTGGTCGAGGTGGCCATTTCTTTTGAGGAGCGCCTGAACCAGCGCGCCACCTTTTCTTCTGGACGAAGTCCGAATGCGTCGCGCTTTCTCTTTGCCAACTCGGTCCAAGGATAGGACGAGCTGCCAACTTCTTTATCTCCCCCTTATGTCCAAAATCAGCCACAATCTTCTACTGCGGCTGCTATTCAATTTGGCCAAAGTAGGCCACAGTCTTACACGGGCGCCAGCTCTTCTATGGCTGCTAGACGTACTCTTGCTTCCCCCTTTTCTCAAGCCCTAAGATCGACAAGACCTAGGATCGGCATAGTAATTGCCGAGCCTACTAACTGCCCCCACCCCGCTCCATCTGAAAGTCACAGTCTTGGGGTCGTTAAGGATCACAAGGAAAAGCCCCCTTAGTGCCTGAAGAGCCAGTGATGGCCGAGCCAAGGCAGGGCTCGGTCAGAGGCAGCTCCGCCGAAGCAAATGAGCTAGACAGAGTTCTATCCAGCGATTTTGGTGTAGTTAGGGCACCTGCACCTCAGCCGGCCGAACAGGGAGATGAAAATCCTGATGCCGAGGCCGTGGCTGAAGAAGAGAATGATTTCAGCAGCCCCTACAGCTGCATGATCGGGGACGTCGCCTTGGCGTACCTCAACAATTGGTTTGGGGAATGGGAGGCGTTCCTCATGTTGGGAGAAGGTTTTACAATAACTCCCCCTCGAATCTCCGGCATGGTCGCCGCCTCGGATGATCCCAAGAAGATTTGCCCGGGCTTCAATGTATATAGGGCCACCTTTGAAGTCGGCCTCCGCTTTCCTCTTCACCCATTCGTCCAGGAGCTGCTGGACAAATATCAAATAGCTTTGATCAAGCTATCGCCGAACAGCTGGGTCAACATTTTGGATACTTGGTGACCTCTCTTCGGATGGGCTTCACCCCCCAACTTTCCCGTCATTTGTGCCATGTACAACATGGTGAAGATGGAGGTGGACTCGGCGGATGGTTCGTTCTGAGCACCCGGCCGAAATATATGGTGACTCTGCT
Organism: Chenopodium album; assembly: GCF_948465745.1. Taxonomy (NCBI): domain Eukaryota; kingdom Viridiplantae; phylum Streptophyta; class Magnoliopsida; order Caryophyllales; family Amaranthaceae; genus Chenopodium; species Chenopodium album. The sequence goes on along the minus strand of NC_137857.1, from coordinate 23,128,434 downwards.
CAAGTCGTCCAAGTGGCGCGACTAGAAGCAGAGGTTTTACCTCATCCAGACAAGGGATAGGGAGTTCAACAAAAAGATGAACAAATTCAACTCTTCCCCCCTCCAACTTGGACGAGGGGATCACCGGCCGACTCGCCCCCCATTTCACCCGGACCGTACTGCTCAGCTTGACTACTTCTCGGTCAAGCGGGAAATCAGAAGGGGTTGCTGAGTGCCTGTTATTCCAAGGTGGATTTCTAGTGATTTGGCTAAGGGATCCCATTTTCATGTCCTCCTTCGGCCTGCCAAGAATTACTCCTAAGATTGACCTTCGTAGCATGCATTGTCCTTCTTTTCTTTCGTTGAAAGTTTTTCTAACTTTCAATGTTTTGCTATTTTCAGAGGAAGCCGCAGCCAAACTCGACCCAGTGCAAAGGGTAGAGATGGACATGAACGAGTTTAACATGGAGAGGTACCAGCTTCTGAGGGAGCAATACGAGGCGGCAAAGGGGGTACAGACAACTTTTTTCTTTATCCCTTTGCCTTAGAAAATATTACTTTTTATTTTTTATTTTTTTTTTTTGTGTCCGACCCGCTATATCTTGAGTAACACTGCATTTATTTTTGGCTCGGACATCTCGCACACCACTTTCCTGGCCGAGTAAAACTGAGTTGTAGGTTTTTTCCTACAACCCTACTCGGACAGGGATGGAGTGCTTTTTGCCGAGTGAATTTGATTTCAATGCCCTTTGCTTTAATGCTACTCGAACAGGGTTTACTAACTGAATTTTTCTTGCTTTTTCAGACAGCTACCCTTAAGCCTGCGAGGAAGCGGTCGGCGTCCGCTTCAAAGGACGAGGGGTCGTCCAAATCTCGCAAAATCTTGGCGTCCAAGACCCCCTCGGGGACGCTGGCGGCCAAAGCAAGGTCGCAGGTTGCGTCGGCGCAACCTAAAGGAAAACAACCCTAGCTGACACCCAATGGGGACTCCAAGCCCTCAGAGCCACCTTCGTCCGAGGTGGCCCGGAACGAGCCCGTCCGCAAGGACGGAATGGGTGAGCCGTCCCTATACAACACAGCCGACTGAGACTCAACTCCGCATGTTGAGTACTTGGGAACTACCCCTCCGAGTTCCCAAGCTGAAGAAGAGCAACCATCTCCGTCAAAGGCAGACAAGCAGCCGCAACTGACTTCTCTTCCTACGAGGCGTCCACGCTTTGTCAATCTCTCATATTGTACTCGTATATCTTAATCTGTTCACTTCTGGTTTTTTCCTCTTTTTCAGAATTCTAACTTTGTTTTTATTTTGCAGAAACTTCTAAGGATTTGGATGTTCGTCCCCCGGGATCTTCTCTAATCGGGACCGAATAGAAGGCTATCCAAGATGCCATTTAGAAGGCCGTTTTGGCCAAGTACCAGGGTATCCATAATGGGCACCTTGGTCCAATGATCAATAGCTGCGTTGAGGTAGTCTTCTAGTTCTTTGGCAAACACTTAGCCAATTTGTTTTTTTATTTTTCTTTACTAACTTTTTTGTTCGTTCGCAGCTTCTCCTTAGGCTCTTTGCCTTTCAAGACTGTCATTCGAAGCAGAGACGCGAGCTCAAGTCTGCCATGGCGGACCTCCATAAGCTGCAAGATGAGAACACTGGCTTGCTGGCCATGGAATAACTTCGCTCTGAGACGGCGATGAACGCCTTGTCCGAGAAGGCCACCCGTCAAATTGAAGACATCGTCAAAATTGGCGTTGCTTTTAAACAAGAGAGGCTAGCAAACGAGGCTCTCTTCAAAAAGAAGGACGAGGCAGTCGCTCTGGCGGCTAGTAGGGAAGAGGCGGCCGAGGCCTCTGATCAGCTGAGGTCCGAGCAGGAGGCCAGCAGGGAGGCTCTGACCACAACTCTTCAGGTTACTGAGGAGAGGAACCAAGAGGCCGAGCACCTAAGGTAGGAGGTTAAAGAGCTGAAAAATCAGCTAAGTGCCCCAAGGCCCGTTCCTCTAGTTGATGTTGTCCACATCAAGTAGTTGGCACTCAATCGCCTCAGAAACCGCTTTTAGGACGTCGTCGCCATGATGGTGGAGCCAGAGGACCTTGCTTACTATCATGAGCGGTTCACTAGAAGGCTATACTTCCTCACCATGAAGGAAGAGTGCGAGGCCATCGGCCGTCCACACTCACCCTTCGTCGAGACTCCTTCCTACAGCGATGCTGAAGCTGAGGAAGATGAGGGAGAGGTGGCCGAAGATAAGGAACCTCCCCAAGGTAATAATGCGGCCAATGCTGAAGCGGCCAAGGGTGGTAATGATGGGGAGGATGCGGTCAAGTGAGGGGCTCTCTTCTGCAGCTTGTTTTAAGCTTTATGTCTTCAACTTTTTATCTTCATTTTTGCTATCTTCGAACAATTTTTTTTATTTGCCGCCTGTTTTGAGCGGTTATTGTAAACATTTTTCCGCCTTCTAAGCGGTTTTAATTTATGTTATTTTTCCGCCTTCTGGGCGGTTTTCTGCATTTTCGTACTTAGCAATTTTATGCATTTTTTATGCTCACTGCTTGTTAGTACGAAAACTGGGGTATGCCCCTTTATTCGGCGTTTGCTTAATCAAATTTTAAAGTGGTTTGATTAACTTAGTAGATTTTATACTTTGAAGGGTATGACTACTAATAAGTTAATCAAATCATACATAATGATTGCATTTGGACTAGGTATTGGGGTTTGGTGAGTCCGACTCACCGCAGAAACAACCCCGAACCAAGGATCCACTCGCAATTAATAAAACCATAAAACATAACAAATAATCACAAAAGGGTAAAATCGGAATATACCTTTGAAGCGTGCTTCGCCCTCAAAGACGAGCTCTTACTTTAAATCTCTAACTCCGAAAGTACGTGAGCCTCCCACAGAAATCCACCCGCAAAAACTTCTAGCGACTTTTAGGTCTGTTACCTCGAAGTTAGCCAGGTTTGACCGAAACCCGAGTATTATATGAGTTTAAGAGTTTTTGCTAATGCAATGCTCTATTGAACTCCTACTCAAGCACTCTTCTCCAAAACCCTAGGCGGGTATTTATAAAGAAGATTGATCTATCCCATTAATGTGGGATCATGAAATTCCACAATTTATTTTAAACTTAAATTAAAATAAATATGCAAATTAATAATAAATCTACAAGTGCTCCATTACATGAAAAGGGTAGTGAGGACCCCTTGGAGACTATGGGACCATACTTGTTCCCCACTTAATTCTCTCCTTGTGCCACATGTCCCTCACCCAACTTGCTTCCCACATGCTTCGGCCTTACTACCCGTCCCTTAGGCCCAGTCGTAGCCCAGCCAAAGCCCAGCCCAGCATTTGGAGATGCGGGCTGCTGCTGTGGCTAGCAAGCCACGCACTCCAAGTGCGGGCTGTTGCTAGCATGCCGCGCACACCATGTGTTGGCTGCTAGCAGCTGTTGCCTTGGTGTGCTTGCAACTGCTAGCTGCTGCTAGCTTGCGATGCTTGCGGCTGCTAGCTGCTGCTAGCTTGTGATGCTTGCGGCTGCTAGCCATGGTGCGCTAGCACGCACCAGCCAGCCACCCTTGGCTTGGTATGGTGCGCATGCTAGCCACCTATGCTAGCATGTTATGCCCCTAGCATTCGGATGCTCGGGGCATTCCGATGTTAGGGGTATTTTGGGACTATTTTCGATTTATTATTATTTTGCGCGTCTCGTGTTTTACTATTTTTTTACTCGACTTTCGACGCTCTAAGCTCGAATTTTCGACGTCTAAATATTTAATACTCGGGCGACGAATTAATTTCTTCGAAATTAATTCGTCGAGTTGGTTCGTTTACTGCTATGGGTGTGACCCTAAGAGTACAGTCAGGATTAAGCTATAATATTAATTATGCATTAATGTTACTGATCGGAAGCGGCCTCCACCTAGGCATTCTGATCACTTGACCTTACCGAATATATTAGCTTTCTAATAATTCTTAACCCACTATCAAAATAATACACTTGTTCGAAGGACACCATTCCTTTCAATCTCCCACTTGTCCTTCCGGAAAAGTGAGCTTTCAGTGTATAGCCCCTTTCCTATGTCTCTTCATGTCTCTTAATGAATTATAGGGTAAGATTATTCGTCATCCCTATTACGTCCAGAAGTGTTTCTCGAAATCTGAGTTTGACTGTCATTAAGCAAATGATTTCTAAAATCCATCTGAGCACGGCCATGCATTTTCACAGTCTCGCTCTTGGAGAGGCCTTGTAAACAACAAGATATGTTTCCTATTGTTAGTAGGGGGACATTTCCAGTCTTGTAATGTAGCTTCTTTTACTAAGAGGACCTAGCCGCCTGATAGCCGTCGTTATAATCCCCATTTACAGCAAACGTTTGATCGACATCAAAAACGGCTAGTGCTCAAACAAGAGACCTCCCATTACTCACGGCCGAGGAAAAGAGTTCCGATAGTAATAATGAGAAAATACTTATGACGATTTAAATCTCTTAAAGTATTCTCATAGGTCGATCCAATATGGTTCTTAAACAATACCTGTGCAAACGATTTATATCCTCATAGCACAAGAAACGGTGCTATAAATCATACTACACACTAATCTCTAATGGTCATTAATCGTCCATAAATAAATGTACTTGATTAGGGATAATTTTCGATTAAAATATTCAATGTTCACTTAATAGGGGTTTCTTTATCCAAGACATTGTCTTGATACTCTATTTTGAATATTCTTTAAAATCGAATGGACTCATTATTTAATTCTAAACCACAGTTAAATAGAGACGGAGTGATTTAAATTGCATGAAAAATTTAATAACTCCAAAAACTGAATGGTTCATCATAGTGTTTTACATTAACATTGTTCAAAATTTAATTAAAACAATAAGATAAGGAAATCAAATCCAGTTTCCGACGTGCTTGATTCCCATTGCCTCAACGTGTTTGTTGTGCTTCACTTGAGACAAAGGTTTAGTAGGGGATCGGCTATATTATTGTAGGGAATATTTCAAACATTATGATAACCCCAAACTTGAACCCCACTGTGATCATACACTAAAGTACGGTGGCGTTCCAAAGGGAAAGACAAAGAGCAAAAAGAGTCGCCAACAAGTTTTAGGAACTTGTAAACCCAAAAGACAATCCAAAAGGACCATCAACTATTCCATAAGGTCTTGAACCAAACAGGGTCCAGGGATGAGGGTACGAATCCAATCTACAAAAGAAAGGACCCGCCCTATAAAATAGGCCTCTACTTTGTTCTGCTCGTATTCATGTGCGCTTTTCGAATAACATACAAACATTATATTAATCCTACCCTGTTTATCTATGTTGGTTGAAATTAATGCACAAATAAACTATTATTGGCGATCACTTGAGTTAAAATTACATTAGCCTAAACCAAATTATTAATTATCTTATTAAGCGTGATTTCAAGTACAAATTCCCTTTAAACCTGCATAAAAGGCGTGATCGAGCAATAACAATAAAATATATATCAAGCAACATAATAATAAGCAATAATGATGATAATAGCATGATAAGGCATAATAAAGCTTAATAATAATAGCAAGATCCTAGACATGATACTAATAAGATTAATAACAAATCCTAGCATGTCACTAAACAATAAAGATCAAAGCTTTAAACCTAAACATGATACTAGAAAGCATAAAATAACATCCTAACATGATACTAGGAAGCATAAAATAACATCCTAACATGATACTAGGAATTATAAACAATAATAGGCATGCAATCTACATTGTGAAAGAAATAGGAAGTAAGCTACTCTACTTACTTTGAAGCCTCGTACCTCTTTCTAATAACAAAATACACAAGTTAGTAAACTTCAATGAAAATAAATAAAGAATAATTAAAGAATCAAATTGAAATCAAATTGAATAAAGTTTAGACTAGTTTTGGACCAAACCCTCAGAAATTATCAACCTTGCACGTCTAGGGCGAAGGCAACTCCGAACTTGGCTAAGAGACTCTAAGTCTTGTGAATGCGGAATATTGTATGTAAAAAGCTAGTTTAGAAAGAGAGAGAAAGAAAGCATATATTGCTCAAGAGAGAAAAGAGAGAATTCAGGAAGAATGATAGTAATTGATGATAATTGATGATAATTGATGATTCTGAAAACAGGAATTCAGACGCTATTTATAATGAAAATAGTCCGGAAAATCATAGAATTTGATAAGGAATAAAACTCCACGCTGTCGCCAGGAATTAACTCTGTCGCGACGCGACAATGTCTGTCGCGCAGCGACAGACTTGTCGTTTGGCGACAGCCTGTATTAGCGCGTTTTTCTTCACGCGGAATCCGATCTTTAATCAACTTGATCTACGGAATTCGTACAGAAGATAAAATACATATTTTTAAGATAACAAAACAATATTTTATTCCAAACAAAAATCTTTTAAAGATAATTAATTATTAAATCTAACAATATTAGAATTAAAAGGAACTTTCTAGAAACTTCTAGAAAACTATAATTAATCCTAATAATTTTAGGAATAATAATTAATATTGGGCCCTCCTCTAGATCATTGGGCCGTATTAAAATAATTAACCAGGCCCAGTTTAGTATTTTGGTCATAACTTCCTCAATATTCATCGGAATTGGGCTTATAATATATCGTTGGAAAGGTGTCTTCGAGCCCCATCCATCTACACCATTATTGGACCCTTATTATGGACCAAAATAAACTGAATTGGACGTTTTCAAATAAATAAAGTCATTTTCAAAAACAGAGAGAAAAGAATTTAATTAAAACTAAACCGCAACACTCGGCTTTGAAATCACTTTCACCTAATTCGATAATGACCCAACGTGCAAGGCATTCATCACTGGGTTTGGTTTTGGGGAGACAAAAATGGGTGTCTACAGAAGCCCCCACTTTGACTGAGTTTGAAGAAACTTATGTTTCGAAAAACGAGAGTCAAAGTATCAATAGGGATGGAGAATGATTCAAAACGTTCTGCGATTCCAAATCATTCTTATAATGCCGATACCTGCAAACTAATCATTAGTTAAAACAGATAAAAGAGTTAAGAAACGCGTATCTTGCACCGTCGAGCACACGTCTCTGAACGTAACCGTTTTGCTGTTGCTTCATACGTTGTTTGTGACAACCTCCACAGTGCCTCGTGAATACCATCGTTGAAGATAACCATATGTCGTCGCCTTCAATATTCTTGGTGACAATCCTCCACAGTATTTCGGGAACATCGTCGAAAATAACTGTACGTCATCTTCTAGGTGTGGCCATATGTCGCCACAGCAGTATGTCGCCGCTATAGACAATCTCTTCTTTACCTTGAGGGACCGCCGAAGGTGGCCTTGCTTCGCCATCTCCACTATTTGTGACACTACCTCGTCACGACCGTACTTCGCCGCTAGACAACTCCTCTTTATGTTGAGACATTGCCAAAGAATCATTTTACCTATTGACCCTTAATACCATTACTCATCATTGCTTTTATACTTGTGCCAGTACTTTGGTGCTTTTGCCTTTGTAAACCATTGCTTTGGTGTATCTATTGAACCAATATTTCGGTGCCTTATTTGTTGAACCATTATTTCGGTGCCTTATTATGAGCCAATACTTAGGCGCTTTTAAGCTAAAGTGAGACGATCTTTTATCAAGTCGATCACTCAGTGCATTTTGATCAAGCTGACTAAATCATGTCAATTTACTTAAAGGGGCTAACTGGCGTACCAAGGAACCCAAATTACTAAACTGGACCCAAAAAACCATAAGGAGAGGCCCAGTGCTCTGACGCCACTCCAGCGCTGGCCAGAAGTGCCTGTCGCGAAGTTTTGGTTCTGTCGCCGTGCGACAGAGTCTGTCGCCTCGCGACAATTCTATCGTTTGGCGACAGAATCGGGGTTTTAAAAACCCGTCATCTTCTTCATTTTCGCTGCTCTGCTTCTCACTTTCTCGCAAAAAACTCAATTCACTCGTTCTTGCTCATTTCTCAACCAAATTCGCTCAAACTTGTTGCAAATCGAAGCTTTTCTCATCTATTTTCCCGATCTATGTAAGTTTTGCTCAAACTCTACTCGGTTTTTGACGAATTATCCGTTCTTGTTTGCATATTTTTCGAAAATTCGAAAATGCTTTTGCTTAATTTGCTTGTTTGTTGAATTTTATGCCTTGAATTTGTTTGATCATGCTTGTACATTACCTTGGGAGTATTTTGAGACTTGTTTGACTCAATTTGGTGAAGAAATGAACAATTCACCATTGTTGGACCTCTTAAGGTCGTGAAGAACAATGTGGGTCGTTCTTTGCTTTTTTACTGCTTTTACTTGTACAATTTGTCACAATATTCATCATATGTTTGCAAGAAATTGTTTATTTGCTTAAAGAACACTTCCATGCTTGTTTGAAATTTTGCTCTGTTTTTAGTACTACGTACTCTGTTTTTTGCAAACATAGTATCATGCGGCCTAGGCGAACTTTAGATACTGTAGAAACTTAAGCTTAATTACTTTTACATACTTTAGCATGGCTAGACGACGTGGTTCCGATTCTCGGTCGAGGGACACGCGTCGAGAAGACGAGCCCACCAGCGAGGGCGAGGACGTGCCTTCTACTTCCAGGCTGGGTCTCATGCCTGATTGGGACGAGCGCACCCTGTTTCACGCGCCGGTGCATCATTTGTCGACGAGGTCTAGCGAGTGGGAGGACCCGTAGCCACGGATCGGGTAATTCCACCATCATTTCTCTGTACGACAACTTCATCTGCCGCGATGGGGAGCTTCGTCGTCTTTGGGAGTCATGTGGACTGACTCCCCTGCTGCAGGCCACCCGGGCCATGTTTTCATACGATGGGGGTAACCTCGTCGTTCGGGCTTTGGTGGAGTTCTTTTGGGACACCACCAACACTTTTCACTTTCCCTGGGGTGAGATGACAGTCACTCCAGCTGACTTTAGTCTCATCACGGGGCTAGAGTTCCAGTCTACTCCCCTGCCTTTCGATGCTGGCGTTACTGTTTATTCGCCGGAGGTTTTGGAGTTATTGGGGCCGATCGTTATTCGGGCCCAGGCTGAGGCTCAGTCGGGACAGCTGAGTTCCCGATGCATTCGTCGCTGCACGCTGGCTGCAGCCTTCGAGGATGATGCAACTACCCGAGAGCAGCGGGTGCGCATCTTTGTGCTGATTCTGCTATCAGGGACATTTTCCCCTGATCGAGGTAGTAGAGTACTACTATACTACCTGTCTGCTGTTCGCGACCTCCAGTTGGTCGGGACATATGACTGGGCCAGCATGGCCTATGCTGATTTTCTACTGGTCTTACGGCGCTCCTGTCGTCACAAGGCCCTGTCTGGAGAGGTTGCCCTTTCCAGTTTCTGGAGGGTCGTAGAGGTATATCTCTTTTTCCCTATTTAGGTTTTTACTCTAGATTTAGAAGCACAATTTTTACTGGTTTTCATTTTTTTTGTATAGATCTGGTTCTACGAGCACTTCCCTTCTCTCGCGCCTGCGAGGCCTTCTCCTCGCGTGCTCCCCATTGCTGCTAGTTGGGGAGGCCGCAGAGGTCCGCCGGAGGTGCTACGCCTTCGAGAGATGATCCTCACGGTAGGTTTTTCTTTAATTCGTACTTTCTCTTTTATCACCTTTTGGCGTTAGTATCTTACTTAGTAATGTTTCAGGAGCCCAGCCCGGTCTATCGACCTTGGGCTGCTTTCCCTATCTCTGCGCTGGCGGCGCAGTATACAGCTGAGCGTCGTTACTTTCTGGGGAAGTACGACGCGGTGGTCTACCTGGGGGAGAGGGTAGCCATCCAGCACTCCTCAGATACCTTTGTCGTTCCCGCTCCTCCGCCTCGGCATATGTTCCACGATGCCTTACAGCAGGATCGTGATGGTGGGCCTGCCCGGGGCACTCCTTGGAGGTCTTATGTTCTCCTTGAGCAGAGCTACGAGGAGGACCTGCTGCCGTTACTGGCGCCGGCTCCTGTCCTTTCCGAGGAGGCAGCGGTATGTTTTCATTTATTTAACTTATCTTTCTTTAGGTAGCCCCCAAGTATCTTTCTAATCTTTTTATTCTTAGCAGGCTGGTCCTAGGGAGTTCATCCCTCCGAGGATGTCTATACGCTACCAGGGTACGTATGGGCCGATCGAGGAGCTTATTCCGCCAGCTCCAGAGGGAGAGCAGTTTGTGGAGCGGTCTATTCCTCGTCACCAGACTCGAGTAAGTAGTTTTTCCATACCATCCTTATGTTGGCCTTATAATTGTTATTGACTTGACTATTTTGGCAGTTCTCTCGTGAGGTGGTGACGGCTATGGCCAGGTGCATTGACGCCTTTCGCAGCCGGCTTGTGAGGTTGCGGAACCGTGCTACCTGTCGTAGCAATGACGCTGAGGAGGTATTACTTTTGCTTTCATTACTTTTGACTTTATTTTCGTTGCATTTGCTAACTTTGATTTACTTTTGCAGGGGCAGCCTATTCCTACTCCACGCACTCGATCGAGGCCCGAGCCTAGGAGGGAGACTACCAGGTCCGACTCGAGGCGTCGCCGGACTACTTCCGGTGGTCGAGGTGGTTGTTCTGAGGCCGCCGCTGTAGAGGATTCGGCGTCATCACCTGAGGACGTTCCGACCGGGCCGACCGTTCGAGGCGGGATGGGTGGTGGGCCATACGAGTTTGGCTCGTCGTCGCAGCAGCCTTTGCAGCCCCAGCCTCTTTCCGTCGGATTTCAGGGTGAGGTTAGGTGGCCTGGCCCTGAGCTGCAGTTCGCGCCGCCTGGTGGTTCAGGGGACGATGATGGACATACTCCGCGGAGTAGGACATTTTTCGATACATTCGGCATTCCTCGCGACTTGCGACCTCCGGCGCCATAGTTGTTCCTGTGTTTATTTTATTTTTTGACTTTTGTAGGACTTTATCTATTGTATTCATATGACTCATGTACTAGACACTTGTATATATATGCACTTTATTATTTATTAAACATTTTATTTGCCTAATTTATTATTTTATAACGAATGCGTTGTGCATGTAAGTGTGTGAGAAAGTGTAATTTTTGCGCGAAGTTTTTCCGTCATTTTTAATATTAGTGGAGGGTACCGACTCTCTCCCCCCAAAAAAAAGAAATGAAAAACGGAAAATGAAGGAAGAAAATATGATAAGCTTAAAATTATTTAAGCTTTAATATGATATAATGATAATAATAATAATAATAATAATAATAATAATAATAATAATAGTAATAATAACGATAATAATAATAAAGATAATAATAAAAATAATAATAATATTAAGGGTATGAGAAGAGGAATAGAACAGTAAGTCAAGTCAAAGTCGAAATAAAATACGTAAAAACACGGTTTCCTACGCGCAATAGGTGTTGCTGCAAAGAAATAAACTGGCGCGGCGTAAATCATCCTGTCGCCACGCGACAGGGTTTGTCGCCATGCGACAGCCTCTGTCGCCACGCGACAATTTTGTCGCCTGGCGACAGACGCGCTTTCCTGTTTCCTACAGGAATTGAAGTCCGTCATGAAAAAAAAGGTTATAAATAGCCCCCGAATCATCCGTTTACTGCATAATTTAACCAGCTTATTAATTAGTTAATTAACTAGAAATCATGCCTTTAGCTAAAAGAACTTTTTGTGGATACATGGATGAATGGTGTCGTCATTTAACTGCTAAAGACAAAAAAGCATTAGATCTTTCTCATATGGGGGGTATGTTTGGAGTCAAGGGGATGAGTCTTGATATTGACTTTATTTATTCTGCCATAGACTATTGGGATATTGATACTCATTGTTTTAGATTTTTTCATGATGAAATATGTCCTTTACCGGAAGAATTTGGAGCCATTATAGGTTATTATTCCACAGATCTTGCGGTAATGCCTAGAATCAATGAATATTATTATAAGCATTTTGAACACTTTTTTGATTTGAGGGGTACGGCTTTAAAACATATAGTGCATGGTAACATAGTTGATTTGACAGAATTTGCACATTATTTTTATGATAATCCTAATCCCGATTTCCGTGTCTATAAGAGAAGGGCTTTTCTTTATTGCTTATTTAACCAATTGCTCTTAGTTAGTGGTAAGGATAATGAAGGCCAATCAATGATTATATCTGTTATAGAACAAGTTGAATCTGGGAGAAATCCAATGCCACTAATTGTTGGAGAGACTATGCTATGGTTAGATGCATTAAGAAAGAATTCAAGAGCACCTTTAAGAGGTTCTCCAATTTTATTACATGTATAAAATAATGCTATTATTAATTTATCAAGAACTAAAGAATATTATTTACACTGTAATATTAATTAAATACATATTTTGCAGATATGGCTCATGGAGAGGTTGAAGCTTATTAATCCTCCTGACGATATACACACGTATGTTCCAAATTGCATAGTCCGGCGAAAGAAGCGATTTTTGAAAATAGGTCGCCGTGAGTGGAGCAAGGTGTTTGCTGTCGGTGACTTTACCATAAACTGGGTTGTTCCTTGGTGGAAGATTGAGGAGATGATTGGTTGTAGTAACCAAGCATATTGTCGTCTCCCGAGCTTGTCGAGATTAACTTTTTATTTTCCTTGTAGAGTTATGAGACAATATGGTCTTGCACAAACTATCCCTACAGGAGATCTCCGCCGTCCTTATGAATTTCCTGTGTCACAAGAGATTGAGTGCTTTGATGGATACTGGAGTGGCAGGCCCTTATGGGAGGTGATTACCCATAAGGAGCCACCTTGCTTGTCAAATAAAGTGAAGCAATGGCTTGATGGAAGATTCCAAAAGTCTCAAGTCAAAATTGAGAAGACCAATGTGAAGGATCGTCTAGGTGACAAAAAGGTCCCTGCTAAAGAACGTCTAGGGGAAAGAATTGAATTCAAGACTCCTATTATGCCTAGAAAGAAGAGTTCTAAGAAAAATCCAGGCGAAAGAAAAGTTGACTCTACTAAGAAGGAAGCTTGGGTAGAGAAGAAACATGGAGTTCTAGCGGAGGGAGAGACTATCTATACAAAAATAGAGTGTAGATCTTCTAATGGTTGTCTCCTAGCAAAGGTTATGGATCAAGAGGAAGAGAATGAAGACACAAATTGGAAAAGAATCAAGAAAGAGAAAAAAGATTAGAGCATTGCTTTTCCTTTGATTTATTAGACAAAGTTAATTTGTTTTAGTTAATTTTTCAGCTTTTATTTTATCAATAATGTACTTTCTTAATTAATTAATAAAATTTCAGCTTTTATTTAAATTAACTTTCAATTAAAGCAATGAAAACAATTACAACATTTATTTTTCGGAGAATTAATTTGAATACGGAAGTCGAATAAATTTCCAGAATATGTGAAACTCGTCTAGACACTCGCAAAAAGCTGGCGCTGCTATCTGATGCACTGTCGCTGACGATTTGGCTCTATCGCCTGGCGACAAAATTATCGTCTGGCGACAGAGTCTATTTTCTGGCGCCGGTCTTGAAATTTTGTGGACATGTATTTTTTGCTTCGGGGATACTGAATTTAAAGAGATTAAAGTGGCCGCACCCTGTATGGGTTGCCTACGTATCCTTTACTTAAGGAATCAGGTCAAACGTAGCTCTCTTGAGTGTTTCACTCAAGTACTTATGGGTAGTATTTCTTAAGTTGGTAAAGGTTTGTCATGTTTGAAAATTCATTGCCATCCATATCAGTTAATTTAGCCGCGCCTCCTGACAGGATTGTTTTGACAATATATGGTCCAAACCAATTAGGCCGGAATTTGCCTCTTGGATCTAAAACGTATTTCCTTAATGCTTTTAATACCAAGTCCCCAACCTTGATATTTCTAGTCTTGACCTTTTTATTGAAATGTCTAGCCATGCGGGTTTGATAACATTGGGTATGATGTAGAGCTTCTAGTCGTTTTTCATCGAGTAGGATTAGCTCTTCACATCGTGCTCTAGTCCATTCCACTTCATCGAGTTTACTTTCTAACGCAATGCGTAAAGAAGGTATTTCTAACTCTACAGGTTGTACGACATCCATTCCATATACTAAGTTGAATGGCGTATTTCCTGTTGATGTTCGGATTGACGTGCGATAACCCCACAGTGCGAAGTGAAGTTTGTCAGGCCAATCCTTATAATTTTCAGTCATTTTTTCAATGATCGTTTTCAAATTTTTATTAGCGGCCTCAACTGCTCCATTTGCTTGAGGTCTATACGGGGAAGAATGGTGATGTTGAATGCCATACTTTTGTAACAATTCTTCACATTCGGCTTGAAAGTGAGTTCCATTGTCACTTATCATTTCATGCGGGACTCCGTATCGACAAATTATGTTTCTTTCGATAAAGAGTGCTACATGTTTGGCGGTGAGTTTAGCATATGATTGTGCTTCTACCCACTTTGTGAAGTAATCTATTGCAACTAAGATGTATTCATGACCTCCTGTTCCGGGAGGTGTAATCTTTCCAATTATGTCTATTCCCCATGTAGAGAAAGGCCATAGTGAAGTGTAGGTGTAGAGAAGAGATGGTGGGATATGTTGCAAATTTGCGTAAATTTGACATTTTGGGCATCTTTTTACATATTGATGACAATCTTTATTCATGGTAGTCCAGTAATATCCTTCTCGCATTATCTTTTGGACTAGCATTTTGCCGTTGACATGTGTTCCGCATATACCTTCATGGATTACTCTCATAGCTCTTTGAGCATCCTTTTTGCCTACACATAATAGAGCTCGACCCTTAGGTACCCTTTTGTGTAGTTCATTTCCTATGAGTACAAACTGGGAAGCTAAAAGTCTTAATGCTCTTTTCGCTCTTTTGTCAGCATGAGGAGGATATTCTCCTTTGGTGACATAATTTAATATATCTATGAACCATGGTTCCTCCTCTGGCTCCTCTTCTTGAATTACTTCGTCATCTTCTATAGCTTGGATATATGCCGGTTTATGCCTTTTTTCTATGGTTAAAGGCATTTGCTCAATTTCCTTAGGTATTCTAACCATTGAGGCTAGCCTTGCCAAGGCATCGGCGAATTGGTTTTCCTCTCTAGGTAGGTAAGTGTATTCCACTTTTTCCAATTGATCGGTGAGAGTTTCCAAATACGTTTGGCAAGGAGCTAAGCTTTCACTCCTAACTTTCCATCTTTTGGAAATTTGATTAATAATTAGGGAGGAATCTCCAAATATCCGGAGCTTCTTTACGCCTAAGGCTAAAGCGGTTTCGAGGCCTACCACACATGCTTCATATTCGGCTGCGTTGTTGGTGACGTCGAAATCTAATTTGATGGATATAGGGACATGTTCTTCTTTAGGTGATACTAATAAGACTCCTACGCCGCATCCCTTTTGGTTTGAGGCTCCATCAAAATATAGAGTCCATGTATCATCCTCTGTCATCATTAAACTTTCATCTGGGATTCATTCTCTTCTAAGGGTGTTGAATCTTCTATTGGGAAATCTGCTAGAAAATCCGAGACCACTGATCCTTTAATTGCCTTTTGAGGCATAAACCTTATATCGAACTGGGCCAAATTTACTATCCATCTTGAGATACGCCCGTTAAGCGTAGATCTTTCGAATAGGTATTTAAGGGGATCCATTCGTGAGACTACGTAAACAGTATGCACGAGCATGTAATGTCTCAATTTAGTTGTGGCCCACACCAACGCGAGGCACAGCTTTTCCAATGGTGTGTAGCGTGTTTCATACTCGAGCATTTTCTTACTTAAGTAGTAAATAGCATTTTCTTTGCTTTCTACCTCTTGTGCAAGCATAGCTCCCATTGTTTCCTTTGTGACAGTTAATTATAGTCTTAAAGGTATTCCGGGGAGTGCTGGAGCTAATACGGGAGGATTCGAGAGATAGGCTTTGATCTTCTCAAAGGCTTTTTGACACTCATCGTCCCATATGATTGGTACATTCTTCTTAAGCTTTTTGAATATTGGTTCGCATATCGTGGTTAATTTGGATATGAATCTACTTATGTATTGCAACCGGCCAATAAATCCTCGAATTTGCTTTTCGGTTTTGGGCGGTGGCATGGACATGATTGCTTTAATTTTGGTGGGATCTATCTCTATTCCTCTAGAGCTTATGACATATCCCAAGAGTTTCCCTGAGGTAACTCCAAAAGCACATTTGGAGGGGTTTAATCTCATGTTGTATTTTCTTAATCTTTCAAAGAACTTCTTTAAGGCTATTGGGTGTCCTTGGCGATCTTTTGATTTTACAATCATGTCATCCACATAGACCTCCACTTCTTTATGCATCATATCATGGAGTAGGGCAGTTGCTGCTCGTTGGTAAGTAGCACCCGCGTTTTTTAACCCGAATGGCATTACCGTGTAGCAATAAGTACCCCAAGGTGTTGTGAATGTTGTCTTCTCCATATCTTCTTCGGCCATGAGGATTTGATTGTATCCTGCGTACCCATCCATAAACGAGAGAAGTGCATGGTTTGCTGTGTTATCTACCAAAATATCGATGTGTGGTAAAGGGAAGTCGTCCTTTGGACTTGCCTTATTTAAATCTCGATAGTCGACACACATTCGAACTCTACCATCTTTTTTCGGAACCGGGACAACATTGGCGACCCATTCGGGGTATTTGGATACCCTGATAAAACCTGCAGTTATTTGTTTTTGTACTTCTTCTTTTATCTTAAGAGCCACGTCGGGTTTCATTCGACGTAACTTTTGTTTTACAGGTTTCATTCCTGGAATTAATGGTATGGTGTGTTGAGCTATTTCTCTATTAATGCCTGGCATATCTTCGTATGACCAAGCGAATACATCGATAAATTCTTTAAGTAGATTAATTAAATCGGTTCTTTCTTCTTTGTTTAGTGTTAGTCCGATTTTAACTTCACTTTTAATGGTTGGATCTTTTGAGATGTCAACCGTTTCTATATCCTCAATTATTGGTGTCTTATTTTCAAGTGTTTCCATTGCTTTAATTATTTCTTTATCATTTTCATCATTAGTTAAGCAATGCTCGTCATCTTTAGATAAAGAAAAACAAGAGGAATACGGGGAAGAAGACATATTATTAAATTCAGAAATCATTACATCAAACAAAGAAATGTCCGTCGGGACTTGATTGCTAACTATCCTAGGAGTAGAAATAGAAGATGAGGGTGCTACAACTAAAGACTTAGAAGACTCGATAGGGGAAGACTCTAACTCAGACTCTGACTCAGACGATTCTTCGAACATTGGTCCTTGTCCTGTAGTTACTGAAATCTTATTTCCATTCGTAGTGATTATCTTCACTGTCTTGCGCCATCCACGCTCTTGATCTTCTATTGGAGTGATAAGTTCGGAGGGGTCAAAATTTTCACTTTGGAGAACCGCTTGGATAAGTGAAGAATCATCCTCCGTGTATCTTGATTCATTCTTTTCCCTTCCAAAGAGGAGTCCCATGACATTAAAGTCGAAACAAGGAGGTGCCTTTTCCTTATATATTGGAGCTGGGATCTCGTCTAGGAAACAATAATCCAAAAAGATTTCGAACCCAGGCTGCCTTATACCATTCACAACAAAGGGTTCAGGAAATTCATGACAAGGGTAGTCCTCTCCTTCTCTTATAAATTGTCCATTTAAGGTGAGAGGATATTGATCCATGGGTATTTCCTTTTTTTGTGTGCAGGCATTTCTTCGTGCTTTCGATTTTTCCTGGGCCCGTTTAAGGTCTTCGCGAGTTGGTTCAAAGCCAAGTCCGAAAGTATCCAATTTAGGGAGGCCAGGTAAGCCCATGTGTTTAGCTACTCCTTTCTTCTTTCCTAGAGTCATTCCAGGAAAGTGTCCTTGCTTTCTTAGGATAGCATTTGTTATCATGTTTGAGTGGAGGTCATAATGAAGAGGGATCCTTTCATCTTCCTCTATTAAGGAGACCTCTTCGCTAAAGCCCCACAAATCTTCATCATTTTCATCGTGTTCCACATTAATTAGTGGATTTTCTACTGTTTTGATCCTCATAGATGAAGCATCAATGGTAATTGGAATGCCTCCAACTATAGCCTTTACTTGTTGATGAAGAGACGAAGGGATGGCCTTTAAATCATAAAGCCAAGGGCGTCCCAATAGCAAGTTAAAAGATGCCTTGATATCTACTACTTGAAATGTAGTAGCATGCTCAATTGTGCCCGCCGTTATATTCATGGTAATTGTCCCTAGTGCTTGACGACGCGAATTATCATAAGCTCTTATGCCCTGGGTTGACGGGGATAAATCCTCATCTCTTATTCCCAACATTCTTGCGGTTCTAAGTGGGCACACATTAATTGCTGAACCATTATCCACAAGAGTCATAGGGACGTTCATTCTTTTGCATATGACTGTGAGGTTTAGAGCTTTATTGTGTTTGTCACCTTCCGGTGGTAGATCTTTATCCGAAAAAGTGACTAAATTAATTGGACTTGGGAGGTCACTCGTGAGGAAGTTAGCAAGTCCCTCAGGAGTGGTGTCCGAATCTATGCCTACTTTAGCCAGCGCATCCATGACTGCAACTCTATGTTCTCGAGATGTGGCTAAGAGTTTCCATACATTCATTTCCACTTTAGTCTTTTTTAATTGTTTGACAACGTCGTTGTCTTCTATAATAGGCACGGGAATTTGCTGAATAGAAGGTATGGGTTGTGTTGAAATGGGAGGTTGTATTCTCCCAGACCTAGTGAGGACATCTATGGGTGAATCTTCCTCGTCCCAAATGTCACTTACTGGGTATATTGTTGATAGAGGAGTTTCTTCAATGTCTTTAAGGTAAACATCCTCATCATCACTGTCCCATACTCCATTAATCATGGCATCTTGTGGAAGTTGAACTAATTTCTTCTCATCAATCAAACGTTGAACCAAGTCCTTAAACTTGAAGCATTGCTCTATTGTATGTCCCCCTGATTGATGATATGCATAATAGTATTTGTCTGTTCTTTTCAGCGATTCAAATGGTCTTGGTTCGAGAGGTTGAATTTTTCCATTCTCGAAGAGCATCTTGAATATATTTGTGTATGATGTCCCAATTGGAGTATATTTCCTATTATTCTTTTTGGGAGTGTCAATTACTTGGAGAGAAAAGGGTTTCATTTGTTTAAGTAGGGGTTTACTTTTAAGTAACTCATTTTTCTCTTTTATGGTCTCGAAGGTTTGTGAGATTAGCTTTTTCAATTCCGACAATACTAATGTCAATGCCAATACTTCTTGCTTAGTTGCAGGTTCCTGACCAGAGAATTCGAGAGCATCTTCGAAGACTTCTTCTTCAATGGTCTCGATAGGCTCTATGAGGCTAGATGGATCCTCTTGGTTTTCTTCGTCGGAAATAGCCAAAGAATCTGATAGCGGTGCAGTATTGATACTTGGCTTCTTACTTGCAGGAGGTAATGGGAGCTTGTTGCTATCGATCAAGTCTTGAATGGCTTCCTTTAGTCTCCAACAATTTTCTGTAGGATGACCCCTACCTTGGTTATATTTGCAATGTGCATTTGGGTTCCAGCTAGCCGTTCTCCTTTCGACAGGTGGGTCCCCAAATGGTCCAATAGGAGTTATAAGACCTTTTGCATGTAAGCGATCAAATGCGGTGTCATAACTCATACCAATAGGAGTATAATTCTTCCTAAATGGTTTCTTTTGTCCTTGATTATTATTCATTGCCAATACTTCATTAAGAGGAAAAGTGCTAACATTATTTGAGTGGGTAGATTTGGATGAAGAAGGATTGTCGTTCTTCTTATTTTTCCAGCAACTACTTGAGTTGTTATTAGCAACTTTCTGTTTAGCAAGGTCATCTTCAATATTAATTCCAATATCATATACAGCTTTGAAAGTATTTAAGTTGCTTTGGTACCTAAGGTGCTTAGAGTATTTTTCTTGAAGGTTCTTAATGAACATCCTCACGGATTCTTTTTCACTAGGCACTTCAACCATTTTTGCAGTAGTTTCCCTCCATTTATTGAAGAAGGAGGTGAAACCCTCATTTTCTTTTTGTTTTAGCATTTCTAATTCTCTATGATCGGTTTCAACTTGTATATTGCATTTATAGCTTTCAATGAAAGCGCTCACAATAGATTCCCAACTAGAGGTCTTTTCTTTATCAAGTGAAAAGTACCACTGTTGACATACAGCCTCTAAGGATAATGAAAATACAGAATGAAATGCTTTTCTATCTATGCCTTTAATACTCATTACAGTTTCAAAACCTCTTAAATGAAAATAAGGATTATACATAGCCTTGAACTTAGGGATGTCATTGGGATTGAACTTTTGTGGAAGAAGGTCCTTATCCACCGAGACCCCTTGGGAGCTAATCTCTTGAAATCTGAAGTCGTTGGACAATTTGCCCAAGCTTTCCTGGATTAGGTCCATTTGTTTTTGTTTTTCAAGATTACTTATTTGTAGCGATAGGTTTTGCAACATTTCAGCCAAGTTGGCTACCTGTCCCTTGACTTCATTAAGTTCTTCTTGACTAGCCATTGCCTTCTTAGCTTTCCTTTTCCTATCGATTGGTTTGTCAAAAAGTAAAACTTGAACAAAAGTGTTGTCCTTGATTAAATGCCCTTCCTTTCTTGACCACGCGCTGTAATTTAAACCATATTTGTTTTAATATTTGACTCTAATTAACTTGACTTTATGTTCAAAAGATTAAAAGAAAAAATGGGGTATAAAAATGGAGTATATATATTTTAAGGGAAATTGAAAATTGGAGGATTAATATCCGACTTACCCCCCCCAAAAAAAATGACGGAAAACACGCATTCAAGACGCTCTAGACATGGTCATAATGTGACAAACATGTTATGTGTGTGCTTTATGTGTATGTGAGTGACATGCTTTGACTACTAGTGTATGACCATGGGACTTTTAAGTGCCTAAACTCAATTAAAGAATTAAACATGGTTTGAAATATTAACAAACTGATTAATCCGACTAGTAGACTGTTAATTAGACTCGTCGTGGTGACTCGAGCAAGAAAACTGGACTGTCGCTAAAACAACAGGACTGTCGCCACTGTTTAGAGCCTGTCGCCAGACGACAAAACTGTCGCCAGGCGACAGACACTAGACTGCAGCGCCACAATCCAAATTCCTGCGCCATTGCTGGAACATTAATCTGGACTGTTTCCAGTAATTTTACTTTAAATGGACATGCCTAAAGTCGTACTAAGTCGAATTGATTAGTATATTAGCCTTTAATTAATTCAAAATTAATTAATTAATTAGACAAAGTCCTTTTAGTCATTAGTTAATTTATTTAGTCTTTAAAACACAAGTCAAACAAACGGTTAACACATATATAATATATGCAAACAAGGTAAACAAGTAGTTCACATAGTCACAATATGATGAGTTTGCAACCTAACCATGGCTCTAGTTCTCTAAAGTTCGAGGATATGGGTTAAGTCAAAAAGGTCCATGGTTAAGAATCCATATGCATTGCACACAAGCCTACCGTGAGGGTTGGAGCGAAAGGACAAGATTCCGCGAGTTCGTGATGCAAATCGAACTCGACGCCACGGTTTGGTGGATTCACAAACATTACACGTACCCAAATCTGAACTTTGCACATGATAGTGGAATATTCCATTGGGCAGGTGAAGCAGGAACCCCCAGAGGGTTATTTCCATATGTAGAACACATATGGGTTCAGAAAAGTGAGAAAATGACTCAATCAATAAGCAAAATCGAGCCAACAACACTAGAAATGGTCAAAGCAAGAAGACAGACCCCTGGCTCGGTATTGGAAGAACTTGGCGCCAGACTACAGGGACTGTCGCCGCAAAAAAGCCTCTGTCGCCAGGTGACAGAAACTTTTTACGGGCGACAAGCCCTGTTTTCTAGACGCTAGTTCCTACATGCCTTGGCAAGTTTCTGTGTTCTTCGAATTTTCCAGATTTCGCATCATCTTTTCGATTCTAGTCATGAAAGATATTTCTCAAATTTCCTACGTGTAAAATTCCTATGGATTGACTCATGGGGTACTCCCATGAGGACCTTTTAATGCATATGACAATAATGTTAATCAAATCACGCACATGAAATACTTAGAATTTTTCGAGTCTCATCCGCTCATTCTAAATAATTGCCAAAATTAAATAAATTTCAGGAATATAAATAGAAATCCTCCCCAGTGGAGTCGCCAAAAACTGTAGGGAATATTTCAAGCATTATGATAACCCCAAACTTGAACCCCACTGTGATCATACACTAAAGTACGGTGGCGTTCCAAAGGGAAAGACAAAGAGCAAAAAGAGTCGCCAACAAGTTTTAGGAACTTGTAAACCCAAAAGACAATCCAAAAGGACCATCAACTACTCCATAAGGTCTTGAACCAAACAGGGTCCGGGGATGAGGGTACGAATCCAATCTACAAAAGAAAGGACCCGCCCTATAAAATAGGCCTCTACTTTGTTCTGCTCGTATTCATGTGCGCTTTTCGAATAACATACAAACATTATATTAATCCTACCCTGTTTATCTATGTTGGTTGAAATTAATGCACAAATAAACTATTATTGGCGATCACTTGAGTTTAAATCACATTAGCCTAAACCAAATTATTAATTATCTTATTAAGCGTGATTTCAAGTACAAATTCCCTTTAAACCTGCATAAAAGGCGTGATCGAGCAATAACAATAAAATATATATCAAGCAACATAATAATAAGCAATAATGATGATAATAGCATGATAAGGCATAATAAAGCTTAATAATAATAGCAAGATCCTGGCATGATACTAATAAGATTAATAACAAATCCTAGCATGTCACTAAATAATAAAGATCAAAGCTTTAAACCTAACATGGTACTAACATGCTATTAGAAAGAGTAAAGCAATAAAAGACAACCTAAACATGATACTAGAAAGCATAAAATAACATCCTAACATGATACTAGGAAGCATAAAATAACATCCTAACATGATACTAGGAATTATAAACAATAATAGGCATGCAATCTACATTGTGAAAGAAATAGGAAGTAAGCTAATATACTTACTTTGAAGCCTCGTACCTCTTTCTAATAACAAAATACACAAGTTAGTAAACTTCAATGAAAATAAATAAAGAATAATTAAAGAATCAGATTGAAATCAAATTGAATAAAGTTTAGACTAGTTTTGGACCAAACCCTCAGAAATTATCAACCTTGCACGTCTAGGGCGAAGGCAACTCCGAACTTGGCTAAGAGACTCTAAGTCTTGTGAATGCGGAATATTGTATGTAAAAAGCTAGTTTAGAAAGTGAGAGAAAGAAAGCATATATTGCTCAAGAGAGAAAAGAGAGAATTCAGGAAGAATGATAGTAATTGATGATAATTGATGATAATTGATGATTCTGAAAACAGGAATTCGGCGCTATTTATAATGAAAATAGTCCGGAAAATCATAGAATTTGATAAGGAATAAAACTCCACGCTGTCGCCAGGAATTAACTCTGTCGCGACGCGACAATGTCTGTCGCGCGGCGACAGGGTCTGTCGCGCGGCGACAGCCTGTATTAGCGCGTTTTTCTTCACGCGGAATCCGATCTTTAATCACCTTGGTCTACGGAATCCGTACAGAAGATAAAATACATATTTTTAAGATAACAAAACAATATTTTATTCCAAATAAAAATCTTTTAAAGATAATTAATTATTAAATCTAACAATATTAGAATTAAAAGGAACTTTCTAGAAACTTCTAGAAAACTATAATTAATCCTAATAATTTTAGGAATAATAATTAATATTGGGCCCTCCTCTATATCATTGGGCCGTATTAAAATAATTAACCAGGCCCAGTTTAGTATTTTGGCCATATCTTCCTCAATATTCATCGGAATTGGGCTTATAATATATCGTTGGAAAGGTCTCTTCGATCCCCATCCATCTACAACATTATTGGACCCTTATCATGGACCAAAATAAATTGAATTGGACGTTTTCAAATAAATAAAGTCATTTTCAAAAACAGAGAGAAAAGAATTTAATTAAAACTAAACCGCAACACTCGGCTTTCAAATCACTTTCACCTAATTCGATAATGACCCAACGTGCAAGGCATTCATCACTGGGTTTGGTTTTGGGGAGACACAAATGGGTGTCTACAATTATCATCCGTTCCAACCTTGCAAATTCTGATTTCACCTTCTAATTTCCATTCTCTAATCATGTGAAATCGCCACTTGACATGTTTGATCTTCTGATGTTCTAGAGGCTTTCTGGCCTAAGCAATAGCCCCATTGTTGTCATAATAGAGGTCTATTGACCCTTGTTGGAGGGTACAACATCAAGTTCCCCTATGAACTTGCGAATCCAAACTGCCTCCTTAGCTGCTTCAGATGCTGCCAAGTATTCGGCTTCAGTTGTAGAATCAGCAGTTGTGCTTTTCTTAGCACTCTTCCAACTAAACGCTCCTCCATTGAGACAGAATATGTACCCAGACTATGACTTGAAGTCGTCTCTATCTGTCTGGAAGTTTGCGTCGGTGTAACCTTCAACAACTAATCATCTCTACCACCATAGACTAGGAATTTTTCCTTGTTCCTTTTCAGGTACTTTAGGATATTCTTGGCTGTAGTCCAATGCGCCTCTCCTGGGTCTGATTGGTATAAGCTCGTAGCACTCAAGGCATACGATACATCTGGCCTAGTACATATCATTGCATACATGATCGATCCAATAAGCGAAGCATATGGAATCTCATTCATCCTTTCCCGCTCATCAAGTGTCTTTGGACACTGATTCTTGCTTAGGGTTATGCAATGTGACATGGGTAGGTGGCCTCTTTTGGCCCCTTCCATGTTGAATCAAGCCAGTACCTTATCAATATAAGTACTTTGACTCAATCCTAACATCCTCTTTGATCTATCCCTATAGATCTTAATGCCTAGTATGTACTGAGCCTCTCCCAAGTCTTTCATTGAAAAATATTTCCCTAGCCAAGTCTTTACAGACTCTAACATCGGAATGCTATTTCGAATGAGCAAAATGTCGTCGACATATAAGACTAGGAAGGCGATGTCATTCCCATTGACCTTCTTGTAAACACAAGACTCATCTGGATTCTTGATAAAACCAAACTTACTAATGGCTTCATCAAAACGCAGATTCCATCTTCTGATTTCTTGCTTTAATCCATAAATGGACTTCTTAAGCTTGCATACCTTTCTAGCATTGTTTTAGTCGACAAAAACTTCAGGCTGTGTCATGTACACAGTTTCTTCTAAAATTCCATTGAGGAAGACGGTTTTGACGTCCATCTGCCATATTTCGTAATTGTAATATGCAGCAATTGCTAGAAAAATACGAACGGACATAAGTATTGCAACTGGAGAAAATGTTTCATCATAATCAACTCCGTGAATTTGCCTGTAACCTTTTGCTACCAGTCTAGCTTTGTAAATGAATACATTTCCATCTTTGCCGGTTTTCAACTTGAAAATCCATTTACATCCGATAGGTGTGTAGCCTTCGGGTAAATCAACCAAGTCCCATACTTGATTCTCAAACATGGAGTCCATTTCGGATTCCATGGCCTCTTGCCATTTTGCAGAGTCGGGGCTTGTCATAGCTTGCTTGTAGGTTGTCGGCTCGTCTCCATCCACTACTAGGATGTCCTGATCTTCGGTTAATACAACACTGAGATACCTGTCCAGGTTGAGATCTTGGCCGAGTTGACCTACGTAGGGTAATGGACTGAGCATTTGCATTGTCGGTTTGACTTTGACCAATGTCAACAGATGCTTTGTGAGCACTTTAATTGTCAATTTGTCCTTGTTTCTCGTCCTCTCGAACTTCGTCGAGTTTGATTTTCCTCCCACTTGTCATTTTGGAAAGATGTTCCTTCTCCAAAAAGACACCATCACGAGCAACAAACACTTTATTCTCGGATTTGTTGTAGAAGTAATACCCCTTGGTTTCTTTTGGATAACCCACAAAGAAAACCTTGTCAGATTTTGGATGAATTTTGTCAGACATGAGTCTTTTTACATATGCTGCACATCCCCAAATCTTTAGAAAAGTCAACCTAGGAGGTTTCTTCGTTCATAATTCATATGGAGTCTTTTCTACAGGTTTTGACAGAGCACGGTTCAGTGTAAGTGCTGCAGTTAAAAGTGCATGTCCCCAGAAAGCGATTGGAAGATCAGCAAGACCCATAGCCGATCGTATCATGTCTAACAAGGTTCGATTTCTCCTTTCGGATACTCCATTCCATTGAGGAGTTCCCGGAGGTGTCAATTCTGAAAGTATCCCATGTTCTTTCAGATAATCGTCGAATTCTTGGCTCAAATATTCGCCACCTCGATCCGATCACTATGAATATCTTTGAATTTATCAAACGATTTAGATTTGTGCGACATTAGATAGACATAGCCATATCTACTATAGTCGTCCGTGAAGGTTATGAAATACCGACAACCATTCCTTACGGGTGTACTCATTGGCCCACACACATCGGTGTGTATTAGGCCGAATAAGTCATCGGCCCTTTCTCCTAACTTGGAGAATGGTTGCTTTATCATCTTTCCTAGTAAACATCCTTCGCAATTTTCAAATGATTCTAAATCCAATGAGTCTAGAATACCTTCTTGTAGAAGCTTCTTGATGCGTTTGATGTTAATGTGGCCAAGGCGACAATGCCACAAGTAGGTTTGACTAGCCTGTGTAGTCTTAGATTTCTTAGTGGAAATATCGACGTTATAAACTTCTTTATTTAATGATAACACATAAAGACCATTTTCTGAACGTGCCATACCATATATAACATTATCGAGATAAAATGAACATGATTGGTCTTTAACTCGAAATTCAAAACCTTTGGCGTCCAACACCGAAATTGAAATAATGTTTTTGGTAATGTTGGGAGCACAATAAACATTGTCAAGTTCCAAAACTAGCCCCGTGGGCAAAGACAAACTAAGAGATCCTACGGATATAGCACCAATCCTCGCTCCATTTCCTACCCGGAGCTCGATCTCTCCCTCGCTAGCATCCTAGTGTTCCTTAGTGCCTGAGAATTGGAACAAAGGTGTGAGCCGCATCCGGTATCTAATACCCATGAAGCTGAGCTAGTAAAGTTAACGTCTATAAAGTAAATACTTGATACAGAAGCAATAGTTCCGTTCTTCTTATCTTCCTTGAGCTTGAGGCAGTCTCTCTTCCAATGTCCCTTCTTCTTACAATAAAGGCATTCGGAATCACACTTAGAAGATGCTATCTTCTTTTCCAGAAGATGCTATCTTCTTTTCCTTGTTGTCTTTGGTAGCCTTCGGCTTAGGCGGAAAGTTCATCTTTCCTTCCTCCTTGAAGCCCTTCTTCCTTTTGCCTGCCCTTTGGAACGGCTTGCCCTTCTTGATCATTAGCATATCATGCTTTCCCTCATCTTTGAGCGTCTGCTTAGCTTGCTTCAACATCCCGTGAAGCTCAGTGAGGGTTTTCTCCATGCTATGCATATGTTAGTTCATCTCGAACTGGTCATAGCTTTTGTGAAGGGAATAGAGAATGATGTCAATAGCCATTTTAGTTGAGTACCCCACATCAAGCCTTCCCATGTTCTCAAATAATCTGATCTTTTTGAGCACATGTGGGCTGACTGACTCCCCTTTCTTGAGCTTATTCTCAAGGATCTACCTGTGGGTTTCAAACCTTTCAGTTTGAGCCTGCTCTTGAAACATATTCTGTAACTCAGAAATGATCTCATAGGCCGATTCCTTCTCGAAGAAGGTTTTCTTAAGTTCAGGAGACAGAGTGGCTAGCACTACGCACTTGACATCCCGATCGGCCACTTGCCATCAGTTAAGGGCAGCCTGAGTCACCTCCTCATTGGGAGCCTCGGGCATTTCCTCATCAAGGACATACTATTTCTATTCTTGCATAAGAACGATGCGCAAATTCCTTTGCCAAACAAGGAAATTGGTACTACTCAACTTCTCCTTATCGAGAATTGAGCGTAATGACAACTGGTTGTTTTAGTTGTTCGAAGACATGATTCTACAATTGAAAGAATACTTTAAATAAGATTGAATTTAATTCATGCAAATTTCAATACTTATTTAACGTCTTATTTACACGTAAAATTGTCCCCATTTTGTGAAAATAAGGCGATTCCAAGATCCAAGGGATCAACGAGTAATTAGGCATGCTTTGGCTTGTCCTAACACTTGTTATCCCAAGGTAAGCATTGCCTTGCTAATGGCTCCAAGCCATTCTTGGTTAGATAATCGTCGCATCTAATGCATCTTGATGACATATCTCTTTTGCCACGGTATGTGAGGACTCCTCACTCATACCGATGAGTTCAACCAAAACCAACATGTAAAACCGGTGTGCCTTACCTCCTTGGAGAAACGATGGTACCTCGCTATGGCGTAGCCCACCATCACCTTCTTCCGAATAGTAAGTGTTGTTTTGGAAAGGAAAGTTTTTACTCAATATTATTATTAGGGACCTAGGATTTCTATGTTGGTTGATTTAAGTGAACTTAACTAATCATCACAACAATTTGAAAACCTACATAAGCATCTAATCATATCATTCATATATACAAGCATAAGCATTAATATATAAAGCATAAGGATAAGATGCATATTGGCAACTAGCATGACCCCTTGAATTCTTCAAGTCTTCAAAAGGTCTTCACTTGCAACTATAAGGCATTGTCTTCCAAGAAACTTCGTCTTCAAGACTTTAACCAAAATTGCAACTACTAGTATCTACGACTAGGATTAATTTAAATATTAAGGTACAAAAATACTCAACGGTGCGTAGACCGTATTTAGATTTACTAAAATACATCACGGCACGTAGTTCATATTTTCTATCCTAATCGGGTCCCATTAGTTGCCATTTCATAAAACCTGTGAGAGAATATACATTTCATTCATCCATTCACTATATGTGAATGGCCCATGCATTTTACAACAACATACAAGTAATAATGCATTAAACACACGCGCACACTAGTAACTAATCTAGATAGTTAATCCGATTAACACGCCTAATTAAAACTAGTCAAAGTTGCTTAACCGATTATGTAATTGACGTAATTAATAATTGAAGCTCACACTAAATTCCACATCCATCTTAATTAATCCAATTAATTAAGACGGTAGAATCCAAACTTGTCAAAATAAATTTTGCCAATGCCGCTTAAAACCGAGGCCTAGCCTCCAAAATTTTAATTAAAGTAAACAAAATTAATTAATATAAATAAAACGGCAAAATTTGCAAAAAAAATAAAAAAATAAAATACATGTGCTAATTAAGGGGTTGTGTACATTGCCACGGCATTGCCCCCGCATATGACGGATGCACTAAGCCCAAGCACACTATGCTCGTGCACCAACAGCCGCACCACAGCAGTCATCACACCATGCACGCACCAGGCAGCGTGCTGTTGCTGTGATGCTGCTGCTTGCGGCTGTACGCACCAGCCATGCATTTGGCCGCACGCATCATCATGGTAGCCCCTTGGCAGCCACAAGCTAGGCAAGGGTGCTTTCGCCTTGATTTGCGTGCCATAGCCTCGGGACTTAAATCTCAAATTTTGCGTGACAATGTTATTAATTCTAAATTAATTTTAGAATTAATTCAATGAGCAAAAATGAAAATTTAAACAAGTCTAACTTAAAATAAAATTATCAAAGTGCATTCCACCAAAATAATTACAAGAACCATTCTTTAATTAAATTGGTTTAGCTAGGTGCAACAACATAAATAAGGCAATTTCGCACTTTTAATTTAATCAATTTAAATTAATCTTGAGATATTGACAAAGTAAGAGGGATTTGGAAAAATATGAACTTTAATGTTCAAATGAAAAATCCAACTACAAACATTTGTGAATCCTTGAAAATTATATCTTCCAATATGAAGATAACATAATTTCTATCACAAAGTTGAAACTTTATGTTTCCAATCAATCTAAAATGATTAAAACAACAAAGTTTAACATAAAATTCATGGAATTTAGTGACTTTTAAAGTTTCAATCACTTAACATAATTAAATATTGAATCTTTAACATTTTAGAAGCCTCAAAAACAAAATTTTCACACTACAATGCAATTAGTTTGCAATTAGGTGAAATTAAATCAATCTTTTAAGCATTAAATACTACCAATTAAATATGCTTTAAAGAGATTAACATTACAGAAAAATAATGCAAATAAATCAAGCACATAATCACCAAGTTATGCCATCAAATTCAAGGTAAGAAAGACTTAAAATTTTTCGCCAAAAACAAAAAATCCCTCGAAAAAGGCATTTCTGGTCGGAATTTGGCTAAAATCACAGCCGGGTGAAACTATTTACAGAACGCCTTTTCCACCCAAAATTCGCTATATTTGGGGGAAAATCTAGGTTCTGGGCATAAATTCGCATTAAAAACGGGATTAAAATTAATAAAACCGAGCCACTAATCTAATTAGCAACTTAAACCAGAAAAAGAAGCCATAAATTACCTTAAAAAACATGATAGTGAAAAACATTGAGTGGGGAGCACTAGCCATGGAGCACTAGCCATGGTGCACTAGCACGTACCAACCAGCCACCCTTGGCTCGACATGGTGCGCATGCAAGCCACCTATGCTAGCATAGTATGCCCCCTAGCATTTGGATGCTTGGGGGATTCCGATGCTAGGGGTATTTTGGGAATATTGTCAATTTATTATTATTTTGCGCGTCTCGTCATTTACTATTTTACTCGACTTTCGACGCTCGATTTCGACGCTCTAAGCTCGAATTTCCGACGTCTAAATATTTAATACTCGAGCGACGAATTAATTTCTTCCGAATTAATTCATCGAGTCGGTTCGTTTATTGCTATTGGTGTGATGTAACACCCCAGAAATTCCTTTCCTTTAAAAATACCTATTTTACTCTTTAAAATATAATTTAGGAATATCTAAGACATTACCGCTACCGTGAGAATGGCTAAGGCAATTATCAAAGACACACAGCGGAAGACTTAAATCAAAACCATTCAAAACAAGTCAACTTAAAAGTCAACCAAACGAAAGTAAAGTTAAAACCAAAGTCAAACGAAGTCAAATAAAATCAACCTACAACTTGGAACCATTGTAGGCCCTTATCAAAACCAATTAAATTACGAAAACCTTTGCATTAGTCTCATAAGCATAACATAATATAAATTTGAAAGCAATAAACCATATCTCAACTAATAGAAACTAGCATGATTCGCTCTTCACTCATGCCTCGTCATGAATATGCTTCAACACCTGAAAAGATTATCTCCACTTGTCCCCACTACTCTCCATTAAAAATGGGTCATCATAGGGCCAAGATAAAGACATGGCCAAACACACAAACACACACAATCAGCAAAGCTGAGTACATAAGCATAATTAAACACACTAACATGCTTTCACCTATCAACACACACTTACCTCAATGCACCTGTTTACAAGCACACACACAACAATCAACAAGACACATTCACTAGACACTAAATAATTCATTTAGCGTTGATTACGCATCGAACGGGTTTCCAACTCTACCTCCCCCAATAAATTGAGGTTAACTGACACGGGAGCTAACCGTGCCAGCGACAAAACCACACATAGGTGGCGAAATTCCAGCGCATAATAATAATAATAATAAAAAGGAATGTGCATCGTCTTGTACTCCGTTAGAAGTGATGATTAAATATAAAGTCACACAACTCCCCCCATATGTTCATCCTCAAGGT
The DNA here is from genome assembly GCF_948465745.1 of Chenopodium album. Taxonomy (NCBI): domain Eukaryota; kingdom Viridiplantae; phylum Streptophyta; class Magnoliopsida; order Caryophyllales; family Amaranthaceae; genus Chenopodium; species Chenopodium album. The sequence continues at coordinate 23,096,802 of NC_137857.1, read as the reverse complement.
ATATACGTTCCAAGAGTTTTGATGCGCAATCTCTTTCACTTTACGTCATTTACATATTATTAGACTTGGTGATGACTATCAAAGTATAACAATTTAATCATCAATAATTATTCAATATCAAACACACCACTTTAATTCTTGAATATTTAGTGACCACATAATATTTAATGTTGAACCCTTTTTAATTCTACCTCAGTGTCAAAGACACCTTAAACGCATAAAGCGCCAAAAATCCTATCCCTCGGTGTTAAAAACACCTTAAGTGCACAAAGGCATCAGCATACAATTTATTCCTCGTGTATATAGACACTTATATAGCTCCTTCCTCATGCTTAAAACATCAATAAAAATTATATGAATCATAATAAAATTCTTTTTCCATAATCCAAGCCAAATTAAACATATAGTTTAATTAAACATGCATTCTAACATGCCATAAATAAATGTGTAGTCCATATATTCACGCCAAAATATAATTTTCCAATCCATAAATCATCACAAATAATTCATGCTTCACAATTCAATCACCAACACCAATAATTCACAATTCAATTCTTAAACCTTAGCATTATACTACTTGTAATTGATTGAAATCAAGCCTAGCATGATTCTATATCAAAATATGCTAAATACGCAAACGTACCTCAATTAAGCCCATAAAGTGGCCGAAAATACTACAACAATTTCCGAATCAAGTCTCCTACATAAAGGGACAATAATACTAAATTAATTACCCTTGTATACACAATTTCTAGCAACTTAAACTCACTTTAAACCATTTAAGATAAATCTGAAAAATTATTTAAAAACCCCTAATTAAACTCTTTTTTTTTTTAATAGGTAATTACACCCTTTGATTAAAATCACAATTATACTACTTTAAATAAAATTTCAGCATTTTAAACTAATCAAAACCCCTTAAAACTTCATCAAAATAAATCTTTATACTTAAATTATCCATAGAAAAATTAAATTATCTCTTACCCTTTAAACTCAAGGATAAAATTTTAAAAAAACTTCGTTAAAAACCAAAAACAGCACGAAAATCATATTTAGAGGCTGAATTTGGCCACAAGAGGGTGGTGCTCACTACCAAAGTAGTGAGTCTTTCTTAAAACGTTATTTCCACATGGAAAACACTACTTTTTTTTTTATCAAAATCAGATGAGTTTAGAACCTGATCGGGATTAATATTGACGAACGGAAATCTAAAAATTAAAACACGAATTTACGTGTTCAAAATAATCTAGAATTAAGTTAAACTAATGAGTAGTTATAATCACCAAAAATTCAAAACATCATTACTATAAAAGCCCTAAATCAATTGTTCATGAAAACCCTAAAGTCATGATTTTCGATAATTAAAAACCCTAGGTTATAAAATTTACAAAACTGAAGATTATGACATTTATTAAATCTGAAATTATAAAGTTTAATCATCAACAATACAATTTGATACTAATTAAATTAATTTCAAACACTAAAATCAAAACCCATAAATCAATAATTAAAATCACACAAATTAATAAAGCAAAAGAGAAGAAAATAAAACTAACCTTTTTGTGTGGAAAATTTTTGGGGATTCATGGGGTATTTATAGAGTAGAGAATGTAGGGTTAAATTGGGCTTATAAAAATGTGGGCTTAAGTTATGGGATAGGGCTTATGTTATGGGTTTTGGAATGGGTTATTCCAATAAGGGTATGTAGGAATAATTTACATTGCCCAATAATTAATAAACGTTTGACCCAAAATATATTTTACTTTTATAAAACCTTATATTTAAAATATTTTAACCCTTCAAAATATTTAATTAAAATACTTGAGCCCTTAACAATACATTTTATTAATACTTAAATACTTTATAAAAATACATAAAAACATGGGGTATTACATGTGACCCGAAGGGTTCAGTCAAGATTAAGCTGTAATATTAATTATGCACTAATATTACTGATCAGAAGTGGCCTCCACCTAGGCATTCCGATCACTTGACCTTACTGAATATATTAGCTTTCTAATAATTCTGAACCCACTATTAGAATAATACACTTGTTCGAAGGACACCATTCCTTTCACTAGGTGAACGCCGAATTTACTTATAGGTATACGACCTTTGGTGGCTTTGATTGAGTCGTCCGTTGAAGCTATCGCTCGGACGGACCCAAGAAATTCCAAGTATGATCTCAACTTGTAAATTTCCATTCATCGAGCTCGTTCGCTTAGAAGAATCTTTACCCTAGACGGGCAACTCATGCCTTAGGCAATTTTTACTTCCCTTTTTGATCTTTGTTCGTCCTGATGGAGTCGAACGATTAAACTGGCCCTTGGGCATATTGGCCAAATGGATGATCAAAGTATGCCCTTGCTACACTTGGCAGTCGGCATATTTTGACAGTATTAGAGTGCGGCCGAGTGACTTAGATAAGGATGCCCTTGTTGGGGTTAGGTGAGTCCGATTTACCGCGGAAGAAACCCGAGCCAAGATCTCACTCGTAATAATTAAAACCACATAAGCATAATTAATTTAATGACAAAGGTAGAATAGTAATTATACCTTTGTCGCGTGCTTCGCCCAACCTCAAGGGCTCTTACTTCGAAAGCAAGTCTCGAAAGCTCGACGACCTCCAACGATAGTCCACCCACAATCCGACCACCGACAAGGGTCTAATGCCTTGGAGTTAGCAAGGCTCGATCAAACACGAGTAATAGGGTGCGTAGTGAGGATGCTCTAATGAAGGAGTGTGTGGATGAGGAATACATAATAAAGGGGTAAGGTTGCTGGTGGGTTAAAAATAAATTTAGTTTAAATAAATGCTGATGTGGAGAGTGATGAAGGACGGGAGGAGGCAAAGAGATTGCAGGGTGCAGATGCTAATTCTACTGCTGATAATATAAATCATGTATAGGGTGTTGGCGAGGAGCAAACCCTTGAATGACAATGAAAATTCTAAGTTGGAATGTCCGAGGGCTTGGGAGCCCTTAGGATGTAAGAATTCTCTGTGACATATGTTAGAGAAAGAGGCTAAACATTGTCTTTTTAATGGAGACAAAAATTGATAGTTGTATTTTGGAGAGAATAAAGAAGCAATGTGGGTATGATATGGGTTGTGTATAAATTGTAATGGAAGAGCGGGTGGAACGTGTTATAAGTATAGGAATGTTGGGATATCGATAATTTCCTACTCTATTCACCACTTTACAGTTGACGTTTTGAATAGTGTAGGCATTCCTATATGGAAAGCAATAGGTGTGTACGGTTGGCTGGAGACTAAAAATAAACATAAGACTTGGGAGATGGTAATTAATTTACACTCTGATTGTAGTATTACATGCATTATGTTTGATGATTTTAATGAGATTGTGAGCATGAATGAGGATGGAGGGGTGGTTAGACGGGAAAGGTTAATAAATGCTTTTCATGAAGCAATTGACAACATTTTTACATGACAAAGAGGTACAACTCCGAATACTATGGTTTGTGAATGTCTTGACAAAGAAGGAAACGGTGTATTGTCCTCATGAATGAATTATGTCATGTGCTGAAGGTTTATCGAAGTGGTCTGCTAGCTTGCTAAGACATTCAGTAGCTTAAAAAAGAAATTCATAATAGTCAAAAAAAAAAAAAAAAATCTAAAATGTTATAGCTAGAATGTTATAGGAGTGTGAACTGATTTACGAAGACTTGAGGAATTCTATTGGTTTGCACGTGCACGAGCTAATGAGATGAAGGACGATCATTAGAACCTCTTATTTTCACATAAAAGTAAGTCAGAGAAGAAAAAAGAATACATCAGTATTCTAGAATTTTTTTGACAAGGATGTTTATAAGGTGAACTAAACATGGCCTATGTGTTTGATATCATACCTATAATATCACTCCCTCTGTTGTACTCTATACTTCAAAAACCCAATGAAAAACTTACAGGACAATATTCTATTAGTATATATGTATATATTGTATTATAAAAAAATACACAAATAAAAAAACCCTGGATAACAAAAGACAAGATTATAGAGCTTCTTTGAGATGAAAAGTTCTTAAAATTGCTCTGGCCTTATCATACTCATTCAGGTCAACAAGCATCTTTTTCAGACGCCGGGCAAGGACACCAATTTCATTCTCCGGTAGTCCTGATGCATGCTTCTTCTCCAAAGTCTTCCCAAGCTTCAGTACATAATCAACCAGCGGCAGCAACTTATGACTGCATGACAATCATAATATATGAAAATATAAGTTTTCTGAAACCAAACAAAAAGATGACTGTACAAAGATCTTTAATGCACAAAGAGTATCAAAGCATTGATTGCATAGAACCAAAACAACTTTAAAGCATGTTGATTATTAGTTTAAGAGGTAAGGAAATGGAAACAAATAATGGCTTAAGGAGAGCAAGAGCAGGGAAGGGTAATAATACAAATAAATTGAACCCCTCAAACCACACAAGTAATGAAAATGGTCGTCGAATCTATATTTCCAACACTTTATACTATATGCTTAGGGATTGGTTACCTTTGGGAAAGTGTGGTAAATAATTACACTTAAGAAATGGGTCTAAACGACTAATCACCCCAACAGATTTCCATCCAACAGACCCTGCCCCACTCAAACAGCTCCTTATGTCCTGACTGTCACTTCCACCCTCATCACATCCTTTCTCATCCCCTCAAGCCCCAACTAGAGAATTACCTATAATACCAAAGAACCTACATAATAAAAAAAATATAAAAAAAAAACCTAATGAGGATAGGTAATTAAAGCCTGAACAGATTCATGAATCATAGAATTGCAAAGCATCTAGAAACGAATAGAGAAAGGTCGTTTTTAGTTATTTGTATAAAGTGTTGAGGGGAACCAATAAGAGAGTGGATTGAGATGATATGGTTCTAACTTTTCAGTTATTTGTATAAAATGGTATGCTAATCTTCTCTTATTGCTTCCTCAAACAATGAGTCCAACATGCTATAGATTAATTATTTTGAAACGGATGAAGCATAATAGGAGAGAATATGAGCTTGAAAAAAGGCCGCAATCAGAAAAGAATAGTACTTCCTTTGTTTTTAGTTAACATTTCATTTTGACTCCATATTAATTGTGTCAAAGGATGGTAAAAGACAATAATACCTCTAGTCACCAAAGTACCAAACTGCATATCAATCCCCTTTGCTAACTGTCTGAGAGCCACACCACCCTCGCTGTTTACACCTCACCACCCCCGATGAATCCGCCACCGTCACTCACAACAACACCGTTTAAACACCAACATCATTTACACCACCACCATAAAACTATCACTGATTCAGATTCATATACACCGTAAATTTGGTGAGGGAAAAAAAAACTCCATAAACTACTAGGACCTACTTCGAAGTATTTTTAAACATTCAAAAAAAAAAAAAGATAAATTCCAATGTATAACGCCATATCTTCAAGTGCCCCATACCATCATCCCCAAGAATTGTAACAAAGAAAAGAAAGGAGATAGAAAAATTACAACCTCCACCGACCACCGTCATGAGTATTTTTTCACAAAATCGATGGCATGGAAGTCGAATTTGGCTATATGATTTTAGACCTAAAACCTCCAGCCACCATGGTTCGACTGTGATAATGTCGTTGGTTAGGGCTGCGTTGAGGGTTAAGAAAAGAGGGGGATAGGGGAACCATGTGAAGGTGGGGATGGTGGAAATGCCGATGATAAGGAGTGAGGGAGTTGAGGAGGTAGTGGTGGCAGATCGAAAATGACAATGAAAATGTTTTAGTTGAAGAGAGTGAGGAATACAAAAGTAAGAAAATGAATTTGATGTGGGAGGGGTGGGGTGGAGTTGTTTTAGTAAGGGCAATATAGGAACTTAACATCACAAAACTTACCAAAAAGAGAAACGTGTCAACTAAAAAGATATATCCCATATAGGAATACGTGTCAAAAAAAAAACAAATAAAACAAATAAATAAAAATTAGAAATTTTGCCAGGGATGTTCTATGTTGTTTTACACATGAAACACTACAAAGACACTTTGTTGTGCCAGGCAAATGAAGCCTAGCCTTAATTATCAATAGATTCATTTTACTAGGTGAGTGAAGCCTATTAAGCAAACATGACCCCTTTACTTATGGTCATTTCAATTAGACAATGGGTACAAAAGGTTGGGTTATTAGCAAATTAAAAAAAAAAAATTAAAATGAAAAATTAAAAAAAAATTGAAAAATTATCAGCGAACCAACAAAAGGTTGGATTATTAGAACTAATTTTTACTATTAAATAATCCTAACTTATGATTATTCAAGAATATTCCCAAGCATAAGGAGGAACCTCTTAAAATAAAAACAAATGTTATAATCCAACACTCCCTCCATTGTACAATAATCACAACACTAGGCATTGCATTAAATTTTAGGAAAAATATAGGCGAGGACCAAAGGAGGAATTTTATAATATAGAGAAAAGTTAGTGGGCTATATTTAATTGTTAGGAGAGATCATTCTAATAAAAGAGTGTAAGTGGGGTTGTTAGGAAAGAAAAATACTACCTTCGTTTCATAAAATCTGCAACAAACTAGGATTCACGTTTCCCAAGACAGAATTTGATAAATATAGATCAACAAAAGTGTAGGTTATTAAGGTTTAATTCACGTTCTACCAAAACCTCTGCCCCCACCAAACCACCCACCACTATGCCCACCCTAGCATCGCCAAAACCCACATTCTCCACCAGTAACATCACCTTCGACACATCCGACCACCCTACCACCGCCAACACCCACATACTCCAGCACCACGACCACCGCAAGACCACCTTCGACACATTCGACTACCCTCTCACCACCACAAGATCTGAATCATGCCCAAAACCCACCCTACCCAACTCACAACCACCAAAAGCCCACCGTGTAACCACCTTCTCACGCACCACCACAAGATCCGAAACCACCAAAAACCCACCACGTTCTCACGCACCCCACGATCTCACGCACCCCACGATCTCACGCATCATAACCACCAAAAACCCCACCTCACCTAAGTCGCAGCCACCAAAAACCCCACCCCACCTAGATCCGAAACCCTATCACCATTTTCGCTTAGATCTGAATTTCAAGGAGGACCGGCCACTTTGATAAGGGAAGCAAGTCCAAAACCCTATCACAATTTTCACTTAGATCTGAATTTCTAGGAGGATCGACTTTGATAAGGGAAGCAAGAAACCGGCGACTTTCATCAGGGAGGAGAAAAGCGCCGGTGACTGTCATGAGTAAGAGGCGGCGAGTTTCACGAGTAAGGGGCGGCGACTGTCACGAGTAAGAGGTGGCGCTGGATCTGAGAGGTGGTGGTGGAGTGTGTTGCTGGTGGTTGAGACTCTTGAGAGGGATGAGAGAGAAAAGTATGTTGCTGGTGGTTGAGAGGGAGGAGAGAGAAAAGTTGGTGTCTTGGTGATGGTGGTGGATGTAGGCTATGAGGGAGGAGAGAGAATATGGGTTAGGGTTTAATTATTAAAAAATTAATTTAGGTTAATAAGTTAATAGGTGGTTTATTGAAGTTAAGTAAGGGTATGTTGGTAAATTCATACAAAAAAAATTTTACTATATTAGGAAAGTTTTTTTTTTTGTTGCACATAATGTGTAGTTTCCGTTTTTGGAAATTGTTATTTTATGAAACGGAGGTAGTAATAAAAGTACAAAGACAAATATGTGCAAGTGGGGTTTGTTGGGGAGAGATAATAAAATAGTAATGTGTCCACACAAAATAAGGAAGTAATACATTTATATGAAACGAACATAAAAGGATAGTGTTGTAATTATTATGAAACAGAGGGAGTACACTACACACCTATAAAGACCTACCAAAACCATAGAGGTAATACCTAAGACTTTTATGAAAAGGACCCACTAAAACATGGGATAAGTGTATGAAGATGAGTAAAGCTTGGGATAACTAATATCAAAATTCAAAAAAAGGAACAAATAAAATGAAAGCCTACATTTCCACCTTCAATAGATAGAAACTAGGATAGAGTAGATCAGACACTACAACCAGGCAAACAATTTTCCAGATATTACACAAGCCTTGGCATCAGAAGATTACCTGCGTGTGGCTGTAACACTTGCACCGGACCACACCCCATTTAGTGAAGCAATTATTCTCTCGGTTCTAGTAATTGCATCATGAATATCAGGAATAAGGTTTTGAACATGCGGAAGTATTTTTCCACCCAAAAGTTCATCAAGAACAAGCTTCTCCAAAACCGGCAAAGCAAGTATATCTTTCCACATGCAGATGTTCCTCACCAATCGAATTGCCACACCAAATCGATATGCTGCAACTCTTGCAGCATTTGGCACAGCTTTCATAGCAACTGTACTCCACGTAGGAACCTGTAACACAACAGAAAATAAAGTAAATATCTCATTCTACAGTAACATTCACATTGCACATTTATTAGTGCTAAGGGTTCTGTGCAGGTTTCCAAAGTACCACAAGATTCGCAACTGCTTCAGTTAGCCGAGTACGAATGGCAGCTATAAGTTCCTTGAGGGCCTCACTTGAGGCAGGAATGTAATCGATGATTAAGGTTGTTGCTAAAACAGCATTCTTTGACTCTCTACTACTAAGCAAATCCCAGCAGTGAGCTATGTCATGATGCAATATGGGAAGTGCCACCTTCTCCACTAATCCAGGGACTAGATCAGCATCTGCATCATCAGGACTTAAGTAACTTCCATCTTCTGGAACACCATAATCAAAGAGTAGAGAATGCCTGCAAAAACCATATAACACCTATCAGAGACGCACAAAACTACGAGACAAAACAGCTGGAGAAAATTATAAGCTTTATCAAGTGAGATATGGGGCATATGGCCCAGCAGTAAATAACATTATATTTAACCCACCAATACCGCAATCAGCCAGAGAAAAGTGGGTACTTACATACCATCTCATGTCGGAAAAGTCAACCTCTTCATGTAGAGGGTCCCACTTTAACAGCTCTAATCTCACATATGGAGAGAAGATAGATGGAATGCTCAATGATATATAAGCATCACGATAACTATCCAAGTACAATCTCTTCCACCTTTCAAATCTTTCTTTAACTGAAGAAAGTTGTGAATATTCTTCAGCTGCGTCACTGAACACTTCTGAAGCTGTCTGAAGCAGCAAATCACGATTTGACTTATAAGCTTCACTCTCATTGTCACTCTCATCAGTGCTAGATTCACCTTCCATTGGATAGGAGTTGTCATTTCCAACATATGACATTCTCTTAATATCTAACCGAGATCTCCTACGCTGTCGAGCATCAGCCCTCCGAGCCATATCCAAACGCTTTTGCAAATTTTCATCTCTACCATATTCATCGTACTTCACCGGAAAGGTTTTTTGTTGCTTGATAGTAGCAGCTGCAGCCTGAGCTGCACTAGTGGCGGCAGCAACTGTAGCAGCATTGCCACCACCCTTTCCTAAAACTGACATAGCTGCCTCTACAGCTGCTTGCACTTCTGCCATTTCCTCATCATTATCAGCAGCTCGTCTTTCAAAGATAGTCAAAGCACGTTTCTTGTGGAGTTGCTGCATATGTTCTTCAAGTTCCTCTATGTAAGGAGCTTTATGCTGAAAGATTGCAACAAAATTAGCTAGAATACATCAAAATGGGGGATCACAAAAGTAAAAACGGACAGATGTTGATGCCAGAGAAGCAGGAAAAGGTAACTGAGAAGCAGAAGCAGGCAATCATTTGTAGAATAAAAAAAAGAATCTTAAAAACAAACTTCAGAAGTAACAAATATAAGCACTGTGTTAATTTGTCTTCAAATCCCAAATTTACAGTTGTCCCTCAACTGGAACTGCAATTAGCAATACCCCCCAAAGGGGAAATTAAAAAATCATCCTAACACCAAATTATGGCATTATTTATTTTGCTTTGACCCGAAAAATTTGTAGCTTAGTTACTTTGACTAGAAAATAGAGGGAATGGTCTTCATGACTGAGGTGGTTGTAAATGTAGTTCTTGAATACAGGTTTTTTTATTTTTATTATTTTATCCCAAGTAGTTAAGACAGCAAAAATGATACAGAAGGCGTAAGAGTGTGGCAATTAATTCCTAAAACCGGGAAGATCCTCTAAAAGATTTAGATCACCATATCAAGGGAAAATTTCAACAAGGTGCCCCAAGGGGAGGTTGCCTCATCCCTAACAAAAGGTTCCCCCAACCCTTAACTTGAGCGTGACAGGTGAAAATAATCCTGAATTCAATCAGTATAGCAACAATCCCCCACTTCCCCCTTCCCCCCTCCCCATACAACAAGCAAACAAACTCACTATTTATATTTCTTCCTTTTTAGCGTTTTTACAGAATGGGGAACTGTCATAAATTAACTCTTAACAACAACAAAAAGTATGACCAACTACACAAACTCTCTCCAATTCCAACATGTAAATACATAATAAGTCATGACAGATATATTCAGTGGTAAAACGTTGTAGAGAAGGATAGACCAAAACTCACAAATGAACCTTTCCAACAAATGCAAGGTTTCACTTCGGCAAATCCAAGGCATTCTTATTTGTACTCAGGCTCTAATAAAATTATTTCAGAATTCCTACAGCAAATCAAAATAAGATTTTTTTCCATAGACATCAAATTCGACTTTAGGGCAATACATCAAGGTTTAGAGGATTTCCTTGGATTGCTTTGAAATATTCTGGAGTGCAAATTACACCAGATCGTAAAATTTTTGTATAGATATCAAATTTTAAAAATAAAAAAACAATAATATTTCCTTCTCCACCTATCCTTTGCTCCACTTTATGGCTCAGCATCACATCGGTTTCAGGGACGAATTAAATATAGCCAACCGTGCTTTGAAATATTCTAAAGTGCAAATTACACCAGATCGTAAAATTTTTGTATAGATATCAAATTTTAAAAATAAAATAGCAATAATATTTCCTCCTCCACCTCTCCTTTGCTCCACTTTATGGCTCAGCATCACATCGGTTTCAGGGACGAATTAAATATAGCCAACCGTGGACAATTGTCAGATTCTACTAGGCACATAATCTTGGTCCCAACAATGGTTAGCCTTACTCAAACTTGCAATGGATGTTGCATAGTACCAAGGGGAATCGACGTGGACATTTGGACTCTTCCAAAACACTCAACTATCATAATCTCTTCCCTACCAGCAACTCCTCTTCATTTCCACAACAGTAAATATAGCAACACTCCTCACCCACCCACCCCACTTCCCCCTTCCCCCCTCCCCATACAACAAGCAAACAAACTCACTATTTATATTTCTTCCTTTTTAACGTTTTGACAGCATGGGGAACTATCGTAAATTAACTCTTAACAACAAAAAAGTATGACCAACTACACAAACTCTCTCCAATTAAACAAGCAACTTATTCTAATTCCATGTAAATACATAATAAGTCATGACAGATAGCGGTAAAATGTTGTAGAGAAAGATAGACCAGGTTACCAAATTAGACGGAAACACGCAGGAGCTAAAGTTCCAAAGAGAATGTACATTTTCATTAATAGTAATTGCAATTTCTTCCATAAGGAGGAATAATTTTTTAGCCACCTCCTCTTCAGCACTCATATAAAGACTTGGTTATCTTAAATTAGATCCACTCGTCAAGGTCTCAGGTTCCAACTTATGACATTTTGGTGTAGCTGAAATCTAGAATTAATTTCTTAAGAGTCACTAGAGTTTTCTTCATTTTTTAAAAAATTACCCAATGATATGGGTGACACCACCTTTGTTGTTGTTACCAAGAGTATATGGCTCACAATCATATATTCATAAGTAAATGACATAATCCTAGCCACAATTTCAATTCTATTTGATTGTTAGGTTTAAGGATAGGCCTTGTAACTACAACTCATTGTTAAATAATGAGATGAGCTTTTGGTATTCCTTTTGTAATCCCAAATTTGCAACAATTAGTATTGTTCGTCGAATTTACAGATCTAAACTATTACTCGCTCCGTCTCATTATAAAGTATCTGTTTTACTAATTGGGTGTCCTAAAATTAAGTGCCTATCTCTATTTTTGTTTCATGTATAATTACCTACATACCCCCACTTTATACCTTTTAACATATTAAACTTCCCTAAACTCCCTGCCCACATGCTTTTTCATTATTGTCTCCACTAGAAAACAAAATATTTTATTTTGTATAATTATCCCCAACGTACTTCTCACATGCATTTTATACTTCATTCACATTAAAACCCATGAAATACGAGAAATAGGTACTTAAATTTGCAACAATTAGGATTGTTCATCGAATTTAGAGATCTAAACTACTACTCGCTCTGCCTCATTATAAAGTGTTTTTTTTACTAATTGGGTGTCCTAAAATTAAGTGCCTATTTCTATTTTTGATTCATGTATAATTACCTACACACCCCCACTTTATACCTCTTAACATAACTTTCCTAAATTCCCTGTTAAAAATTGGTGCCCACATGTTTTTTCATAATTGTCTCCACTAGAAAACAAAATATTTTATTTTGTATAATTATCCCCAATGTACTTCTCACATGCTTTTTATACTTCATTCACATGAAAACCCATGATATACGAGAAATAGGTACTTAGATTTGCAACAATTAGGATTGTTCATCGAATTTACAGATCTAAAATATTACTCGCTTCACCTCATTATAAAGTGTCTGTTTTACTAATTGGGTGTCCTAAAATAAAGCGCCTATTTCTATTTTTGTTTCATGTATGATTACCTACATATCCCCACTTTATACCTTTTAACATACTAAACTTCCCTAAATTCGCTGTATAAAATTGGTGCCCACATATTTTTTCATTATTGTCTCCACTAGAAAACAAAATATTTTATTTTGTATAATTATGCCCAATGTACTTCTCACATGCTTTATACTTCATTCGCATTAAAACCCATGAAATAAGAGAAAGAGGTACTTAAAAATGGGACTGAGGGAGAACTACGGCTAAAAAAGGGTCTAAGTATTCTCTTTTTCATTTGCTTTTTAAATAAGCCAAAAACAATGATTCTTTCAGTTGTGATTTATTCCAATCTCTTTTTCATTTGCTTAGTAAAAAAGACAAAAACATTGATTCTTTCAGTTGTGATTTATTCCCCAAAAAAAAACAAAAAAAAAATACAAAAAAAAAAACAAAAAACAGCATGAATAATTACGTAGAAAACCATAGTAGAACAAGTCAATTGTTAAAGTAACTTTAATGAGGTGTTTGTCTGGTCCCCCATGTTCTACATTTCTAGTCAATCCTGATTTAGTAGTGACCAACATGAAATTTATTCAAAATATAATTTAATACTTCATGTATAAAATAAAAACCTTAATGCAACACCCAGCCTCAAAAATGTGATCTTAATCCAAATTCATCCCTCAGTTCTCTATATCCACTTTATTTCTCTTTCGTCTTTACTAATGGAACCCCTTTCCATAGCCTAATAACCTTTCTTCTGACGAACCTATTGTAGCATGATGGAGCAAGCTGCAAATGCTAAGCAAATAATGCCCTCATCAAAAACTAACCCCGATCGCAGAGAGCAGCCATTCATTACCCATAATAAAAAACACAAGATCTGAAAGTAAAATAACCAGAATAAGCCCTATAACTAGGCCTGACAAACCAAGATGGGTTTATGACAATTTCTGCAGACATCCATTATCTGTTTGAGTTGATAGCATACGAGCTGAAAATCCTGACGCAAACTTAATTCGTTTTGTTAAATGGGCAGGAAAACTCTACCCTAAACAAACCTCTTTGTTCGGGGGATTACATAGTTTAACCCATGTGCTTATGATTATCTTTTTATCCAAATCATTATATATAAACAAATCAGATGCACAAGTCTCCATAAATATTACTTCCTCCATTTTTTTTATTGCACTAATTTCCTTTTTGGGAAATTACATATCATTGCACCATTTCCTTATTTGGTATGTTTTACTTACTTTTGGCTTGTGTTCACGCACAAAATACCCTATCTGTGTTCACATGTGATCACAACCATTATTAGTCCACCTTTTCTCTCTCATTTTGCATCACATGAGCATATTTGACATTCCCCACCTTTTACTCTTTTTATTAAATATTGTGCCCATACTACTAAATGGTGCGATTAATAAAAACAGAGGAAGTATATATTCTCTAGGTTAACATTTATTAATATAATATTTTGGGAATATAAGTAAAAGGGCTAAACAAGTAAATAATTAATACATGATTTCGGACTCAAAATAAGTCAAATAACACCCTAACCTGACACATTTATTTAATGGGGCAATTCAAGTTAGCTCAATTAATTAGATGGGTTAGAATCCAAGAAGATCAACTTTTGCCAACGCTACTAACTATTGAGATTGCAAATCATTGATGCAATAGTCTTTGCCCAAACCTAGACGACACCAGACACCTAAAATATGATGAAGAGATACATATACTACCCTTTCCTTTATCATATACCTCTGTAAAAGCTGCATTTATATTAATGACTACCTTCAGCAACCAAAAGGTCAAGCAATACCCTCCTAAAAGTCCTCTTTGTCAAATGAAGCCACAATTTCTATATGAATATCGAGATTAAGATACTCATCTTTTGGTAACTCTAATATTTATACGGCACTTAAGATGCAGTGAAGTCATTCAGTAGTTAATTAAAATATTAAAAACTTTTCTTCCCATGTGAAAAGGTATGCATTTATAACATTACAAGAATTATTACTTCAAAAATTCATTTAATCACCAGTAACTCTTTGAGATATTAATGCAGTGAATCAGATACTATACTATATTATCCTACCTGCAAGAAGTCACATATGACAGAAACAAAGTCACGAAGTCTTTGCACAAATATATATTTCTCTCCAGCATCAGATGAAGACTTCTCAAGCACAGTGATATTCGTCAGTGATGCAGATAAACTTTCATCAACACGAGCCAGCGAAGTCATGGTTTTTGCATGTGTTTCCTAAAAACAAAGAAAGGGAGCAGAAATCAAGAAAAACACATGAGAACACAACAAGGCAAAGAATAAAAACTTGCAGCGTTATTATGAACACAAGCATAAAAGGTGTGTGGAAACAGATGCCTAACATTTACGTATTGCAGAACAAAATTACACCAGGGTTACAGTCCTTACAAATGGCCATCATGACTTCATGTTTCACAATTCAGCAAAAATACCACCCATTTTTTTTATATCATTAAAACTCCGACTAGTTTTCATTCAAGAAAGAGACAATTTCTACTTTTGAAGTAAATTTCACTCAAAGCTGGAATTACAGAAAAGATTGATAATAATCATGTGTCCACAGCAGCTTACACCACACGCTTGCTCTTTAACAAAAAAAAAGTTCTTTTACAGCTTGATGCACATTACTGATAGTTGGCATAAAATAACCAGTATTTACAGTTTATTACAAAATAGAATATCATCAAGTTAAAAATAAGACTAGACCACAAAAACTGAAATCCAGATTAACATATATATGTAGAAGATCCCAAAGTATCAGCATCTCTAGTTCCTTTTCTTTCTTTCTTTTTATAAGATATGACGAGAAGCAGTCCTTTGAGAAACCAAAGACTAAACATTGAAAAATCAAATCCAAAGAGAAAACATGGGTAGTCAAATCCATAGGACTCTAGGGACATTTGTGAGGAAAAAATTCCAAACTTTGAAGGTATGAGGGAGCTCTAACATTAAACTCTCACACTTAACTCATATAGGGGTAGGGAGGACAAAGAGAAAGTTTGGGAGGGGGGGGGGGGGGATAAGGAGAAGAAAAAGTTCGCACATACGAAACCCTCCATGGCTTCATCCTACACTCCTATTTAGAGCTTGTTAAACTACCCAAGCTGCACATGCAACCATCATGAAAAAAAGTGACAAATACTCTAAATTTAAAATACAATCATCTTTTCTTAAGCAGATGGAGGAAATTCTTTACCGGATAATGGACATTTCATTCTCCACCTTGAGGCAAAGTATATTATTATCAATCAAGGTTTTCAAATAAGTTAAAAATAAAATTCACCCATTATCAGGTGGAAAAACTATGAACACGGGTATGCCTCTTAGCTATAGGATCACAATCTATACTAAAGAAGTACAGAAAATAAAAAAGATTATGAGTCTAAGATGAATACTCTCACTTTTATAACTTCCTTAGGAGTTAAACAATTACACAAGCAAGTATTCATTTGTGATGAGGTGACAATGGTTGGAATTATGGTCATAATTGTTGTATTTTATTAAATGTGTATATGAGCACATATCCATAACAACTAAGTAAAAGAAAGAAAATATATTGTCCGTGTAATCTTTCTTTTGTTCCATTTACTTGCTCCAATATTCTTTTTGGGTATCCTGATTTACTTGCCCTATTCCTTTTTAGCAATTAAAAGTTCTCTACATTTTATCTTGAGTTGGGTCTCACACAGTTATCCACCCAATTTTTTCTCTCTACCTCTCCACCCCTGACTACGATCTAGAATTTCCACAATACCTCAATAAGTTTATTGAAAAAAAAAAGATAAAATAGGAAAAAATTGCACATACCTTAAGTCTCTTCAAGTTATCTTGAAAAGCTTGTTTGGCAATTTTAGCCTGCTGAGAAATGGACATTGTCCCAGCACCCTGTACACTACCAATTGCCCCTCCAATGCTAGGTGGCCCAGCAGGAATACTGGCAACAGATGAATGAGAAATTGGTGATGCGTACATGAAACTTTGAGGTTGAATAGATGATGCATTTCTGCTAACTTCGGTAGGTCCTTCTTCCATTCTCTTGCCTAGACCTTTCCTAAACTGCTCCTCTTCCCATTTTCTCTCTTCCTCATCATCGTCATCGTCATCATCTTCCAGACTACCCTGCCCAGCACGCATTGGTCTTTCATCTACATCCTCAAATACACCCTTTCTGGGACCATCTATCTTCTCACCAAACATTGCAATTCGAGTTTGGAATTCTGGTTCCTCATCACTTAACCCCTCAGCAGCTCCATGATTGCTTCCAGAATCCAATGATATATAATCTGGTGCTGCAGCCCGTGATTGACGAAGTTTCTCCCTCTTTGCCCGTATAGCATTAATTGTTGCTTGATCTAGAAGATCCATATCCTTCTCCCTCGTCAGAGAAGCATTCTCTTCTTTTCTTGAAAGTTTGTCTTCATTGAACTCATCACCAGCACTCCCAGTTTCTAAAACTGGTTTGACAAGACCCTTGAGAACAATTACAGGCTCTGAGGAAGAACTAGGTTTCGTGTCTGATGCAGCCGGTCTCGGCCTAGAGCTAGCAAGGGTTTTGGTATTCTTTTGAAGCTCAAGGAGGACTTCTTTTGTATATTGGCCAGCTTGAGGTTGGACGTTGGAGGGAAGTGAAGTCGAGGAAGACCCACGACGATCCTTGACAGACGTAATATGATGAGAGGAACTGGACTTGGAAAGACGGGATGAGGAAGATTTTTGTGGACGAGAAAATGGGGTCTCATTTTCTTCATCTTCAGCAAAACTAAGAAGCTTTTGGTGGCTTTTCTTTGGTTTATTATTAGAAGCTGCAGCTTTGTTCAAAGACGGCTTCATGGGAGTTTTAGATGGATCCCCATTACTGCTAGTTTCATTATCTTCATTGTCATCACCTACTCGACGACGAAAATTTTTCGATCTAGAGCTCATTGATACCACTGCCAAAACCCCCTCAATAATCCCCAATCTAATCTAATCTAAATGTGCAATAAAGTTTACCTGTTACAATTAAGGTCATTCTTTCAGCAACAATCAGTAGACTAAACAAGCACATAAATACAATTAAGGTCTAATTTCATAACTAAATCCTAACATTAAAGGGTTGGGCAATACATTAGCAACCAAATTTGATTCAATTATCTCGAAAAAACACACAATTTAGGGATATTTGATTCAATAATCTCATAATCTTGTTTTATTTTGGTTATGATGGTTTCATAATCTTAGAATTTAGAAGCAATAGTTAAGATTTTGGAACTCTACACTTAATGCAGTGACAATCAGGCCCGTCCCTGAGGCAGGGAAAAGAGCTCTGATTTCATAGTAACATTAAAGTGTTGTGCAATACATTAGCAACCAAATTTGATTCAATTATCGTTCTCATAATTTTAGGGATATTTGATATGATGATAACAAATACAAACAACTTACTTCAGAAGCTGCTTCAATGGAGGATACAAGAACTAGGTTCAACGGAGAACGCCAACTGCGCTTCAATGGAGGTTGAGTGCGTTTCAATGGTTATCTGACTAATCTGAGAGAGCAATTATATGGATCCCTATGAGGCTATGACCCGTCACAGTTATTCAAGGGATAGATCCGTTTAATAAATAAATGGGCTGGGTCTTTGTAGGATCGTTTAATTATGGGCAACTCATACCTTTTAAGGGTTTAGTGTAAGGCCCTATTCTTTTCACCTTATAAAAATAATATTAAGTAAAAATAATTTCAGTACAGTAAAAATAAGTTCGGTTCAGTAAAATTAATTTCATTTAAGTAAAAATAAGTTCAGTTCAGTAAAATTCAGTTTTCTTAAAAAAGAATTATAATAGAAAATCAGTAAAAATAATTTCATTCAGTAAAAATAATTTAATTTCAGTAAAAATAATTTCAGTTCAGTAAAATTAAGTTCAGTTCAATAAAAATAAGTTCAGTTCAGTAAAAATATTTTCAGTTCAGCAAAATTAAGGTGAATCAAACAGGGCCTAAATCAGTTTTAAAAAGTACGAGTATTAGCTTAAATTTACACTTCCTTTTCCCAAATATTATCTTCACACATCAAAGCTTTGTATTATTTGTCTCGTAAAAATAAATTAAAAAAAGTTTGTAAAATTGTTTGTAAGTTTTTTTGGGTTTTTTTTTTAAAAAAAAAAAATTTGAAACGACTTAAATTACATTAATTAAACTGAGTTTACAACAAACGAAAGGAAAGTGTGGTAACATAAGTTAATCACAATTTGTCATGTGTTTAGAATGAGTTTTGCTCAAAAAAAAATGTGGTTAGGATGACTCTTTTGTCATGACCCTTATGGCAAACTAATAGTGTCGTGTAAAGTGTGAACTACTTCCTCCTTTTTTAATTACTTGCTCAATTTCTCCATGCGCGGAGTAACAAAATAGGGAGGTAGTGGGTTTGTAGAAGAATAAAAAAATGTAAAAGGCAAAAGTAAGGAGAGAGAATATATGTTAGGTCCACTAGGTGAGAGAAATTAATTAAATATTGTAAAAAAAACTTTCCAAATTAAGAAATGGAGCATCATTTAAAAACGGCCGCAAATGAAAAGTGGAACAAGTATCTAAAACCGGAGGGAGTATGCAATTGTATAGGTAGTGTTACCTTTGCGATTTATACATAAGCTGACGGTCACCTACATTTTATTATAAATGCAGTTGCAGACTAGCGAGTGTAGAATTTACTTAGTTAATTGTATGAGTTGGTTAGTGTTCTTTGTAAAACGGAAAATTGTTAGTGAATAACTTTGGAAGTGACGGCTTTTTAAAAAAAAAACATCTAGATTAACCAAAGAAATGTCCAAAATGCAAGGAGAGATTACATCACTCTACACCCGGTGGCCAAACTCCCATGGTTGAAAGTGAGTCAATTTGTGTACTACATTATTACGCTCTCGCTTTACAAAAGACCAAGAAACACTAGTAAAATTAGAAGAAGAAGAAGAAAAAAAAAATTGAATATCCTTTATCATCAGATGAAAGGAACTAGGGCCATACACACGCTTCCTCATTGCCTCAATCACTACCAGTTTATCAAATGCCAAAAATCAGTGGGTCAACACCGGAAAGTAGGTTTAGGTTGCGGAAATTTTGACTTTTATCACTTGCTGTAGACATCTAAAAATGTCTCCACAAAACCAAACCCGATGATGAACAACCTTTCACCGCCATTATTGGCCGGGTTGAATATTTAATCTTTGGAGTGCTTTAATCCATATTCAATCCCAATACATTTCATAAACCAATCCAATTCCTATCCCATTTCCCCAACCATAACTTATTTTCCTCTTTTCGTGCTTTTAAACCCAAAATTATTCATTTCGTGTCCTTTTTATAAAAACGTTTATACCAGTTTATTTTGGTCCATAATCTGGGTCCAATGATTGAATAGTAATGACTGAATAATTGGATGGACTTTGAAAAGAGTTTTTCAACGATATATTATAAGCCCAAATCCGAGTTAGAACGAATAAGTTATGGCCAAAATACTAAGCTGAGTCTAAACCGAACCTAAGCCCACCTTACCTACGACCCAATGATCATGTGGAGGGTCCAAAGGATTTAATCTCATTCCTAAACTAATTAGGATTAATTAGAAGCTTCTATAAGTTTCTAAAAGATCTTAATTATCATCTTTGAAAAGATAAGATTAAAGAGTTTGAAATTGAATAAAACTCCTCTTTTTGAAAGTCCTAATTCTATTCGAATTGAAGGATGTTCAAAGATAGTCAAATATTATTTTCGTACCTCATAGTTGTTTTCCAAATCTTAGAAGGTTGGATAGCCCTTGAAATTATCTTTCCAATGATGTATTATAATATTAATTTCGAGCTATAACGAAAAAGATATAAATGAAATACGAAACTTTATCCAAAACTGACATCGTCCCACTATTTTGGCTATATCTTTTATTATAAAAACGATTTTAATCTGATTTGAATCGTATTAGAAAGTAGAATTCCAGAGCTTTCCAACGACATATTATTTATCTTATTCCAATTTCTGGATCAAAAGATATGAATCATATGATAAAAACAAAACCCGCAAAATCTGTTTTCTCTCGCAAGAGTTTTATCCGATTCGATTTGAATCTTTTCTTGATTCTTCGACCCTTCTTTTTTCTTTATAAATAGAGGTCATATCACCCTTTTTTCAATCATCAACAAGCTTGATCACAAAAAGTCATTCTCTTTCTCTTATACATCAAAAAAATCATTCTCTCTTCTCTCTCATATTCTAAGCCTTAAACATATTCTCTCATCATACATCCCTTAAGCACTCCAAGGAGTCCATACTTGACCCAAGGTTCTATCCTTAAACCAAGACATGAAAGGTATAATTAATTGAGGGGTTGGACCAAATCAACTCTACTTTTATTTAATTTAATTTCCATTTGATTTATAATTTTATTGAAGTTACTAACAATTTATTCATGATGTAACAATTCAAGGAAACCCGGAAATTGTGTAATTAATCACTTAATTACTCATATTATTATTTTTATTCCTATTATCATGATTAGGGTTTTTATTATTTGATTTGACTAATAATATTATTGTTAAATTGCTTCCAATATTGATGTTTATACTATTATTTATTGTTAATCACTATATTGCATGTTTAAAGAGAATATGTAATTGAAAATCACGCATAATAAGATGATTTGGACAACCGATTTAGGTTCCTTTAATCTTGTTGTTTAATCAAGTGATTACAATATAATTGGAATAATGTGTTGCATTAATATTCAACCAATTTAACATATAATAATAGTTTGGAGCAAATTGAATCTTTGTTTGCATGCCTTTGAAATCGCAGTAATCACTTTCACACTAAGAATCGAGTAGAGGTCAATACGGGCAAATGTGACTCCATGACTCACTTCGTACCGTCATTCCCGATCCTCCTTTCGTGGTTTCGAACCATATGAAGTTAATAATCTCATGGATTATGAATGGGGTGTTACCTTCACGGGTCAATCGTTGTTGTCTATCGTTGTCCCTTATTTATAGTGTGTTTTATGATCCGTGAACGATTTACAAGTTCCTTAAAAACTTGTTGGCGGCTCCTTAGTTTCCTTGTCTCTAATGGTAATGTCAATTCCCACTTCCGAAGAGTGCCAAGCATATTCACCACATGCTTAACGTAGATGCGCTTCAAACGACGCTTACTGTAGACACCTATTTGTGTCTCCCTAAAACCAAACCCAGTGATGATTACCTTTCGCGTCGAACCATAATCGGATGAGGTGAAAGTGTGAAGAGTCGAGTATTGCGGTTAGTTTTTTATTAAAATTCTTTCTCTCTGTTTTTTTTAAAACAACTCTATTTTATTAAAAATAGACAACCCAGTTTAGTTTGGTCCATGACAAGGGTCCAATAATAGTGTAGTTGTATGGAGCTTGAAAAGAGTTTTCTAACGATATATTATAAGCCCAATTCCAATGAATAATGAGGAAGTATGGCCAAAATATTAAACTGGGCCCGATTTGTTCTTTACATGCGGCCCAATGATTTAGAGGAAGGCCCAATGTTAATTGTTATTCCTAAAATTATTAGGATTAATTATAATTTTCTAGAAGTCTCTAGAAGGCTTTTTTAAATTCTAATAGAGATAGGATTAATGATTATATTTTGATAATTTTATTTGGAATAAAATATTATTATTTTATTATTAAAATACGATTTTAGCTTCTGTACGGATTCCATTGATCAAATTTGGTTAAAGATTGGATTCCGCGTGGAAAGCGTGTACAAACCCAGCTATCGCCAAACGACAGGTCTGTCGCCACGCGACATAGTGGTTTTGTGGCGACAGTTTGTAGTTTTATTCCTTATCAAACTAGCTTTTTACAAATACAATTCTACACTCACAAGATTGTGAAACACCTTGCCAAGTTCGAAGTTGCCTTTGCCCTAGACATGAAAGGTTGATAATTTCTTATGGTTTGGTCCCAAATCCAGTCTAAACTTTACTAACTCTTTCTTTTCAATTATTTAATTTAATTCTTTGATTTATTGTTTTCATTGAAGTTTACTAACGCGTGTATTTTGTTATTAGAAAGAGGTACGAAGCATCAAAGTATGTAATCTTAATGCTCTATTCTTGTAGAAAGCATGCTTATATTGTTTTAATTCCTAGTATCATGATAGGATGTTATTTATTGCTTCTTAGTATCATGTTAGGATGTTATTTATGCTTTCTAGAATCTTGTTTAGGGTGCTTTTTATGCTTTCTAATATCATGTTAGTACCATGTTAGGTTTAAAGCTTTGATCTTTAAAGCTTAGTGACATGCTAGGGTTTGTCATTAATCTTGTTAGTGTCATGCCTAGGATCTTGCTATTATTTTTAAGCTTTATTATGCCTTATTATGATCTTGATTATTATGTCTTATTATTATGATGGTTGTTATTATGTTGCTTGATTATATTATTATTATTGCTTGATCACACCTTTTATGCATGTTTAAAGGGAATTTGTATTTGAAATCACGCTTAATAAGATAATTAATAATTTGGTTTAGACTAATGTGATTTTAATTCAAGTGATCGCCAATAATAGTTTTATTTGTGCATTAATATTCAACCAACATAGATTCAACAGGTTTAGGGTTAATATAATGATTGCATGTTAGTCAAAAAGCGCACATGAATACGAGTAGAATAAAGTAGAGGGCTATTTTATAGGGTGAGACCTCTCGTTTGTAGATTGGATTCATACCCTCATCTCTGAACCCTATTTGGTTCAAGACCTTATGGCGTTGACGATCTCATGGATCGTTAATGGGTGTAACCTTCACCCTATGAATGGTTTACAAGTTCTTAAAATTTGTTGGCGAATCTTTTTGCTCTCATTTCTTTCCCTTTGGACGCCACCATAGTTAAGTGTATGATCACAGTGGGGTTCAAGCTTGGGGTTATGAAAAATACTCCCTACAGTTTTTTGGCGATTCCACTGGGGAGGATTTTTATTTTAATTCTTGAAATTTATTTTGGCAATGATTTAGAATGAGCGGCTGAGACTCGAAAAGTTCTAAGTTTTCATGTGCGTAATTTTGATTAACATTATTGTCATATGCATGGAAAAGGTCCTCATTGGATAGACCATCCGAAATGAGTCAAAAACATAGGAATTTACACGTAGGAAATTTGAGAAATATCTTCCCAACTAGAATCGAAATAATACTGCGAAATCTGGAAAATTCTAAGAACACAGATACCTGCCAAGGCATGTAGGAACTAGCATCTAGAAAACAGGGCTTGTCACCTGTAAAGAGCTTCTGTCGCCTGTCGCCTGGCGACAGAGGTTCTTTTACGGCAACAGTCCCTGTAGTCCGGCGCCAAGTTTTTCCAATACCGAGCCAGAACTCTGCCTTCTTGTTTTGACCACTTCTAGTACTGTTGGCTCGATTCTACTTCCTGATTGAGTTTTTCTCACTTTTCTGAAACCCATACATATGGCCATAACCCTCTAGGGGTTCACGCTCCATCTACCCAATCGAACGCTCCTGGCAACGACGGGTACATCCGAGTTTGTGAATCCACCAAACCGTGGAAGCAAGTCTTTTTAACTTGCGGGGTCCCATCCATACGCGCCAACTTTCCCAAAGGTAAGGCTTCCACGCAATGCATCTGGACTCATAACCATGGACCCTCTTTGACTAACCCATATCCTTGAACTTTAGAGAACTAGAGCCATGGCTAGGTTGCAAACTCATTGCATTATGTTGTGACTATTTGAACTACTTGTGCATTCTTTGCTTGTGCATACTCTATATGTGCTAACCGTTTGTTTGACTTGTGTTTAAGTCTAAATAAACCAATTAATGACTAAAAAGGACTTTGTCTAATTAATGAATTAATTAATTTGACCAATTAAAGACTAATAAATTAATAAATCTGACTTAGTACGACTTTAGGCAAGTCCCCTTAGAGTGAAATTCCTAGAAACAGTCTAGATTAATGTTCCAGCAATGAAGCAAAAATTTAGACTGTGGCACCTCTGTTAACTGTCTGTCGCTTGGCGATAGCTCTGTCGTTTGGCAACAGGCTTTAAACAGTGGCGATAGTTTTGTTGTTCTAGCGACAGTCCAGATTCTCACTCAAGTCATCACGACGAGTCTAATTAAACAGTTTGCTAGTCAGTTTAATTAATTTATTAATGGTTTTAACCATGTTTAAGTTTTTTAATTGAGTATAGGCACTTAGCCCCATGGTCATACACAAAGGTCAAAGCATGTCACTTGCACACACTTATAAAGCACACACTTAACATGTTTGTCACACCATGATCATGTCTAGGGAGTCTTGAATGCGTGTCTTTCCGTCATTTTTTTAGGGGGGTAAGTTGGATATTAATCCTCCAAATAAAACACTTGTTTGAACCCATTCCCGAAAATATGCACCCTGTTTTTTGCTTTTTCCTTTCTTTTTTGCTTTTTAAAACCACAAAATCAAAGTCAACTTGAGTCAAATCATTAAAACGAATATGGTTTAATTTACAGCGCGTAGTCAAGAAAGGAAGGGTGTCTAATCAAGGACAACACTTTCGTTCAAGTTCTACTTTTTGATAAGCCAATTGGTAGGAAAAGGAAAGCTAAGAAGACAATGGCAAGTCATGAAGAACTCAACAAAGTTAAGGGACAAGTGGCTACTATGGCTGAAATGTTGAAGAATTTAACTCTTCAAATGAATGACCCTGCAAGACAACAACAAATGGAGCTCATCTAGGAAAGTTTGAGCAAACTATCTAACGACTATAGATTCCAGGGGATTAGCTCGCAAGGGGTCTCGGTGGACAAGGATCTTCTTCTGCAGAAGTTCAATGCCAAAGACATCGCGAAATTCAAGCCTATGGACAACCCTTATTTTCATTTAAGAGCATTTGAAACTGTAATGAACATTAAGAGAATAGATAAGAAAGCTTTTCATTCTGTGTTTTCTTTATCTCGAGAAACTGTGTGTTAACAGTGGTACTTTTCTCTTGATAAAGAGAAACTCTCTAGTTGGGAGTCTATTGCTTGTAAGTGCCTTCATTGATAGATACAAATGCAATGTTCAAGTTGAAACCGATCATAGGGAACTTGAAATTCTAAAACAAAAAGAAAATGAAGGCTTTACTTCCTTCTTTAACAAATGGAGGGAGACTTCTGCAAAGATGGTTGAGGTGCCAAGTGAAAAGGAATCTGTAAGGATGTTCATTAAGAACCTCCAAGATAAATATTCTAAACATCTGAAGTACCAAAATAATCTGCACACTTTCAAGGCCGTCTATGACATTGGTATCAACATTGAAGACGACCTAGTTAAGCAAAAAGCTGCTAACAACAGTAGCTCCAATAGTGGCTGGAAAGGCAAGAAGAACGACAATCCTTCTTCTTCCAAAACCACCCACTCAAATAATGTTAGCACCTTTAACTTAAACGAAGTCCTAGCTATGAATAATCAAGGACAAAAGAAACCATTTAGGAGGAACTTTACTCCTATAGGTATGAGTTATGACACCTCGTTTGATCGCATACACGCAAAAGGTCTTATAACTCCTATTGGACCATTTGGGGACCCACCAGTCGAAAAGAGAACGACTAGCTGGAACCCTAATGCACACTGCAAGTATCATCAAGGTAGGTGTTATGGATAATTATTAGGTTCGTCTCGACGCACGACAGGACGCACGACTAAAGGGACGATAAACAGCGAGCGCAACAGATTTTCCTCAAAACACGGGTTGACCAAGTCTCAAGGAATATTCATATTAGACAGTTCATTTCTCTAGATTTAAAGGAAATCCTTCCGAGATATTTATTATAGACACCCATTTGTGTCTCCCCGAAACCAAACCCAGTGATGAATGCCTTTACCGTCGAACCATAATCGAATGAGGTGAAAGTGTGAAAAGTCAAGTGTTGCGGTTAGTTTTTATTAAAATTCTCTTATTTCTATTTTCGAAAACCTACTCTATTTTATAAAAACGTCCAATCCAATTTAGTTTGGTCCATGATAAGGGTCCAATAATGATGTAGTTGGATGGGGCTTGAAAAGACCTTTCCAACGATATATTATAAGCCTAATTCCGATGAATAATGAGGAAATTATGGTCAAAATACTAAACTGGGCCCAAACCGGATTTTACCTACGATCTAATGATCATGAGGAGGGTCCAAAGGTTTAATCCTATTCCTAAACTAATTAGGATTGATTAGAATCTTCTACAAGTTTTTAAAATATCTTAATTATCCTTATTTTGAAAAGATAAGATCAAGGAATTTGATTTAAATAAAACTTTCCTTTTTATAAAACTTTCCCTTTTTAAACTCCTAATTCTATTCGAATTTAAAGATCTTCAAAGACAGTCAGATATTCTTTTTTTGACTTATGTTTTTTATCCAAATTTTATATGGTTGGATAGATCTTGAAATTATCTTTCCAATGATATATTATAATATTAATTCCGAGCTATAACGAAAAAGATATGAAAGGAATACGAAACTCTATCCAAAACTGACACCCTCCCACTATTTAGGCCATATCTTTTTATCTACAAAAGACTTTAATGTGATTCTAATTGCATTAAAAAGTAGACTTCAAGAGCTTTCCAACGACATATTATATTCCTTATTTGGACTTCTGGATCAAAAGATATGATAAAAACAAAATCCGCAAAAAACTGTCTTGTCGCCTGGCGACAGGTCGAGTTTCTGGCGACAGGTCTAGTTTTCTGGCGACATAGTGGAGTTTTATTCCTTATCAAATTCTATGATTTTCCGGACTGTTTTCTTATAAATAGAGTCCTCGACCTCTGTTTTTATTCATCAACTCTCATCAAGAATTACCCAATTTTCTCTATTCTCTCTTGAGCAATATATGCTTTCTTTCTCTCTCTCTCTTTCTAAACTAGCTTTTTACAAACACAATTCCGCATTCACGAGACTTAGAATCATCTAGCCAAGTTCGAAGTTGCCTTCGCCCTAGACGTGCAAGGTTTAATATTTTCTGAGGGTTTGGTCCAAATCTAGTCAAAACTTTATTTAATTTGATTTTAATTTAATTCTTTATTATTTTCATTGAAGTTTACTAACTTGTGTATTTTGTTATTAGAAAGAGGCATGAGGCTTCAAAGTAAGTAAATTAGCTTACTCCCTATTTTCTTTCACGATGTAGAAAGCATGTTTATTATTGTTTAATAATCCTAGTATCATGTTAGGATGTTTTAAATGCTTTCTAGTATCATGTTTAGGGTGCCTTTACTCTTTTCTAATATCATGTTAGTACCATGTTAGGTTTAAAGCTTTGATCTTTATTGCTTAGTGACATGCTAGGATTTGTTATTAATCTTGTTAGTATCATGCCTAGGATCTTGCTATTATTATTAAGCTTTATTATTAACATGATTTTTAGTGTTGTTATGATTATGATTATTATTATGTTGCTTGATATTTTATATTTATTGTTATTGCTTGATCACGCCTTTTATGCATGTTAAAGGGAATTTGTACTTGAAATCACGCTTAATAAGATAATTAGTAATTTGGTTTAGGATAATGTGATTTTAACTCAAGTGATCGCCAATAATAGTTTTATTTGTGCATTAATATTCAACCAACATAGATTAAACAGGTTTAGGGTTAACCTAATGTTTGCATGCTAGTCAAAAAACGCACATGAATACGAGTAGAACAAAGTAGATGCCTATTTTATAGGGCGGGTCCTTTCTTTTGTAGATTGGATTCGTACCCTCATCCCCGAACCCTATTTGGTTCAAGCCCTTATGGAGTTGACGATCCCTTGGATCGTTTTCGGGTTTACAAGTTCCTAAAACTTGTTGGCGACTCTTTTGCTCTCTTTTTCTTCCCTTTGGAACGCCGCCATACTTTAGTGTATGATCACAGTGGGGTTCAAGTTTGGGATCATAATGCTTGAAATATTCCCTACAGTTTTTTGACGACTCCACTGGGGAGAATTTCTATTTTAATTCCTGAAATTTATTTTGGCAATGATTTAGAATGAGCGGATGAAACTCGAAAAATTCTAAGTATTTCATGTGAGTAATTTTGATTAACATTATTGTCATATGGATAAAAAGGTCCTCATTGGATAGACCAGAGTAAAAAACATAGGATTTTACGCGTAGGAAATTTGAGAAATTTCTTTCACAACTAGAATCGAAATAATACTACGAAATTTGGAAAATTCTAAGAACACATATACCTGCTGAGGCATGTAGGAACTAGCGTCTAGAAAATAGAGACCGTCGCCTGTAAAGAGCTTCTATCGCCTGGCGACAGTTCTGTCGCTTGGCGACAGGGGTTCTTTTGCGGCGACAGTCCCTGTAGTCTGGCGCCAAGTTCTTCCAATACCGAGCCAGAACTCTGCCTTCTTGTTTTGACCATTTCTAGTACTGTTGGCTCGATTCTACTTCCTGATTGAGCTTTTCTCACTTTTCTGAAACCCATTTGTGTTCTACATATGGACATAACCCTCTGGGGGTTCACGCTTCATCTACCCAAACGAACGCTCCTGGCAACGACGGGTACATGCAAGTTTGTGAATCCACCAAACCATGGAAGCAAGTTTTTTAACTTGCGGGGTCCCATCCATACGCGCCAACCCTTTACGGTTAGGCTTCCGCGGGATGCATCCGGAGTCATAACCATGGACCCTTTTTGACTAACCTATATCCTTGAACTTTAGAGAACTAGAGCCATGGTTAGGTTACAAACTCATTGCATCATATTGTGACTACTTGACTACTTGTGCATCTCTTGCTTGTGCATAGCTTTATGTGACTAAACTAACCGTTTGGTTTGACTTGTGCTTGTAAATAAGTCTTAATAAACTAACCAATGACTAAAGGACTTTGTTTAATTAATTAATTGATTTAAACTAATAAATATGCCTAAAATCGAGTCATAGTTCCTTTTAGACAACCCGGATTTTTTATTCCCGTATAATGCACATGCGTCAACTTGTTTTGGTCATGCCCGGAGTTCTAGAAAGAACTACAAGTCGTACAACCTATGGATCTGTAGCCCCGAGTTTTATCTTTAATTTGGCGTTGGTTTCGTCCCAATCGGAGTCATAGATTTAAAGTTATGACTAAAATACCACAGCCTGTCTAGTTTAGTGCACATACGTGAAGTCTTAACTTAGTCTTTGCTTGAGTCTAGTCACATAGTCTAGCCACATGGTCATGACACAAGTCTTAACATGTCACCTACACTCACTAGTCTTAGCACGCACTTTGTATATGTCAGCATGACCATGTCTTAGGTTCATGCATGAGTCGTTTTTTTTTTCGTCATTTGAGTTGGGGGGTTCTTTCTATTTCTAATTTCCTCCATATTTCTCTATCTACATCATCTTCCCACTCTCCACATACTTTCTCCATACATATCATTCCCTTCATTCATTCATGATCTTTTCCCATCTATGCATGTTAAATTGAGTTTGAGTCATATGATTGACAAGAAAAAAGAGTAATGATGAGACAAAACACAAGGCAAGCTTCTCACTAAGATTTCATGCTTTCTTCTTCTTTTTTTCAAATCTTTCCCCCATAAGTCTAGCATAGGCACCTTTCGTTTTCCCCAAGTTTTTACTTTGTAGGACTTTCATTTACTTTTTACTTTTTCCTTTTAATAAAATGAGCATTTTAATTTCTTGCATATGATCATTGCATTGCATTATTCAAAAAAAAAAAAAAATGCCGAATTAAGCACAAGGTACACTAATGATTTAAGGCACCCCTTGTAGCCATATCATATCTCTCACCCTTTAAATATATAATCCTTTTCTTGATAAACAACTTTGAGGCTCGTCTAACGATAGACCTTTTCTTTATTCAACATACATCTACTTAACCTTGGGATGGGATGGTGTGTAACTTATGCAAGTTCTAAATACAAAAGCTTGAGTGATCTCAAAATAATAAAATAAAAATAATAAAAGTGTACAAAAGGGCAAGTGTTCCAATGTCTTTGATATAAAAATATCTTTGATAAGAACACGTCTCAGATTGCGTCTCTTATCGAGTGCTCGGTACCGTGCCTGAGAAACATGAATGGCAAGTGAGTGATAGACCGCATGATTGGGATTGCCCACACTTATAAAAATAAAAAATGCAAAAAAAAGATAGAGCAAAAAATAAACAAAAAAAAAAAAGAAAAAGAGCTCAAAAATGAGAAAACCTCAAGCATGAAAAATAAAAAGATTTAAAAGCAAGGTTGCACACCTTGGGGGCTTATCTAGGGTCTTGAGCCTTTATCCCCTTCTTCTCTAACCTTTAGCCTAACCACGTTATAACCCTTAAAAAAGACCTTTTTGAGGTATACATACACTTGTGCGAGGTTCGGCAAGAGCTAGGTTTGGCCTGATTCCTAACGGGATACGTAGGCAACCTCACATTGGGGTGCGGCCGTAATAAAAATGCATTCATTTTCACATTCACACACTTACACCATGATCATATCAAGGGATCTCCTATGCTCATCCCTATTTACTTAGAGCTAGACTTGGGGGCTTGATCCTTACATCATTAGCCTATCTAGCCTAAGAGTCATCATTATTTGACTCTGATGAGTGAGATTTATGTCTCTCTTAGGGAGTAGTTTAGAGTCCTTTTTACGCTTTCTTTCTCATGTTTTTCCCTTTTATTCTCTTGTTTTCTTGCTAATAAGGTTTGTAGTCCATTTTTGTGTTTTCTTGCATTTTAGGGGTATTTTCGTCTTTTCCACATTACTCGTTTTTCCCTCTTTTATTGTAGGTGTTGTTCGAGGCTCGAAATCTTGTTTGGAAGGATCTCCAAGTGTTTTGGTGCTCGAGAAGCGGCCTCGTGTCGTTTGGTGGGCTAGAGTTCAAGGCAAGGAGCAAACTTCCACTCATGGCTAGCGCTCTCGTGCATCACCATCATCACCTGCCATAGTCTTGAGAGCGCAAGAGTGAAGGATTTTGGGCTGCCATGTTCATCACCATCTGTAGACACCCATTTGTGTCTCCCCAAAACCAAACCCAGTGATGAATGCCTTTCACGTTGTACTGTTATCGAATTAGGTGAAAGTGGTTGAAAGTCAAGTGTTGCGGTTTAGTTTTAGTTAAAATTCTCTTCTCTCTGTTTTTGAAAATGACTTTATTTATTTGAAAATAGCCGAACCAGTTTAGTTTGGTCCATAATTAAGGTCCAATAATAGTGTAGTTGGACGGGGCTCGAAAAGACCTTTCCAACGATATATTATAAGTCCAATTCCGATGAATATTGAGGAAGTTATGGCCAAAATACTAAACTGGGCCTGGTTAATTATTTAAGTACGGCCCAATGATCTAGAGGGGGGCCCAATGTTAATTACTATTCCTAAAATTATTAGGATTAATTATAGTTTTCTAGAAGTTTCTAGAAAGTTCTTTTTAATTCTAATATTATTAGATTTAATAATTAATTATTTTAAAATAGACTTTTATTTGGAGTAAAATATCGTTTTATTATCTTAAAAATACATATTTTATCTTCTGTACTGATTCCGTAGATCAAGTTGATTAAAGATCGGATTCCGCGTGAAGAAAACGCGCTAATACAGGTTGTCGCCAAACGACAAGTCTGTCGCCGCGCGACAGAGTTGATTCCTGGCGACAGCGTGTTGTTTTAGTCCTTATCAAATTCTATGATTTTTCCGGACTATTTTCATTATAAATAGGGTCCGAATCCTTGTTTTCAGAATCATCAATTATCATTAACTCTTCCTTAATTCTCTCTTTTCTCTCTTGAGCAATATATGCTTTCTTTCTCCCTCTTTTTCTAAACTACCTTTTTACAAATAAAATATTCCGCATTCACAAGACTTAGAGTCTCTTAGCCAAGTTCGAAGTTGCCTTTGCCCTAGACGTGCAAGGTTGATAATTTCTGAGGGTTTGGTCCAAAACTAGTCTAAACTTTGTTTAACTTGATTTTCAATTTGATTCTTTAATTATTCCTTATTATTTTTATTGAAGTTTACTAACTTGTGTATTTTGTTATTAGAAAGAGGTACGAGGCTTCAAAGTAAGTGGATTAGCTTACTCCCTATTTTATTAACAATGTAGAAAGCATGCTTATTATTGCTTTTAATGCTTTCTAGTATCATGTTAGGATGTTATTTAATGCTTTCTAGTATCATGTTTAGGGTGCCTTTATCCTTTCTAATATCATGTTAGTACCATGTTAGATTTAAAGCTTTGATCTTTAATGTTTAGTGACATGCTAGGATTTGTTATTAATCTTGTTAGTATCATGCCTATGATCTTGCTATTATTATTAAGCTTTATTATGCCTTATGATGTTATTATCATTATTATTATTATTGATTTATTATTATGTTGCTTGATATATATTATTATTGTTATTGCTTGATCACGCCTTTTATGCAGGTTTAAAGGGAATTTGTACTTGAAATCACGCTTAATAAGATAATTATTAATTTGGTTTAGGCTAATATGATTTAATACAAGTGATCGCCAATATTAGTTTTATTTGTGCATTAATTTCAACCAACATAGATAAACAGGGTAGGATTAATATAATGTTTGTATGTTATTCAAAAAGCGCACATGAATACGAGCAGAACAAAGTAGAGGCCTATATTATAGGGCGGGTCCTTTCTTTTGTAGATTGGATTCGTACCCTCATCCCCGGACCCTGTTTGGTTCAAGACCTTATGGAGTAGTTGATGGTCCTTTTGGATTGTTTTTTGGGTTTACAAGTTCCTAAAACTTGTTGGCGACTCTTTTTGCTCTTTGTCTTTCCCTTTGGAACGCCACCGTACTTTAGTGTATGATCACAGTGGGGTTCAAGTTTGGGGTTATCATAATGCTTGAAATATTCCCTACACCATCGTACGAGCATGATGCATGAGAGCGCACTCGATAGCACCAGCAACCTTGCCCTTTGGCTCGAGGGGAGTGCTTGCAGCAACACTAGAGGGGTGCGTGCGTGCACACCCTCTTGTGCGTGGGTGCAGACCCCTCTGTGCGCGCGCACGAGAGCTGTTGCGCGCACGCACCACCTCCTCTGTCCCTCTTTGTTTTATTTTGTTATTTAAACCCCCTTTTCTTTTCCTTTTAGGGAGAACATTTTAGCTATTATTCTAATTCTCTAATTAGTTTTAGGAGAGCTTCTCTCTCTAGGTTTAGCTTAGGATTAGGGTAGTTTAGAGAGAGAAAGTGAAGGTTTCACCATTGTTGAACTTGGATTTTGAAGAAGAAATTGATCATCTTTTCTATAGATTTACATCTTCAATCAATGAGAATCTCTAACTCTCTCTCCTCTATTTTTATTGCTTTATTTTGATTATTATTTTTGTTGTTGGTATTGCTTGTTAATCATGTTGATTCTGGGTTATTTGTTAATTAATCTTGTTATTATCATGATTAGTGAGTAATTTCCCCATTAAGGGGATGGTTGTGGTGTAGTTGGATCTTGAGCATGTTCTAGGTTTAGAGTTAATTTATTTGTGATTAAACTCTTTATATGCTTGATATTCTTTAATCTTCTTGCAAGTGCACATTGTTGGTTGATTAAAGGTGAATCTTTGCTAACAAGGAACGGAAGTTGACTTAGTTAAGGTTCATTAGTATCGGTTGTTATTTAATAGTACCTCATAGTATATGGTTCTAATGTGGAAACATAGAGGCTATGTTAGGAGAAGCCAATTGACCCGGAAGGCGGCTAGATTGGATCCTTTATTTCGATATTTGAGAATGTTTAGTTCATAATTAATTCAATTTCTATGCCTTTGTTTATGTTCAAGTGAATGCTATACCTAAACCATTTCCCTTAATGTTTTATCTCTAGTTTTAGTTTGTTTAGACCTTTAGTTTTCCTTCCCTTGTTCCGGACTAGCTTAGTTGTTGATAGCATTTGGTAGTGTTTAATCGTTCCCTGTGGTTCGACCCCTCTATTTGCCCTATACTCGTATTAGGTTAGTAGAGTGTTATAAATTGTATTTGATCTAGGTGTAGTCGTCTAACGACGCGATTATTCCTTCATCAGACTCTTATCAAATAATACTTTTCCATATACTTAGCCTTTGTAGCCTAACTTTAGTGTCACTTTCACACACTACACAGATACATGACCAAATAGACTTCCAATTAGGAACCCTTTGTCATGAAGTCTTAGCACAACGTTGAGGCATGCCTTATCAAAATCACACATAATCATCATTGCATCAGGAAGTATGAAGTGCTGAGCCTCCGTGCCTAAGTTACCTAAATACTTTCATAATCAACTAAGATAGTTTAGGATGAATTAATCCTTGCACCTTGAGGGACAATATTGAACGCATATATTTGCCTAAGCTCATTCAACATGCACCATCAAACACTTCGATTCTTTTTCGGGTCTTTCTTTTTCCGGAGAAAGTCGGTACCCTCCACAAAAATGACGGAAAATTTTTGATTTTTTGCATTTTCGAGTCGCACTTTACACAGAGTCATGTACATTGAGTCATGTCGTGTCATATCACATCGAGTGGAGTCTAATACATGTGTCAAACGCTTTGAGTCGAGTCATGTCGAATCAATGAGTCAAGCAACACTAAGCCTTAGGTCAACCCTAAGATAATAAAAGATTAGCAAAGTCCTATAGTCCAAAATATAAATGCAGGTACATTCCAGCGAGGAACAATATTCCCGGATTTCTTCGAAAAATCGCGAATATAGATATATGAGATTCTTCCAAGATGAGAGAAGTTTGAGCAAAATTATATGGAGATGAAGAGCTTTAATTTGCAAAAGATTTGAGCAGATTTGGTGGTAAGGAAACGACCAAAAGTTCGGAATGAAACCAGGCAATGAACAGCAGCAGCAAAATTGAAGAGGAAATCTGTCGCCAAACGACAAGATTGTTGCCTAGCGACAGAGCGATATTGCGGCGACAAACACTTTTGGCTTGCGCTGGTGCGGCGACAGGTGATGTGGCTTAATGATGTAGTCATATGGATGTAGTGCGGAAGTTTGGGTTCCTTGGTACGCCAGTTAGCCCCTCTAAGCAATTTGACATGATTTAGTGATCGGCTCGATTACAATCACAATGAGTGATCGACCTGACAAAAGATCGTCTCACTTAGCTTAAAGCGCCTAAGCATTGGCTCATCGCAAGCACCAAAGTAATGGTTCACAACGATTTCCTAGGATGGAAGAAGATTTGAAGATTCAAGAAGACAAGGCTTTCAACAGGGGGGCTTTAAAATTTAAAGGGTCTCGCTTGGATTTGAGAAGGACGGTTTGAGATGAAGCGACCTTCATTAGTTTTCACTATGATTGAGGAGGTTATTATTAGATTTGAGAAGAACGATTCAAGATGAAGCGGTCTTTGATAGCTTTTGCTAAGATTGAGGGAGTAATTACTTGATTTGAGAAGATGGCACGAGATGAGCGATCTTCGACGACATTCAATAAGATTGTGGAAGTTGTCACCTATATTTGAGAAGAGCGGTTCGCGATGAGGCGGTCTTCGACGACATTCGCTAAGATTGTGGAACTTGTCACCTATATTTGAGAAGAGCGGTTCGTGATGAGGTGTTCTTCGATGACATTCGCTATGATTGGGAAGGTTGTCACCATGATTCAAGGAAAAGCTCGAGATGTAGCAGCAATGATAGACAGTGTTCCCTAGGATGTGGAGAGTTGTCACAAATTCAGAAGATGGCGAGATATAGTCACCTTCGACGGTCTCTCGAGATAAAGAAGAGATTGTCCATAGTGGCGACGTACAGCCACAACCTTGAAGATAACGACGTACAGTTATTTTCGACGATGTTCCCAAGATACTGTGGAAGATTGTCACCAAGAAATGTTGAAGATGACGACGCAATGTTACCTTCAAAGATGGCGTTCTCTAGCTTGTAGAAGGTCGTCAAAACAAAATGTAGCAGCAAAATGGTTATTCCAGAGACGTGTGCTCGACGGTGCAAGATACGCGTTTCTTAAACTCTTTTATCTGTTTAACTAACATTGTTTGCAGGTATCGGCGTTATAAGAATGATTTGGGATCGCAGAACGTTCTGAATCATTCTCCGTCCCTATCGATACTTTGACTTTTGTTTTCGAAACCTAGGTTTCTCCAAACTCAGTCAAAGTGGGGGCTTCTATAGACACCCATTTGTGTCTCCCCAAAACCAAACCCAGTGATTTTTATCGTTGTTATGATTATGATTATTATTATGTTGCTTGATATTATATATTTATTGTTATTGCTTGATCACGCCTTTTATGCATGTTAAAGGGAATTCGTACTTGAAATCACGCTTAATAAGATAATTAGTAATTTGGTTTTGGATAATGTGATTTTAACTCAAGTTATCCCCAATAATAGTTTTATTTGTGCATTAATATTCAACTAACATAGATTAAACAGGTTTAGGGTTAACCTAATGTTTGCATGCTAGTCAAAAAGCGCACATGAATACGAGTAGAACAAAGTAGAGGCCTATTTTATAGGGCGGGTCCTTTCTTTTGTAGATTGGATTCGTACCCTCATCCTCGAACCCTATTTAGTTCAAGACCTTATGGAGTTGACGATCCCTTGGATCGTTTTCGGGTTTACAAGTTCCTAAAACTTGTTGGCGACTCTTTTGCTCTTTTGTTCTTCCCTTTGGAACGCCGGCATACTTTAGCGTATGATCACAGTGGGGTTCAAGTTTGGGATCATAATGTTTGAAATATTCCCTACATTTATGAAATAGAAAATGGATAAGTACGGGACCAAGTCAAGGAACAGCGTCCTATTTTCAAGGGAGACGTTGGGCACTTCCAACGGCTCTTTGGCTAGCTCAATTAACCTAGTTGATTTTAGTATAAATAGCTAATTATTTGTATTGATGAAGATCATCTCACTCACTGTTCTCTAGCACTTAAGCTCTAAAAGTTCTCACAAACATTGTAATCATCAGTTTTCCATAGTGAATCGGTGGTCTTGCACCCACCCTTAGTTTTTCCCACATTTGGGTTTTCTACGTCATCAAATACCTTATCCTTTATTGCTTCTATTAACGTTTTTTGTAGCTTATAACTCTAGCCGTCGTACGTCTCAGCCTTAGGACGCCCTTTGGCGAAATTTGGCATAAACCATTTAGCGCCCACCGTGGGGCCAACGACTAGATAAACCTCAAAAATTCCAAAAACAACCAATTTCCCTAACAGGTCATCCCGTCACCATGGTTTCATCCGACGAGAACATGACAATCAAGCAACTCATGGAGCAGGTTCACAAGGCGCGAAAGGAGCTCGAGCAGCAAAAGGCAGAAAACGCCAGAATCGCTGAAGAAAGTCAGAAGACCGCAGAGACGCTCAGGAAGGAGTTGGATTCTGTCCGCAGCAACATATCCCGTCGCCGTCGCAACACTGAAGATGTCTCCACCATGATGGATCTAGACTCAGAGGAAGACGGTGAAGACAAAGAGGAAGAAGAGGACCTCAACGACCGAGAAATGAAAGGCGGACCAAATCCGACGTCCCAGAGATTGAGCAAGATCGAAGCCTAGAACGCCAAACTGCTCTACCTATTGAAGAGACTGCCAGGAGCGCCCGTGCCAACAATTACTAAATATGCAGACGGCTTTGCCGCGTCGTCGTTCGTGGAAGAAATTGCGATGGCAGACATCCCCTGAAAGCTCAACATCCCCCCTCCAGCGTCGCTCTATGATGGAAGCACCTACCCGTTAGAGCATGTCAATCATTACAAGCAGCGGATGTGGTAGTACTCCATCCCCCGCAACCTGCTCGAGCCAGTCTTGTGCAAATCTTTCGGAGCTACCCTTACAAGGCCTGCCCTTGAATGGATGTGTGATATTAAACGCGGTTCTATTGCTAACTTTCAAACTTTGTTTAACAGGTTCTATAGTAAATTCAATAACAGTTGCAAAGTTGAAAAGTAGACCAGCGACATCTACCGTGTCATGCAAACAAATGGCGAATCTATTAAGTCTTATTTCAGCAGGTTCAACAAGGAAATGATCAACATCAAAGGGTACGACGTCCGTACCGCCATATAAGCTTTCCAGAGAGGATTGACGAACGACTTGGAGCTGTACAAAGAACTGACTAAATATCCGTGCACAACCTTCGAGGAAGTCAGGACTCGCGCCCTAGCACAAATGCGGTTGGAGGACGACCTCACCATCCGAAAAGGCTTCCAGCCCTCGCTATTCCCCAACAATGACAGAGTTATAAGGAGACCCAACGACAAAAAGAACTGGCGTCGTAGACCCTATGACAGGCCAGGTCAGGTAAACGCAGTGAATAATGTTAAAACTAATGTCACTCAAAGTTCTGTCGACAGGTCCCAGAAGCAAGATGCCGATGCATACCTCGACATTGCTGAATATGGTTTTTGCGTCGACATCGGGGGCGTGGTGAATGCCCTGCATTCTCTAGGAAATGTCGCCCGTTGGCCAAGGAAGAGTGATAGGCCAGACGAGGGAAAAGACAAATCCAAGTGGTGCGACTATCATGGCGATCATGGCCATCGCACTGAAGACTGCAACGCCCTGAGAAAGGAAATAGCTTTCCTCTTGAAGAAAGGTCATCTTAAAGAGCTGCTGGGAAAAGGCAAGTCGAGCAACAAAGAAGCGTCGCCTCAGCAGCAAAAGGAACCTCAGCAACTGCCGAAAGGGCCAACGGTAACTAAGGTAGTCCATGTTATTACTGGTGGATCTGATATTTGTGGACTAACCTATTCTGCAGCAAAGAAAATAGTAAGAACAGGTAATCCTGAAGAGGCTGTCCCCATGGACGCAAGATCAAGCCAAGACAAAGCACTAGAAGCAATGGTCTTAGCCTTTGACGTCTGTGATTTGGGTGATTACCGAGAAAAACATCATGATTCCCTAATGATATCCTTAACCATCAACAATTGCCTGCTGAAAAGAGTGCTAGTCGACGGAGGAAGTTCAGCCAATGTTCTATTCAAAAGCACCTTAGAAGACATGGGGATCGACGCCACAGACGTCATCAGAAAATCAAGAGTCCTTGTAGGTTTCAGTGAAGAAGTTCTCAATACAAGCGGAGAAATCATGTTGCCAACCTTTGCTGGGGGCGTCAACCTCTCAATAAATTTCAATGTCGCGATTGCCCGTCAGCCTATAATGCCATCATCGGTCGCCCTTGGATCCACAGGATGAAAGCTGTCCCGTCAACATTTCACCAAGTGATTAAGTTTCCAATTAGATGGGGAGTACAAGTAATCAAAGGCGAAAGGCAAGAAGCCAGGAAATGCTATAGTTCTACATTGAAGCCTTCCAAGAGGTTGGTATAGCAATTACAGCAAGGCTCAGTGTCAGAAGAGCCCGACGAGTAAACAATTGATGAAGTGGCGCTGGACCCAAGCAAACCAGAGCAGACTGTCCGAATTGGGGCGTCGCTCGACCCAGGTATAAGGTCTGAACTTATTGAATTCCTTAAAGCTAACAAAGATTGCTTTGCTTGGTCGCATGAAGACATGACAGGTATCAGCCCCGACGTGATTACTCACAAGCTGAATGTCGACCCCAATCATAAGCCAATCAAGCAGAAGTGACGTAAATTTGTGTCCGAGCGAAATCAAGTAATCAACGACGAGGTCCAAAAGCTAATCGAAACAGGGAAAATAAGAGAAGTAAAATACCCTGACTGGTTAGCAAACGTCGTAGTAGTCAACAAAAAGAACAGGAAGTGGAGAGTCTGCATAGACTTCACCGACTTGAACAAAGCCTGCCCCAAAGATCCATTTCCTCTGCCACACATCGACGCAATGGTCGACGCAACTGCCGGTCATGAGCTATTCACATTCATGGACGCGTATTCAGGATACAACCAAATACTAATGCATCCAGACGACCAAGAGAAGACAACCTTCATGACGGACAAAGGGATCTACTGCTACAAAGTCATGCCATTTGGACTAAAAAACGCAGGAGCAACGTATCAAAGACTCGTCAATAAGATGTTCAAAGAGTAATTAGGGGACACGATGGAAGTGTACATCGATGACATGCTAGTCAAATCCAAAAAAGCAGAAGATCACATCGGTCACCTAAAACAGTCCTTCGACGTCCTAAGACAATATGGTATGAAGCTTAACCCTACTAAATTTTCTTTTGGAGCGTCCGCAGGAAAGTTCTTGGGGTACATTGTGACTCAAAGAGGGATTGAAGCAAGCCCCGACCAGATCAAAGCTATTATCAGCATCCAGTCCCCCAGGAACGTCAAAGAGGTACAAAAGCTAACAGGACGCGTTGCAGCACTCAATCGGTTCATAAGCAAGTCATCCGACAAGTGCCGCCCCTTCTATGACGTTGTAAACACCCATTTGTGTCTCCCCAAAACCAAACCCATTGATGAATACCTTTCGCGTTGAAACATAATC
This sequence comes from Chenopodium album, assembly GCF_948465745.1. Lineage (NCBI taxonomy): Eukaryota > Viridiplantae > Streptophyta > Magnoliopsida > Caryophyllales > Amaranthaceae > Chenopodium > Chenopodium album. The sequence continues at coordinate 23,055,659 of NC_137857.1, read as the reverse complement.
GAATGAAGTGAAAGTGTGAAAAGTCAAGTGTTGCGGTTAGTTTTTATTAAAATTCTCTTCTTTCTGTTTTTGAAAACCCACTCTATTTTATAAAAACGTCCAATCCAATTTAGTTTGGTCCATGATAAGGGTCCAATAATAGTGTTGTTGGATAGGGATTGAAAAGACCTTTCCAACGATATATTATAAGCCCAATTCCGATGAATAATGAGGAAGTTATGGCCAAAATTCTAAACTGGGCCCAAACCGGATTTTACCTACGACCCAATGATCATGTGGAGGGTCCAAGGGTGTAATCCTATTCCTAAACTAATTAGGATTGATTAGAATCTTCTATAAGTTTCTAGAAGATCTTAATTATCCTTTTTTGAAAAGATAAGATCAAGGAATTCGATATAAATATAAACTTTCCTTCTTTATAAAACTTTCCTTTTTTAAAGTCCTTTTTCTATTTGAATTTATAGATGTTCAAAGACAGTCAGATATTATTTTCTTGCCTTATAATTTTTATCCAAATTTTATATGGTTGGATAGATCTTGAAATTATCTTTCCAATGATATATTATAATATTAATTCCGAGCTATAACGAAAAAGATATGAAAGGAATACGAAACTCTATCCAAAACTGACATCCTTTCACTATTTCGGCCATTTCTTTTTATCTACAAAAGATTTTAATCTGATTCTAATTGAATTGGAAAGTAGTTCAAGAGCTTTCCAACGACATATTATATGTCTTATTTAAATTTCTGGATCAAAAGATATGATAAAAACAAAATTCGCAAAAACTGCTGTCTACTAGTTTTATTTCGATTCGAATTTGGATTCTTTTCTTAATTCTTCGACCCCCTCTTTTTTCCTATAGTCATATATCCCTTTTTTCAATCATCAACTCTCATCAAGAATCATTAATTCTCTCTATTCTCTCTCTTGAGCAATATATGCTTTCTTTCTCTCTCTTTTTCTAAACTAGCCTTTTATCAAACACAATTTCGCATACACAAGATCTAGAAACACCTAGCCAAGTTCGAAGTTGCCTTCGCCCTAGACGTGAAAGGTTGATAATTTCTGAGAGTTTGGTCCCAAATCTAGTATAAACTTTATAACTATTTCTTTCAATTATTTAATTTAATTCTTTAATTATTATTTATTATTTTCATTGAAGTTTACTAACACGTGTATTTTGTCATTAGAAAGAGGTACGAGGCTTCAAAGTATATAATCTAATTACTCTCTTTCAATATAGAAAGCATGTTTATTGTTTTATGTTCCTAGTTATATGTTAGGATGTTATTTATTGCTTTCTAGTATCATGTTTAGGATGCCTTTTATGCTTTCTAATAGCATGTTAGTACTATCTTAGGTTTAAAGCTTTGATCTTTATTGTTTAGTGACATGCTAGGATTTGTTATTAATCTTGTTAATATCATGCCTAGGATCTTGCTATTATATTTAAGCTTTATTATTATCATGATTATTATTATTATTATTATTATTATTATTAATATTATTATTATTATTATTTTTATTATTATTATTATTATTATTATTATTATGATTTTGATTTTGATCATGGTTATTATTATGTTGCTTGATTTATTTATTTTTAATGCTTGATCACACCTTTTATGCTTGTTTAAAGGGAATTTGTACTTGAAATCACGCTTAATAAGATAATTAATAATTTGATTTAGGCTAATATGGTTTTAACTCAAGTGATCGCCAATAATAGTTTTATTTGTGCATTAATATTCAACCAACATAGATAAACAGGTTTAGGGTTAACCTAATGTTTGCAGGTTAGAAAGAAAGCGCACATGAATATGAGTAGAATAAAGTAGAGGCCTATTTTATAGGGCGGGTCCTTTCTTTTGTAGATTGGATTCGTACCCTCATCCCCGAACCCTATTTGGTTCAAGACCTTATGGAGTTGACGATCTCCTGGATCGTTTTGGGTTTACAAGTTCCTAAAACTTGTTGGCGACTCTTTTGCTCTCTTTTCTTTCCCTTTGGACGCCACCATACTTAAGCGTATGATCACAGTGGGGTTCAAGCTTGGGGTTATAATGCTTGAAATATTCCCTACAGACGTCCTAAGGAAAAATAAGGAATTCCTATGGACAGAAAAGCACGAGAAAGCCCTGCAAGATCTCAAGCAATACATGGCATCACCACCTCTGCTATCCAAGCAAAAAGAACACGAGACGCTGCAATTGTACCTAGCTGTCAGCGCGGTTTTGGAAAGGGAAGATGACAACCAACAACTGCCTATGTACTACGTCAGTATGTCTCTACTCGACGCAGAGACCAGGTATTCCGCCCTTGAAAAATTAGTGCTTGCTTTAACAACTGCTATTAAGAAATTACGACATTATTTTGAAACCCACCCAGCGGTGGTACGCACATATTTCCCTCTTAAGTCCGTATTGCGCAGCCCAGATTTGACAGGCAGGTTGGGCAAATGGAGCGTCGCTCTTAGTGGGTACGACATCAAGTACCAGCCAAGAACGGCCATAAAGTCCCAAGTCCTTGCAGATTTTGTTGCAGATTTCAGCCCGAACTGGAACCCCTAGCAGCCCAAGAACTCGAAGAAATCAACAGTGCCCAAAAAGAAGCAATCTGGACAATGTTCTGTGACAGTTCTTCGAACCAAAGAGGCGCTGGGTTAGGTGTCGTGCTAAAATCGCCACAAGGGGACATGATCGTACAATCCATCAGCTGTGACTTCAAAGGAAGCACTAATCGTAGGCATGACCGTCGCACTGGACTTGAAAGCAACAGGCCTAAACGTCTACAGCGACTCGCTATTAATTGTCAGCCAATTGAACAAGGAATTTGCGGCCAAAGGTTCAAAAATGATGGCTTACTTAGAGGCCGCCAAAAGAAAAGCTAAACAGTTCAACCCATTCACAATTAAGCAAGTCCCAAGAGACAAAAACACTCTAGCTGACGCCCTAGCCAACTTAGGTTTAACACTCAGAAAGTCGCCTTTCAGTACCATCCCACTAGTCCACCTTCAAAAGCCGTCAGTTGACACGTCTCAGATACCGGATGTAATGGCGATAGACGCGACTCCAAATTGGACGACGCCAATCATCCAATACCTGAAGGACGATGTCCTACCAAACGATCCACTGGAAGCAAGAAAAGTCAGGTATAAAGCTTCTAGATATACAATAAAGCATAATGTATTGTTCAAAATATCATCTACAGGTGTTTGGCAAAGGTGTCTCGTCGACGACGAGCAGCAGGATGTCTCGCAAGAGCAGCACGACGGAGAATGCGGCAACCATTCTAGAGGTCGCAGTCTAGCAAACAAAGTCCTGCGAGTGGGCTACTTTTGGCCAACTCTGAAAAAAGACGCCGAAACATATGTAGCAAAGTGCGACAGGTGCCAAAGATTTGCATGGCTGACGCACAAGCCACCTGAGATGCTTCATCCCACGCTGTGTCCTTGGCCCTTCATGAAATGGGGAATGGACATAGTAGGGAAGTTGCCAGTCGCCCCAGGACAAAAAGTATTCATGCTCGCATTAACGAACTACTTCTCAAAGTGGATTGAGGTAGACTCATTTACTCAGGTACGTGACAAAGAAGTCATTTCGTTTATATGGAATGACATCATCTGTAGGTTTGGCATCCCCTCAGAAATCATATGTGACAACGGATTGCAATTCATAAGTGACAAGACCAGACGATTCTGCAACAAGTGGAACATCAAGCTCTGCACGTCAACACCCAGGTACCCACAAGCCAATGGCCAAGCTGAATTAAGCGATAAGACGATCATTCAATCGCTCAAGAAACGACTCAAAGAGGCCAAAGGAAAATGGGCAGAAGAACTCCCGTCAGTCCTTTAATTTGGGAAAACAGGATGACCCCAAGGACGTCGACAGGGCAAACACCATTCTCACTTGTCTATGGATGAGAGGCAGTCTTGCCATCTGAGGTATGGATCCCAACTACGAGATATGGTCTTATGACAGGTGATCAAAACAACATAGAGATATCATCCAACCTTGACACATCAGAAGAACTAAGGGAGGCAGCCTACCTAAGGATGGCAGCACAACAGCAAATCACCGCACGAAGCTTCAACAAGAACGTCAAAACTAAAGTGTACAGAATTGGAGATTGGGTGCTAAGGAAAGTCTTCCAAAACACCAAAAATCAAACAGATGGAAAGCTGGGCCCGATGTGGGAAGGACCATATCAGATCCTCGACATTGCAGGCAAAGGAGCATATAGGCTCATGACTAAGGAAGGTAAGGTCGTTCCTAGAAGCTGGAACGCGACATATCTCAAACTTTACCACTTTTAGGTAAAGACAAAGGTACTCAAACGCCCGATCTTAAGTCTTAAGTTCATTTTTATTTTCAATTCTTGGATTAAGTATTCTAACTTAGGCATCGGAGGGCCGTTGGCAAAAACGCCAACGGCCAGTCCTAACGCATGTTTTGTAGAAATAACGCAAGGGCATTGAGATGCCAGTTCTGGGATAAGACATGACAGAAAGGTCAGTCAAAGCCTAAAAGTTGGACGAGACACGACAGAAAGTTTGTCACGACCCAAGACAGCCACGGCAGCAAAATATCTTACTAACGACGTCAAGTTTGGCCAACTAACGTGCGACATCAGATATTAGGGGCACCTCCCATATATACAAGCACTCATGACTACTCAAACGACTTAGTGAGAAAATTTTTTGTTTTATCTTGTTTAAATGTAAAGTGCATTTCGAAAGCACGACCTTTTTGCTTTTCAAGATCAGCCATTTTATCGAAATTTTGTACTTAGCATTTTTTACTTATTTTTCGCAAAAACGAAATAAGCTTGTATCCAAAGATCAAACGAATGCAAGACATGCACAAAGTAATAAAATACGAAGTATTTTCAGCACACAAGTCTAAAGTTTTTCTTGCAGGAATTAAATGACTGACTGTGCCACGACAGCCAGTAAAGACAAGTAACGATGTTCAAAAGCACGGACCTGATCGTCCCACAACGACCAGTAAAAGAAACAGAAACAAGTAAAGTTCAACATAAACACAAGTTCAAAAGATTAACAAAAGGCAGAGATAATATAAGTCATGCGTCCTCAGCTGTGACAACTTTCACTCCAGAAGTGCCAACCCCAGCAGTGTCTTCAGCAGGGACCTCGGCCGCGAAGTTGAGGACAGCATCAGCGAAGGAACCATCAAGGTTCTTAGCCTCTTCATCAGCCTCCTTAGAATCTGCAGTGGACTTAGCATCATCCCCATGAACATCGCCAATTGAAATCATATCAGCCTCAGTACCCAAGGAAGACAGAAACTTGTTGAGTTCTTCTTGAGCAGCTTCTACAGTCAAGCGACCAGACAAAAAATGCTTCAACAATTTAGCACGAGTCGTCAACTGGTCAAGGCACTTAGAGTTCATTGGATCTTCACGAACTTCAGCCAAGGTAGCCTCCAAGTCAGCAACCTGCTTCTTCTTCTCTTCCAGAGATCCCTCTAGAGACTCCTCCAGCTCTGCAACACGCTTCCCCCTCAGCTCTAGAGTGGCGTTGAAACCTGAAATCTGCACGTCCTTCTCCTCGACCTGCTTCTTCAGCTTTTTCACCTCATCTTCAGCAACGCGCTTCGCATTGCTTATCACTCCAACTGAAGAGCGAAGAGAGGTCATCTCCTTCTCATTGGAAATAAAAAACCCTCGAGTTGCGAGCAAATTCTGCAGGGACTACAGAAGCCAAACCGAAAGACGTCCAACTAGTAAACAACGAAAGAAGAAGTACTGGGTAAAAGAAACCTTACGTTAAGCTGAAGAGACACTGCTTCACTAACAATCTGAGCAGGAGTCATTTACTCTAGATGCCTTTCCGCACCAGGAAATAGCAACTTCTCAGCAGCAGGCCAAAGCGACGAAGACATCGACGCGCCATCGAGGAAGTCAGAAGGGACGCGCACTACATAGTCAGCATCCTTAGGTGCCTTGGGAATTCCTTTAGGTGGAGGACTAGGCATTATTTTGATGGGATGGACGTCTAATACCACGTCCTCAGCACTGGTTGAAGATTGTTTCCTTTTCTTCCTCATAGCACGTTCGAGCGTCTCATCATTAGACATTTTCCCAGACTTCCACGATTGAGACTCTAAAGTAGGACCAACTAAACGATCAATACGAGTTAATCAAAAGCCAAACAGAAAAATACCAAAGTAAGTCTTTCTTACCAGCAACCATTTTTTCTCATTCGTTTGTTTTTGCGGTGGTTCCTGTTGTAGTACCAGGTTTTTCGAAGGTTCGTTTCGCAATCGGAATGCTCAGAATAGCTTCGATCTTCCTCAAACTGCTTCTTCCTGCTTAGACCACAGCAACATCGATTTCTGCGACAAAACAAGCCATAAGAACTATGTCAAAACAAATTGAGCAGTTAAGCGACAAAAGATATAAGTAATACCTCTGTCGTGCCAACCACAACGCATCCAACTAGCTTCTACACCCAGAGACTCTCTATCAACAAATAAGTAGCGTGACTTCCAGCCACGATCATTCACCCCTGCTCGCTCCACCAAGGCAGGGTGCCCTCTCTTCAAAACCAAGGTACACCTATTCCACTTGGTAAAGGAACATTTGTATGCATAAACAAGGTCAGACAGGTCAAAGGGGTCTTCTCAATCCTCAGTAGCCTTCTCAAGGGTATGAGCAACCCTTCAAATTGCAGCATTACCTGCCCGGGGCCGATGTGTAACACTTCCATCAAAGATCTAGCAAGACGACCAAATTGGATAGTATACCCCAACTTAAAAGGATACTCAGACATCACAACATGGTCTTTGGGACAATCCTCTCGTATTTCCTCGTCTGTGGGGACTTGGATCACAGCGCATTCGGGGAGCCCAGCCAGAGCTATGAACGCCGGAACATAACCCTCACCAAGGCCACTGGGCGGATCTTCGTTGTCAGCCATATCTCCCACAATCTTACTTTCACCCCTCTCTAAAACCCTAAGTGAAAATCTAGTTCTTTGAAGTAAATTCGACTTCCTAGTCATACGACTAAAAATTTAGAAGAAATTAAAGTTCGGAGAGAAGAAAATTACGTGACAAAGTGGCCGGAATTTGAGTAAATCGCTGGAAAAATTAGCACAAGGTTGAGAAATCAATTTGGGAATTTTTAGAGAGAGAAAGAGAAATCGGAGGAAGTGTGTAGAAATAGGAAGGGCACGGTTATTTATGCGAGTGGTTAGGAGAAGTTATGTCAGATTTCCAGTTTTAGTGGGATAGTGGGAAGTTAATTGTTCTCTTAATCTTCCCACGATCAAGCCAACAATTGGGGGCAAATTGTTATGGGTAATTTTTAGGTTTGTCTCGACTCACGACAGGACGCACGACTAAAGGGACGATAAACAGCGAGCGCAGCAAATTTTCCTCAAAACACGAGTTGACCAAGTCTTAAGGAATATCCAGATTTAAAGGAAATCCTTCCCAGATATTTATGAAATAGCAAAAGGATAAGTACGGGACCAAGTCAAGGAACGGCCTCCTATTTTCAAGGGAGACGTTGGACACCTCCAACGGCTCTTTGGGTAGCTCAATTAACCTAGTTCATTTAAGTATAAATAGCTAATTATTTGTATTGATGAAGATCATATCACTCAATGTTCTCTAGCACTTAAGCTCTAAAAGCTCTCACAAACATTGTAATCATCAGTTTTCCATAGTGAATCGGTGGTCTTGCACCCACCCACAGTTTTTCCCACATTTGGTTTTCTGCGTCATCAAATACCTTGTCCTTTATTACTTTTATTAACGTTTTTCGTAGCTTATAACTCTAGCCGTCGTACGTCCCTGCCTTATGACGCCCTTTGGCGAAATTTGGCATAAACAGTAGGGGCCATCTCACAGAAAGTTGTTGGAAGCTAAAGGAAGCTATTCAAGATCTAATTGATAATAATAAACTTCCATTGCCCCCTGCAAGAAAGAAACCAAGTATCAATAGCGCACCACTGTCGGATTCCTTAGCCATTTCTGATGAAGAATATCAAGTTGATCCCTCAAACCTTATTAAACCCATTGAGGAGGAAGAGGAAGTATTCGAAGATGCTAGAGATCACTTTCGTTGTGGGCAAGAACCCGCAACTAAACAAGAAGTGTGCATTCTTATTGAGGTTATCTTGCAAGCAAGTCATTTGTTACGTGAGGCCATGGATGTTGTAAAAGAAAAAGAGCAAAAGGAGTTGTTCAAGAGTAGGCCTCCACCTGAGGAGAAACCATTCTCTCTCCAAGTGATTGACACCCCTAAAAGGAGTAATAGGCCGTACACTCCAATTGAGACCACTTATGCGAACATGTTCAAAATGCTCTCCGAGAATGGTAAAATTCAACTTCTCGAACCGAGACCATTTGAATCACTTAAAAGGACAAATAGGTACTATTGTCCATATCATCAATCGGGAGGACACACAATAGAGAATTGTTTCAAATTCAAAGAACTAGTTCAACGATTGATTGATAGCAAGAAACTAATCCAAATTCCACATCAACAAGATGCTACCATCAATGGGGTTTGGGATAGTGATGACGAGGACGTCTACCTCAAGGATGTCGAAGGAACTCCACTTTCGACTATATATCCAGTAAGCAACATTTGGGACGAGGAGGATTCACCTATTGATGTCCTCACGAGGTCCGGGAGAATGCAACCTCCCATTTCAACACAACCTATACCTACTATTCAACAAGTTCCCATACCTATTATAGAGGACAACGATGTTGTCAAACAGTTAAAAAAGACTAAGGTCGAAATGAATGTATGGAAACTTCTAGCTAGATCCAGAGAGCATAGAGTTTCGGTTATGGATGCTCTAGCTAAAGTAGGCATAGACTGAGACACCACTCCTGAGGGGTTGGCTAACTTCCTCACGAGTGATCTCCCAAGTCCCATCAATTTGATCACTTTTTCCGACAAAGATCTACCGCCGGAAGGTGACAAGCATAACAAAGCTCTTAACCTCACAGTAATCTGCAAGAGGATGAACGTCCCTATGACTCTTGTAGATAATGGATCCACAATTAATGTTTGCCCAGTTAGAACTGCGAGGATGTTAGGAATAAGAGATTGACGTGGGGAAAACTAGGTCGTTGGGCTAATTCTCCCTAAGCCAAACAAAATTTATAAACACTCAACAAACCTAAATACAAGTATAGAGGTAAGTCAAGGGTCGAACCCAAAGGAACGGTAATGCCTAAGTGCTTCCAATTATATGCCTAAGCTAAGTCGAAGACAAGAGATAAAAGGTGACTCTAACAACTACTAAAACGAAGAAACCAAACAAATATAAGAGCTAGGGATTAGGATCCGCAAATAATAGCAATGAACATAGCAAATTGGAATGGAAAGTCGACTAAGTCAAGCAATGTGAGGGAAAATCAATCATGCAACCAAAAGAGCATGTTGAGCTATTCTCCTAGAGGTCTAACTAGCGTCAACTACGATAAACTCTAGCTAGGAAACATCACAAGACACCTCAATCGTGTAAATGCAAGCCACAAATCAATGGTCCGTATCAATGTGAACTTACAATGCAATCTAGTGCAATAATCAAAGTTAGCTACTCTCTAATTAATCACACACATGCACATGATCAATCAACCAAGTTTAATCACATCATCAACTCCATCAATTATCCCCAATTTACATCAATTCATTACATCATAAGCTTCACCAAATCCCTAACCAAACAACTACTCAAACATTATCATCAATTCTACCAATACAAACATGAATATCCAAAATCAATCATCAAATCATAAAATTCCAATCAAATCAATCAATTAAAACAATGAATATTAAACAAAGCAATAAATGAGATAGAGTTTAGAAATGCTCATTGATAATAGAGTAGATCTCCAATACAATTGTCACATTTGAATCTTCAATCTCTCAATCACCATTGAAATTCCTCACTTTCTCTCTCTAAAATCTACTCCTAAAATTAACCCTAAACTAGAGAGAGAAGCTCTCAACTAAGCTAGGAAAAATGATCTAATTTCTAATTCTAATTCTAATTCTCCTTCTCCTTGTTTCTACCCAAAAATGGGTATTTATAAAAGAAAATAAAATAGAAAATAAAATAAAAGGAAAAGAAAGTAAAAGGAAAAGAAAAAGAAAAGAAAAGAAAAAAGAAAAGAAAATAAAACAATAAAAGAAAAAGAAAGAAAAAATAGAAAACTAAAATTCAAAGGAAAAAGAAATAAAAAGAAATCCAAAAGAGAAGATAGTCAGCACGCATTTGCTGCTCTTCAAATGGGACGAAATCCCCTGCTTCGCACAGCAAATCAACACACCAAATCACCGTCATCAAAGCCGCTTATCATCATCAATCAATAGCCCCTAATTATACCCAGCTGTGTGCGGCCGCATTCATTGAATGTGCGCCCGCACATGCTGAGGTTCGAAGCTGCTCTGCTGGAGGTAAAGCACGGCTACTTGGAGGCTTGAATTGATGGTGCAATTGGAGGTAGTAGGTGGCGAAGGTGGCGCAATTGGTGGTGTAATTTGCTGCGGCAAAAAAGGGGCAGCAGGTGGCGGTTGAGTTGCTGCAATTGTTGTTGTTGTTGCGTGAAGAGGTGGCTGAATTGGAGTGGAGTCGGAGCTGCTGTTGTGTGGTGTGGTGGCTGTTTCTTGAGGTGCGAAGGTGGCTGTGAGTGTGTTGTGTGTTGCGTGCATTTGGTGGTGGAATTAAGGAACAGCAGGTGGTTGATGCAAGGTGGAGTGAGGTGCTGCTAGGGGTTGCTTTGGGGGAGTTGCGTGAGGTAATGGTGTGCGGGAATAGTGCGGGAACAGGGGAGATGGAGTTGAAGAAAGGAGTGTGGAGCAGGGGAATGTTGGAGGAATTTCTGGTTACTAAGCTCACCATCATCATCATCACCATGATGGTGACGAAGACCCAAGTGTGCAGTAGATATCTTCAATTTGGACTTCGAACCAACACCTACAAACGCACATAAAACCGAGGAATAAAAATAAAGTAAAATAAAACTAAAACCGACAAATAAAAGTAAAAGAAATAAAATGAAAATGAAAATAATAAAAGAAAGAAAATAAAATAAAATGAAAATAAAATCAAATAAACTAAAATAAAATAAAACTAAATCTATAAAATCTAAAATAAAAAGGAAACAACTAAAATAAAGAAAATAAAAGAAATAAAAGAGAAAATACTAGAAAACCAAAGAAATGCTCAAAAGCCGTAAAATAAGAGAACAAAGGTAGAATAGAGAGAGAAAGCATAAAACCGAGCATTTATTGAGCAAGAAAGCAATGAAAAGAGGACAAAAAGGACCTAAATGCTCATCAAATGTGTGCCATTTATGACACACATCAGAGATGAGGATTTATCCCCATCAACACAAGGAATAAGAGCCTACGATAACTCACGTCGCCAAGCACTATGTACAATTACTATGAATATAACGGCGGGAGCAATCGAACATGCTACTACGTTCCAAGTGGTATACATTAAGGCTTTGTTCAACCTACTATTGGGACGCCCTTGGCTTCATGACCTTAAGGCCGTCCCTTCATCTCTTCATGAACAAGTAAAAGCCATAGTTGGAGGAATACCGATTACGATCGGTGCTTCACCTATGAGAATCAAAACAATAGAAAATCCACTAATTAATGTGGAGCATGATGAGAGCGATGAAGATTTGTGGGGCTTTAATGAAGAGGTCTCCTTGATAGAGGAAGATGAAAGGACCCCTCTTCACTATGACCTCCACTCAAACATGGTAACCAATGTTATCTTGAGAAAACAAGGGCACTTCCCTGGAATGACTCTAGGAAAGAAGAAATAGATAGCCAAACATATGGGACTACCTGGCCTCCCTAAGTTAGACACTTTCGGACTTGGTCTCGAACTAACTCTCGAAGATCTTAAGCAAGCCCGGGAAAAATCAAAGGCACGTAGGAATGCTCGCACGCAAAAGAAAGTAATTCCAATGGATCAATACCCTCTTACCTTAAATGGACAGTTTATAAGAGAGGGAGAGGATTATCCATGCTATGAATTTCCAGAACCTTTCATTGTAAATGGCATAAGACAACCTGGGTTCGAAATATTTCTGTATTGTTGCTTTCTTGATGATATCCCAACTCCTAGCTATAAGGAGAAAGCACCCCCATGCTTTGACTTTAATGTCATGGGACTTCTCTTTGGGAGAGAAAAGAATGAGCCAAGATATGTAGAAGATAACTCTTCACTCATTCAAAAGGTCCTACAAAGTGAGAACTTTGATCCTTCGAGGCTCATCACTCCAGCGGAAGATTTAGTACGAGGATGGCGCAAGACAGTAAAGGTGACTACTGCAAATGGAAAGAGGATCTCTATAAATACAGGACAAGGGCCACTGTTTGAAGAATTGTCCGAGTCAAAGTCTTTCCCTGTCGAGTCCTCTAAGTCTTTAGTTGTAGCATCTCCCTCTAGTTCTTCTATTTATACATCTATCCCTAGGATAGTTAGTAATCAAGTCCCAACGGACATTTCTTTATTTGATGTAATTATTTCAGAGTTCAATAATATGTCTTCTTCCCCTTACTCTTCGTGCTTTTCTTTAACTCAAGATGACTAGCATTGCTTAACTAATGATGAAAATGACAAAGAAATTATTAAAGCAATGGAAACACTTGAAAACAAGACACCAATAATTGAGGATACTAAAACAGTTGACATCTCAAAAGATCCAACCACTAAAAGAGAAGTTAAAATCAGACTCACGCCAAACAAAGATGAAAGAACCGATTTAATTAATCTACTCAAAGAATTTATTGATGTATTTCCTTGGTCATACAAAGATATGCCAGACATTAATAGAGAAATAGCTCAACACACCATACCACTAATCCCAGGAATGAAACCTGTAAAACAAAAGTAACATAAAATGAAACCCGAGGTAGCTCTTAAAATAAAAGAAGAAGTACAAAAACAAATAATTGCAGGTTTTATCAGGGTATCCAAATACCCCGAATGGGTCGCAAATGTGGTCCTAATTCCGAAAAAGGATGGTAGGGTTCGAATGTGTGTTGACTATCGAGATCTAAATAAGGCAAGTTCAAAGGACGACTTCCCTTTACCACACATCGATATTTTGGTAGATAATACAGCGAATCACGCACTTCTCTCGTTTATGGATGGATACGCAGGGTACAACCAGATTCTCATGGCCGAAGAAGACATGAAGAAGACAACATTTATAACACCTTGGATTACTTACTGTTACACTGTAATGCCATTCGGGTTGAAAAACGTGGGTGCTACTTACCAACGAGCAGCGATTGCCCTACTCCATGACATGATGCACAAAGAAGTTGAAGTATATGTGGACGACATGATTGTGAAATCCAAAGACTGTCCAGGACATTAAATGGCCTTAAGAAAATTCTTCGAGAGGTTAAGGAAATACAATATGAGGTTGAATCCATCCAAATGTGCTTTTGGAGTGACCTCAGGAAAACTCTTGGGATATGTCATAAGCTCTAGAGGAATAGAGATAGAACCAACCAAGATCAAGACAATCATGTCAATGCCACCGCCCAAAACCGAGAAGCAAATTCGAGGATTTATTGGCCGGTTGCAGTACATAAGTAGGTTCATGTACAAGCTAACAACGATATGTGAACCAATATTCAAGAAACTTAAGAAAAATGTGCCAATAATATGGGACGACGAGTGTCAAAAAGCCTTTGAAAGATCAAAACCTGCCTCGCCAATCCTCCTGTATTAGCCCCAACATTTCCGGGAATCCCTCTAAGGTTGTACTTAACAGTCACCAAAGAAACAATGAGGCTATGCTCGCACAAGAAGTAGAAGGAAAAGAAAATGCCATCTACTATTTAAGTAAAAAGATGCTCGAATATGAAACACGCTATACACCACTTGAGAAATTGTGTCTCGCATTGGTGTGGGCCATAACTAAGTTAAGACACTACATGCTTGTCCGCACAATTTTTGTAGTGTCACGATTGTATCCTCTCAAATACTCATTCGAGAAATCTACGCTCAATGGACGCATCTCGAGGTGGATAGTTAATCTAGCTCAATTTGATATAAGATTCATGCCCCAAAAGGATATTAAAGGATCTGTGGTCTTGGACTTCCAAGCGTATTTTCAATAGAAGATTCGACGCCAATACATAACAATGAATTTCCAGATGAAGACCTGATGGTCACGGAAGATGATACTTGGACTCTATTCTTCGATGGAGCCTCAAATCAAAATGGATGTGGCGTAGGGGTCCTATTAGTATCTCCTAAAGAGGAACATGTTCCAATTTCAATAAAGCTAGACTTCGACGTTACTAACAACGCTGCAGAATATGAAGCATGCGTGGTAGGCCTCGAAACAACTTTAGTATTAGGGGTAAGGAAACTTCGAATATTCGGAGATTCCTCTTTGATCATCAACTAAATTTCTAAGAGGTGGAAAGTTAGGAGCGAAAGCTTAGCCCCTTACCAAACTTACTTGGAAACTCTCACTGATCAACTGGAAAAGGTAGAATATTCCTATCTACCTCGAGAAGAAAATCAATTTATCGATGCCTTAGCAAGACTAGCCTCAATGGTGAGAATTTCTAAGGAAATTGAGCAAATGCCTCTAACTATAGAGAAAAGGCATAAACCAGCATACATTCAAGCTATAGAGGATGATGAAACAGTCTAAGAAGAAGAAGAAGAAGAAGAAGAAGAAGAATCATGGTATACAGATATACTCAACTATGTCACCAAAGGAGAATACCTTCCTCATGCTGGCAATAGAGCAAAACGAGCTTTAAGACTTTTGGCTTCCCAATACGTGCTCATAGGAGATGAGTTACACAAATGGGTACCTAAAGGTCGAGCTCTCTTATGTGTAGGCAAAAAGGACGCTCAAAGGGCTATGAGAATAGTCTATGAAGGAATATGTGGAATACATGTTAACGGCAAAATGCTAGTCCAAAAGATAATGCGAGAAGGATACTATTGGACTACCATGAATAGGGATTGTCATCAAAATGTAAAAAGATGCCCTAAATGCCAAATTTATGCAAATTTACAGCATATTCCTCCATCTCTCCTCTACACATATACATCACCATGGCCATTCTCGACATGGGGAATCGACATAATTGGAAAAATCACACTTCTTGGAACAGGAGGTCATGAATACATCCTAGTAGCAATTGATTACTTCACAAAGTGGGTTGAAAGACAATCATATGCTAAACTCACTGCAAAAACATGTAGCACTCTTTATCGAAAGGAACATAATTTGTCAATATGGAGTCCCACATGAGATGATAAGTGACAATGGAACTCATTTTTAACCCGAATGTATAGAATTGCTACAAAAGTATGGTATTCAACATCATCATACCTCCCCTTATAGGCCTCAAACAAATGGAGCAGTTGAGGCAGCCAATGAAAATTTAAAGACTATCATCGAGAAAATGACAAAAAATTACAAGGATTGGCCTAACAAACTCCATTTTACACTTAGGGGGTATCGCACGTCAATTCGTACATCAACAGGAAATACGCCATTCGCCTTAGTCTATGGGATGGATGCCGTACAACCTGTGGAATTAGAAATACCTTCTCTACGCATTGCGTTAGAAAGTAAACTCGATGAAGTCGAATGGACTAGAGCACGGTATGAAGAGATAATTCCACTTGACAAAAAGCGACTAGAAGCTCTACATCATACCTAATGCTACCAAACTCGTATCGCTAGACACTTCAACAAAAAGGTTAAGACTAGAAATATCAAGGTTGGAGACTTGGTAGTAAAGGCATTAAGGAAAAATGTTTTGGACCCAAGAGGCAAGTTTAGGCCCAATTGGTCCGGACCATACATTGTCAAAACAATCTTGTCAGGAGGCGCGACTAAACTAACTGACGTGGACGGCAATGAATTTTCAAACATGACAAACCTTGACCAACTTAAGAAGTACTACCCATTATTACTTGAGTAAAGACACTCAAGAGAGCTATGTTTGGCCTGATTCCTTAGGAAAGGCTACGTAGGCAACCCTTTATAGGGTGCGGCCACTTTAATTATTAAAAATCTCACGTCCCAGTATCAAAAAGGTAGAAGCGCAACGAAACAAAGTCTGTCGCCGTAAAATAGACCTTGTCGCCAGATGACAGGTTTGCCGCCAGTTTTCTGCAAGCATCTGGGCAAGTTTGGTGCATTTTGGAAATTTTTTGACTTCCGTACTCGGAGAAATGTTTCGAAAAAATATTTCAAGTTGTTTTCATTGCTTTAATTAAACAAAATTTAAAGTTAATTTAATTAAAAGCTGTAATTGCATTAATAAGTAAGAAATTACATTATTGATGGAATTTAAATAAAGCTTAATGAAATTAAAATTAACTTAATAATTTAAATTGTCTAATAAATCATAAGAAAAGTAATGCTCTAATCTTTCTTTTCTTTCTTGATTCTTTTTTAATTCTTGTCTGAGTCTTCCTCTTCATCCATTACTTTTGCTAAGAGACATCCATTAGAAGATCTACATTTTATTTTAGTGTAGATGGTCTATCCCTTAGCCAAAACTCCATGTTTCTTCTCTACCCAAATTTTCTTTTCTGTAGAGTCAACTTTTCTTTTTTCCTTTAACATTATTAGAGCTCTTCTTTTTAGGCATCACAGGAGTCTTAAACTCAATCTTTTCACCTAGGCGTTCCTTAGCAGGAATTTTCTTATCTCCAAGGCGAGTCTTCACATTCGTCTTCTCTACTTTGATTTAAGGCTTTTGAGATCTCCCATCTAATCATTGCTTCACATTATTGGACAAAGAAGGTGGAACCTTATGGGTAATCACCTCCCATAAAGGCCTAGCACACCAATACTTGTCAAAGCGTTCAACTTCTTGTGAAACAAGAAATTCATAAGGACGACGAAGATCCCCTGTAGGAATGGTTTGTGCAATCCCATATTGTCTCTTTACTCTACAGGGATAATAAAAGGTCAATTTTGACAAGCTAGGAAGATGGCAAAAGGGTTGAGTATTACAACCAATCATCTTTTCAAGCTTCCACCAAGGAACGACCCACTTTATGGAGTAGTCACCAGAGGTAAATACTTTGCCCCACTCACGGCGACCCATCTTCAAGGAGAAGTGTTTCTTTTGCCGAACGAAATAATTGGGAGTATACTTGTCAATTTTATCAGGAGGACTAATAAATTATAGTCTCTCCATGAGCCATATCTGTAAAATTCAATGCACACAATTAGTATTGCTATACAAAAATAATTTTTTTTAAGTCTGTAATTAAGAATATTATTTTTCTACCTGTAATAAAATTGGAGAGCCTCGAAGAGGTGCTTTTGGATTTCTTTTCAATTCATCAAGACTTAGCATAGTCTCTCCAACAATTAATGGCATTGGATTTCTCCCTGATTCAATTTGTTCTAATAACAATATAATAATTGCTTGGCCTTCATTATTTTTACCTCTAGTAAGAAGGTATTGGCTAAGCATGCAAAAGAGGAAAGCCCTTCTCCAATACACATGAAAAGATTCGGAGCGAGGTCTATCAAAATAAAAACGTGCAAATTCTTTTAAGTCAACATTGTTACCATGCACAATGTTTTTTAGAACTTTACCCCTAAGATCAAGGAAACGCTCATAATCTTTATAATAATACTCACTCACCCTAGGCATTACCGCAAGATTTAAGGAAGGGAAACATATAATAGCACCAAATTCTTCCGGTAAAGGGCATATTTCATCATAGCCTAATCTAAAACAGTGAGTATTAGAATCCCAGTATTCTAAGGCGGTATGAATACAATCTACCCCCTTTATGCCACAAATACCCCCCATATAAAAAAGTCAAGTTCTTTTCTCTCTTTAGCAGTTAAAGAATGACACCACTTACGTGTGAAATTAAAAAAGCTTTTCTTAGCTAAAGACATGATTAATAGTTAATTTAATTAATTTTTAATCTGGTCGAATTGTACAGAAACCGTTAGATTTGGGGGCTATTTATAAACAGATTTTTGCCAGATGTCGGAATTCTGAAAGGATTTGGAAAATTAAGTCTATCGCCAAACGACAATCTTGTCGCTTGGCGACAAAGTCTGTCGCGTGCCGACAAAGCTTGTCGTGTGGCGACAAAGGAAACGCGTGGCGACAACGCGTTCCAGCCAGCGACAGCCACGTGCCATATGAATCGCGTTTTTTATGACTCCGATTCGACTTTGATTTTGCATATTACACCCCATTATTTAACACTTCTATATCCTAATCCAATTCTTTTTTCGATTAAATAAAGTTTAGGCTTATTTTTAGTCGAAATTATTTTTTCATTTTTTTCTTTTGGGAGAGAAAGTCGGATACCGTCCATTGATAATAAAAATGACGGAAATTTTTGCTTAAAAAATTTTAGTCACAATTTTTTCGCACACACTCACATGAACATAAAATGAAAAATAAAATACAAGAATAAAATGAGCTTAATAATAAAAGTTTGCACATATACAAAGTGTCTAATACATGAGTAATATAATACAATTAAACAAAGTCCTACAAAGTCAAATAAAAATAAACACAGGTACAACTACGGTGCGGGAGGCCGAAAATGATGAGGAACATTGAAAGTATTAAAGAACTATGTAGTACGGGGAGTATGCCCCTCACCATCTCCTGATTCATCAGCCGCCGGAAACCTCAACTCAGGTCAAGTCCAACCCGGCTCACCCTGATACCCAATCAACAACGGCTGAAGCTGCAAGGGCTGCTGCGACGATGAGCCAACCTCGTACGTCCCACCACCCATCGAAGGAGCTGATGTCGTCCCTCTTTGGCCTGTCGGCCCGGCAAAGAGATCCTCAGGCGAAGATGCTAATTTATCCGTAGGAGCATCCTTAGATCGGCCACTACGACCACTGGAAGAAGTGCGGCCTCGACCGAGTGCGTGGAGAAGGAATAGGTCGTCCCTACAAAAATAAATCAAGTCAAATACCAGGAAAAAGTATAAAAGACAATACAAAAGAAATACAAGAGAGATACCTCCTCGACATCGTTGCTACGATAGGTAGCTCGGTTCCGCAGTCTCACGAGCTGGCTGCAAAAGGCGTCAATGCACCTCGCCATAGCTGTCACCACCTCGCGAGAGAAGTGTCAAAGGTACAAAGTTAGTAATGATACAAGAGCAAATACAAAAGCAGAAATATGAGTAAGCTCACCCGAGTCTGGTGATGAGGAATAGAGCGCTCCACGAAACGTTCCTCCTCGGCAGCTGGAGGAATCATGTCCTCGATCAGCCCGAACATGCCCTGGTAACAAATGAACATCCTGGGGGGACGAATTCCTTAGGCTCAGCTTGATAAGAATAAATCCAGTTGATTAGAATTCACTTGGGGGCTACCTAGTGAAAAATAAAAAGAAAGTAAAGCATACCGCTGCCTCCTCAGACAGAACAGGGGCCGGCGCTAGCAAAGGCAACAAGTTCTCCTTATAGCTCTTAATGGACATGAGACTGCCAAGGAGTACCCCGAGACGATCCACTCGCCCGATCGCGTAGCAACGCCTCATGAAATATGTGTCGAAGCGGACGAGCAGGGACGAGAAAGACATCCGAGGAGTGCTGGATTGCCACTCTCTCGCCTAGTTATACCACAGCGTCGTACGTCCCCTGAAAGTAGCGACGCTTAGTAGTGTACTGTGCGATTAGCATAGGTACAGAAAAGTTAGCCTAGGGTCGGTAGACCACACCAGGCTCCTACAAAACAACTATGTAAGATAAATGCTAACAAAAGAATGATATTAAAAGGCAAATGTTCACGAGAACCTACCAAGAGGATCAACTCTCGAAGACGTGCAGCCTCGTCCTGACCACGGCGACCTCCCCAACCAGCACAAATGGGAAGGTCGCGAGGAGAAGGTCTCGGCGGGGCGAGTGAAGGGAAATACTCGTAGAACCAAATCTACATTGATAACAAAAAATCAATAAAAGGTTGCACTAGTTTAGAGCTAAATTTCAAAAAAGGAAAGAAATATACCTCTACGACCCTGCAGAAGCTGGAAAGTGCGATCTCTCCAGACAAGGCCTTGTGATGGCAGGAACGTCGCAAGCCTTGAAGGAAATCAGCATAGGCCAAACTGGCCCAGTCATATGTCCCGGCCAAGTGAAGGTCGCGAATAGCTCTAAGGTAGTAGAGGAGCACTCGACTTCCCTTGTCAGGAGAAAAGGTCCCTGACAGCAAGATCAGCACAAAGATGCGCACCCACTGCTCGCGAGTGGTCGCATCATCCTCAAATGCCGCTACCAGCGTGCAACGACGAATGCACCAGGAACTGAGCTGTTATGATTGAGCCTCGGCACGGGTCCGAACAGGAATCGGACCCAACAACTCCAGAACGATCGGCGAGTTCACAGTAATGTCGCTATCGAACGGTAGCGGAGTAGACTAAAACTCCAGTCCCGTAATAAGACTGAAGTCGGCTGGAGTGACTGTCATCTCACCCCATGGAAAGTGGAAAGTGTTGGTGGTGTCTCAAAAGAACTCCACCAAGGCTCGGACAACGAGGTTACCCCCAGCGTAGGAAAACATGGCCCGGGTGGCCCGAAGAAGGGGAGTCAACACACATGACTCCCAAAGCTGTTGTAACGCATCATCTCTACTGAAAAATGTGTCGTAAATCGCGCCGATAGTGGAGTTGCCCGAACCGTGACTACGGGTCCGTCCACTCTCAAGACCACGCCGCACTCGCTCCGACAGGTGGTGTACTGGAGCGAAGAAGAGGGTATGCTCATCCCACTCTGGGAGAGGTCCTAGTCTAGTAGAAAGGTCCTCAGTCTCGCTAACAGGCTCGTCCTCCTAGCGTGAGTCCCTCGACCAAGAACCAGAACCGCGTCGTCTAGCCATGCGATATTATGCAAATTAATTTAATTTAAGGTTCTATAGTATCTACAGTTCGCCTAGCCGCATGATACTATGTTCGCAAAAAACAGAGTACGTAGTACTAAAACAGAACACAAATTCAAACTAAGCATGATGAGCATTTTCAAGCAACCAAACAATTTCTTGCAATACTATGGCAAATATTATGACAAATTGTGCAAGAAAAGCTAGCAAAAATACAAAAAACGGGTCACATTCTTCTTCACGACCTCGAGGGGTCCAACAATGGTGAATCGTTCATTTCTATACCAAATTAAGTCAAACAAAGCTCAAAATACTCCCAAGGCAATATACAAGCATAATCAAGCGAATTCATGGCATAAAACTCAACAAACAAAGCAAATTAAGAAAAACAAGTTTCGAATTTTCTAAAAATTCGTGAACAATAATGCACAATTCATCAATTACAGGAGTGAGTTTGTGTAAAACTTACATAGCTCGGGAAAATAGATGAGATAAGCTTTGATTTGCAACAATTTTGAGCGAATTCGGTTATGAAATGAGCAAGAACAAGGAGTTTGAATTTTTGAAGAAACACGAAGAAGCAGAGCAGCAGCAAAATAAAGAAGAAAGGGCGGATATTTAAAATACCCGACCCTGTCGCCAAACGACAGATCTGTTGCGCGGCGACAAGGTCTGTCGCCTGGCGACAAGCCTAAATCGCGGCGACAGGCTGTTCTGGCTAGCGCTGGAGCGGCGACAGAATACAGGGCTCCATATAATGGTTATGTAGACCTCGTGCAACAATTTAGGTTCCTTGGTACGCCAGTTAGCCCCTCTAAGCAATTTGACATGATTTAATAATCGGCTCGATTACGATTAAATCAAGTGATCGACCTGATAAAAGATCGCCTCACTTCGCTTAAAGTGCCTAAACATTGGCTCATCTGAAAGGCACCGACATAATGGTTCATAAATAGCAAAAGCACCGACATAATGGTTCATAAACACCTAAGGCACCGACGTAATGGTTCACAAGCAGCAAGAGCGCCGACGTACAAGCACATCAGAAGCAAAGTTCAAGCGAACTTTTAAAGATCGGCAAGCGTTGGTCTTTGATAATTTTCTTCGGAATATTATCATGAAGGTGATTTCAAGGGAAGTTATCTTCGATCGTGTTCCCTAAGATGTGGAAGACGGTCACAAAGCGGAAGAGGATCGTTTCAAGCGAAGAAATCTTCGATAGTGTTCCGTAGCTTGCAGAAGATTTTCACAGCGGGAATAGGAGGCAGTTACAAGCATAGCAATCTTCAGGCGGGATGGCATTCTCTAGCCTGTTGAAGGTCGTCTAAACAAAATGCAACAAAAATTGATTACTCCAGAGACGTGTGCTCGACAGTGCAAGATACGCGTTTCTTAACTCTTCTATCTGTTTAACTAATGCTTGTTTGCAGGTACTTGCGTTACAAGAATGATTTAGGATCGCCGAACGTTCTGAATCATTCTCTGTCCCTATTGCTACTTTGACCTTTGTTTTAGAAACATGGGTTTCTCCAAACTCAGTCAAAGTGGGGGCTTCTGTAGAGACCCATTTGTGTGTCCCCAAAACCAAACCTAGTGATGAATACCTTTCGCGTCGAACCATAATCGGATGAGGTGAAAGTGTGAAGAGTCGAGTATTGCGGTTAGTTTTTTATTAAAATTTTTTCTCTCTATTTTTTGAAACAACTTTATTTTATTAAAAATAGCCAACCCAATTTAGTTTGGTCAATGACAAGGGTCCAATTATAGTTTAGTTGGATGGGGCTTGAAAAGAGTTTTCCAACGATATATTATAAGCCCAATTCCGATGAATAATGAGGAATTTATGGCCAAAATATTAAACTGGGCCTGGTTTGTTCTTTACATGCGGCCCAATGATCTAGAGGAGGGCCCAATGTTAATTGTTATTCCTAAAATTATTAGGATTAATTATAATTTTCTAGAAGTCTCTAGAAGGTTCTTTTAAATTCTAATAGAGTTAGGATTAATGATTATATTTTGATCATTTTATTTGGAATAAAATATTATTATTTTATTATTAAAATACGATTTTAGCTTCTGTACGGATTCCATAGATCAAATTAGGTTAAAGATTGGATTCCGCGTGGAAAGCGCGTATAAACCCAGCTGTCGCCAAACGATAGGTCTGTTGCCACGCGACAGACTTTGTCGCCAAGCGACAGAGTGGTTTTGCGGTGACAGCTTGTAGTTTTATTCCTTATCAAATTTTATGCTTTTCCGGACTATTTTTTTTTTCTTATAAATAGGGTCCTGAAACTCCGTTATTATTCATTCACAATCACCCAATTCTCTCTATTCTCTCTTGAGAAATACATGCTTTTTTTCTCTCTCTTTCTAAACTAGCTTTTTACAAATACAATTCCGCACTCATAAGATTGTGAAACACCTAGCCAAGTTCGAAGTTGCCTTTGCCCTAGACGTGAAAGGTTGATAATTTATGAGGGTTTGGTCCCAAATCCAGTCTAAACTTTATTAACTCTTTCTTTTCAATTATTTAATTTAATTCTTTGATTTCTTATTTTTATTGAAGTTTACTAACGCGTGTATTTTGTTATTAGAAAGAGGTACGAGGCATCAAAGTATGTAATCTTATTGCTCTATTCTTGTAGAAAGCATGCTGATATTATTTTAATTCCTAGTATCATGTTAGGATGTTATTTAGTGCTTCCTAGTATCATGTTAGGATGTTATTTATGCTTTCTGGAATCATGTTTAAGGTGCTTTTTATGCTTTCTAATATCATGTTAGTACGTACCATGTTAGGTTTAAAGCTTTGATCTTTAAAGCTTAGTGACATGCTAGGGTTTGTTAATAATCTTGTTAGTATCATGCCTAGGATCTTGCTATTATTTTTATGCTTTATTATGCCTTATTATGATCTTGATTATTATGATTATGATGATGAATGTTATTATGTTGCTTTATTATATTGTTATTATTGCTTGATCACGCCTTTTATGCATGTTTAAAGGGAATTTGTATTTGAAATCTCGCTTAATAAGATAATTAATAATTTGGTTTAGGCTAATGTGATTTTAATTCAAGTGATCGCCAATAACAGTTTTATTTGTGCATTAATATTCAACCAACATAGCTTAAACAGGTTTAGGGTTAATATAATAATTGCATGTTAGTCAAAAAGCGCACATGAATACGAGTAGAATAAAGTAGAGGCCTATTTTATAGGGCGAGTCATCTCTTTTGTAGATTGGATTCGTACCCTCATCCCCGAACCCTATTTGGTTCAAGACCTTATGGAGTTGACAATCTCATGGATCGTTAATGGGTGTAACCTTCACCCTGTGAACGGTTTACAAGTTCCTAAAACTTGTTAGCGACTCCTTTTGCTCTCTTTTCTATCTATTTGGACGCCACCATACTTAAGTGTATGATCACAGTGGGGTTAAAGCTTGGGGTTGTGATGCTTGAAATATTCCCTACACTTACACCCTGCAAAAATACGAAAAATTTGCTTTTACCACCTCCATTAAAAAAAAGTTTTAATTTACCACCACATAAAAAAATGAAAGTTGGCTTTTACCACCAATTACCGCAAACTAACGGATTCCGTCCATAAATTCGTTAGTGTGGCCTACCATATCCACGTGTCACCTTATTATTGGGTTATTAAAAAAAATAGAAACAAAATCAAAACCCAATAATATGGTGAGAAGTGGACATGGTAGCCCCCACTAACGGAATGAATTTATGGACGAAATCCGTTAGTTGGTGGTGATTGGTGGTAAAAGTCAACTTTCATTTTTTTTATGGTAGTAAAATACAACTTTTTTTAATGGAGGTGGTAAAAGCAAATTTTTTCGTTTTTTTGTAGGTGGTAAAAGTCAAAATTTCCATAACCTAAATCTACTTTCTGGTGTTGACACTCTGATTTTTGGCATTGATCGTAGTGCGCTTGTCATGTGACCCTTGCTTTTGCTAACTACACCCCTTTCCCCTCCAAATTCCTACTTAAAAATTCTTGCTCTCTCATTTCCTTAATTTCATCCTTTGTCTACAACAAATTTCGAGGATTAATTACCAACAAAAACTAATTGTTTCTGCAACTTAAAGTCTTCAACCAAGCAATTCCTCAATTTCAAATCAAGTATTATGCTTCTCCTTATTTTATGTAAAGAAACTATTTTGAAATTTGGGTATCATTGAAAATTAGAGTTTTTTTTCTCCAAATATTTCCAAATCGATTTAATTAACGAACAATTAATCAATTCTGCAGTAGCCTTGATATATTTAAAGGATATCAAATATTCAAATGTGCTTTGTGGTGTCCCGCCCTGAACCTCCTAGACGAAGATGATGCAAGTTTCATATTCCTTTTGTTTTTAACCACGGTAGAAGGAAAAAAAATTAAAAAAAAAACTATGAAAGAGGATTGTTTGTATGACTTGCATCAATAAATTGTTACAAGAGCTTGAAACTGCAGAGATGAGTTGCAAAGTGAATGACAAACACTAATTTTTGTCACCAAATTGAGGGAGTTAAACAATAGGGTTTTTATGTGAGTGGTTTGGAGGGAAAATGGATACATTTAGGATAATAAGAGGTCATGTATGTGACAAGAACACAATGGTCAATGCCGGAAATCATAGGGTCAACGCCGGAAAGTAGATATAAGTTATATTTTGACAAATAAATTTTGTAATAAGAAGTAACAAAAAGTTTTTTCTAAGGTTGTTTCTAATAAAGTGGTCACTTTAAAAGGTTGTTTTTGACAATTTTCCTTACTTTTTTGAATGGAATAGGGTGGGGTAATTTCATTAAATAATAAAAGTCATTCGACACATTCAAACACTTACAATAATCATCCCTTAAGAGATCTAAATTCTCACTTTAAGAATCAAATACCGCTAAACTAATGGCGTAGTTTCTAAGCTGATCCTGGATAATTTTAGATGTCTTTGCATCGCTCTTGACGGAGCTCCATTGATGTATAGTCGTAAAATTGATAAAACTTGATTGGTCATCAAGATCTGCAAATTTGCAAGACAATTCTTCTAAATCTGCACCCCTACACCGAAAGACCTCACAATTCCACAAATTTGCAAGACGAATCTTCCAAATTTGTATCCTTGCACACACTAAAAACAAACAAAAAAAAAACAAATAATACTAAACCCTACATGGAGGGGCTGACTATAATTACCACAATGTCGGTGATCTGTATTTGCTAAAAACATTACATTAAAGAAAAATTTGGGGCTTACCATAGATAAAAATCGATGGCATCTTTTAAGAATTACTATGGTACTCAGGTTTGAAGAGAGAGAATAGAGAAATTTTTTAGATTTTTCTTTTTTATTTCTTTAGATTTTAGTTTATTCATAAGGAAAAAGATGAAGTATAACGATTTAATCCCTTTAACTTCTTTTTTTTTTTTTTTTTTTTTTTTTTTTTTTTTTTACTGAGTCTAATCCCTTTAACTTAATCCAAAGAAGACTCAATAATAAACTAAATTATTAACTAGTTTCTTCCAAAAAAAAAAAAACCTTAGAATTTCTCCTATGAATCCTACCACCTTGATGCAAGTCCAAACTATGTATACACCTATTATGAGTGTGCTCCCCAATATTACAAGTGTAAAGATTGGATCATTATAGGGTCATTGAAAGGCGAAGGCCATGACCAAAGAAAGACACACACAAAAGCACACAATCAACAAAGCTGAGTACATACAAGCAGTGAAATAAAATAAGAAATCCCTAGCATGCTACTAATAATCAATCATCATGCATCATTAAATTGTAGAATCAACAAACGACTCAACTATTAGTATTACTGAGACTTCACTAGTTAATAGTAATTAAATCATTTCATTTTATTCATTGGATTAATCAATAGACAAGGTTGTCCAACCCATGCTCCATTTTGAACATCAATAAAAGAAAACCCCATGCCTCGTTTCGAAAACATCAATAAACATCCAACGACCACGGGTGCGACAACGTGACCGTAGTTAGTATGAAATCTCACCTAAATCCTAGTTTTGAAAAATAAAAAATTGAAATAAGAGACTCGTAGATCAGACGGACTCGAGAAAAGTGCACGGCTAATACCCCTTGTACTCCAACCCCTGATTGTCATTACTCCAGATTTGCACCAAACAAGAGTTTTATTGCTCATCTATCTTGCACTTTACGTGATTTACAAGTTTAGACTTGGTGATGACTCATATGCAAACAATACAATCAATCCAATATCAATTCAATCAAGTAAAACAACTTTCCACTTCAATTCTTGATTTATTAGTGACAAGCAACATTTATTATTTATTCCTTTAACTACCTCGGTGTATGTTGGCGTCGTTCGAAGTGCGCCTACGTAAAAGCATGTTGTGAATATGCTTGGCACTCATAGGAAGTGGGAATTGACATATACGATTAGGGACACGATTAGGGACAAGGAAAGTAGGGAGCCGCCAACAAGTTTTTAAGGAACTTATAAACCGTTCACGGATCATAAAAGGCAACCACGAAAGGGACAACGAAAGGCAACAACGATTGACCTGTGAAGGTTATACCCCATTCATAATCCATGAGATTACTAACTCCATATGGTTCGGAACCACGAAAGGAGGATCGGGGATGATGGTACGAAGTGAGTCATGGAGTCACATTCGCCCGTATTGGCCTCTACTCGATTCTTATAGTGAAAAGTACTCCTGCGATCTAAAAGGCATGCAAACAAAGATTCAATTCGCTCCAAACTATTATTATGCTAAATTGGTTGAATATTAATGCAACACATAATTCTAAAATATTTGTGACCACTTGATTAAATAATAAGATTAAAGGAACCTAAACCGATTGTCCAAATTATCTTATTAGGTGTGATATTTAATTACATATTCCCTTTAAACATGCAATATGGTAATCATAAATAATAATAATAGAATCAACCATAATATTGGAAGCAATTCAACAATAAATCCAACAATATAAAACCGTTAGAAAAATAATAGAAATAAAAGGAACATGATTCCTTACTTTGATTTTGTCTGCTTGCTACTATAAAAACAATAAACGCGTTAGTAACTTCAAAGGAAAATTAATAAAATAATAATTAAAATGTAATTAAATTATGGGAAATAGAATTGATTTGGGGCCAAACCCTCAAAAAGTTCTACCTTTCACGCCGTGGTTTAAGGGTAGAACCTCGGGTAAAGTACGGACTCCTTGGAGTGCTTAAGGAAGGTATTTTTAAGAGAGGAGGGTAGGCCAGTGTTTAGGCTAGAGCGTAGAAGAGAAATGAGAGAGTTAATTGATGCCCCGTACATCAGAAATGAGGGGGTATTTATAGAAAAAAGTGTTGAGGGAACACACGGAACCCTAAAATGATAAAAACCCTAAAAAAGTATCCCGTGACACGGGAAACTCCACCGTCAGACGGGAAATATTCCCGTATGGCGGTGTGCTTTTGTGTGACGCGGGAAATAAATATGGTAAACGGGGAAAAAAACGCGTTAGGGTTTACGCGGAATGGATACGAAAAGCCCCCGTGTCACAGCAGATCTCCCGTGTCACGGGAATCTTTACCGTCAGATGGGAGTGTTTCCCGTGACGCGGGACTTTTTTGTCTGTTTTTCTGTCTAAATTTATTTTTAAGCCTAATTTCGTCCAGCATTTAAAGTGCCGATTGATAATTTCGGGCCATTTTTTGAATTTATTATTATTTGGGCTAAAATAAGAAAATAAGTAAACGAAATAAATAAAAGGTTTGGGCCAAAAATAAATAATAAGACAATAAAATAAAAAAGAGATTTGGGCTGACATTAAAACTATGCTTTGACCAAACATCAAGACTGATCCATGGACTATTCAAAAAATGAATTTAATTAAATATGATTTTTTAAGCACTCTCGGGATTAAATATTAAGCCCGACCAATAATGGCGGTGAAAGGTTGTTAATCATCGGGTTTGGTTTTGGGGAGACATTTTTAGGTGTCTATAGAAGCCCCCACTTTGACTGAGTTTGTAGAAACGTAAATTTCGAAAACGATAGTCAAAGTAGTCGATAGGGACGGAGAATGGTTTAAGACGTTCTGCGATCTTAAATCACTCTGTATACGCCGATACCTGCAGAAGAATGTTAGTTCCACAGATAAAAGAGTAAAGGGATAGAATGCATATCTAACACCAGTGTATCGGTGACAAATGAGTTTGGTAGCCTCCTATGCTTGAAGGAATCCACCGGATGATACTTTCCATGCTTGAGGAAAGTCGACAGATGATGTTGGTAGTTTTCTATGCTTGAAGAAACCCACCGGTTGAGATACTTTCCATACTTGAGGAAAGTCGAGAGATGACAATTTTCCATGCTTGAGGAAAAACTTGTCTGATGATGAAATTGCAAGTCTCTATGTATCGAGAACCTTGCGCCGTGAAATGATGGTGGTTCGATTGTCCCCGAACGTGGGCTGTACTTGGTTCGCTTGTCCCCGAACGTGGGATGTAATTGGTTCGCTTGTCCCCGTGCGTGGGCTGTAGATGGTCTGCTTGTCCCCGGACGCGGGCTGTAAATGGTCCGCTTGTCCCCGAACGCGGGCTGTAAATGGTCCGCTTGTCCCCGGACGCGGGCTGTAGGTGGTCCGCTTTTCCCCGGACGTGGCCTGTAAATGGTCAGCTTTCCCCGGACGTGGGCTGTACATGGTCCGCTTGTCCCCGGACGTGGGCTGTAGTTGAGACCTGTAAAATAAAATTTGCCAAGGGACTCGTATAGACCATGATTGACTCGACCAATTGACTTGGCCAAGTTTGACTTGACACGACTTGACATGACATGTGTATGACTTGTGATTGTGTGTGTGTGTGTATAAGTATGATTTGAGTGTGTGTGCAGACACAAGCAAACGAATATGCAAAAGTAAAAATTTCCCGTCATTTTTGTCATGAGTGGAGGGTACTGACT
This sequence comes from Chenopodium album, assembly GCF_948465745.1. Classification (NCBI taxonomy): domain Eukaryota; kingdom Viridiplantae; phylum Streptophyta; class Magnoliopsida; order Caryophyllales; family Amaranthaceae; genus Chenopodium; species Chenopodium album. The sequence continues at coordinate 23,025,802 of NC_137857.1, read as the reverse complement.
TCCCTCGATGAGAAAATTTTGAAAAAGTTTTTGAACTTCCCTAAAAGAAAATAATGAATAAGGGGAAGAAGTTTTGAACTTCCTCCTTAAGCAAGACGAAATGAATCGTATGAATTGAATTGCTTGTCTTGAAAACAATTTATGCATGATGCATGCTCTTTGGCCAAGAGGCTAAGGACAATTACATCATGTGATACGATAGATGAATGAACTTAGGTTATGGAGCTAAGCATCATATATGGTGTAAGAAACGATCTTGAACGTCACTTAGGTCTAGAAGCTAAGCACGTATATAGACGAAGTGATTATTGCATCATGAACGTTGCTTAAGTCAATGAGCTAAGCACGATATGCCTTGTATGATTGAAAATCACAGATATATAAATTTAACTCAGCACATTATGCGATGCAAGAAACAATGAATATTGCTCAGGTCAGGAAGCTTAGCAAGTATACAATGTTTTTTCTAATGAATGTTGTCTTGAAAGATGATGACATGCACAGTGTTGAAACAAGATTTCATGATAAAGGGTTCTTAAAGGGAAGGATGATATGGCTATGTATGTGTGAGTGAAGTGTGTGAAAGTGATACTAAAGTTTGCTGCAAAGGTTGTGGTGATGGAAATAGATGTGAGAAGAGTCAAAGATGATGACTCTTGTTGGGATGAGTAAGCTAAGTGATGTGGGTTCAAGCCCCCAAGTCTAGCTCTAAATGGTAAGCGATAAGCATTGAATATTCTTTGACTCAATCATGCATAGATATGAATATGAATGTGGCCGCACCTCAATGTGAGGTTGCCTACGTATCCGTTAGTAATCAGGCCGCACGTAGCTCTAACCGAATTTCGCACAAGTGTATGTACACCTCACAGAGGTCTTTCAAGGGTTGTAATGTGGTTAAGTTGATGGTTTAAGGAAAAAAGGGATAAAAGGCTCAAGACCCGAGAGAAACCCCCCGAGATGTGTAATTGTGCATTTGAAAACTTTGAATTTGCAAGTTTTATTTTTCACATATTTTTTGCTTTGAAATCCTTTTCTTTCTCTTTTTTTTTCATTCTCTTGAATCAATGTAGGCATTCTCAGATCATGCGGTTCATCACTCACTTAGCATTCATGTTTCTCAGGCACGGTACCAAGCACTCGATGAGAGACGCAATTTGAGACGTGTTCATATCGAAGACATTGGAACACTTGCCTTTAGACATTGTTTTTTATTTACTTTTTTTCTTTTTTTTTTTATTATTTGAACTTGCTTTTTGAATGTTACACAAATTGCACACCTTCCCATCCCAGGGTTATATGAATGTGGGTTGAAGAAATAAAGGCCAAACGTTAGACGAGGCTCAAAGTGGTTGATGAAGAAATGGATAGATATGTGATTGAATGAAAATTGTTTAAGGGGAATGATAGGGTTGCAAAGGTGCCTCAAGTCATTGGTGTACTACCAGCAGTCTTTATTAGCTCATCCTCGATATTGATGCCAATGTCATATAAAAGTGTTCAACGGAATAAATTTTAGATGTTGCTTGTACTTGTGAGTTAGATTTTGGATGAAGAGGCGAATCATCTCTTTTTCTTTGGGAGGATCTACCAAGAGTGCAACTGTTTCCCTCCACCTATTCAGATAAGCAGTGAAGCCTTCATTCTCTTTCTGTTTGAGAATTGAGATTTCACGTTCAGAAGTTTTACTTTGAATGTTACACTTGTAACGGTTCATAAAACTGTCGGGGACATCTTGCCAAGTCGCAGTACGCTTGGCATCTAGGGAATAAAACCATTGTTGGCAAGCATGTTCTAAGGAGAGGGGGAACACCGTAGGGAAGAGTGTTACATCCAATCCCTTAAGAGCCATGGTTGCAGAAAAAGCCTTCAAATGAAACATAGCGTTATCAGTAGGCTTGAACTTGGGAATGTCAGCAGTGGAAAACTTCTCAAGATGTCTATCGCTTATGTTCAGAGAAGTAGCAGGTTGCTCTACATAGGTAAACTCTTCAGAGATCTTACTCATCTATTCTCTGATCTTGTCTATTGCAGCTGTTTTGGGTGTTTTTGTCCCTCGGGAGAGTTACAGCTCGAAGACTGGTCCGGTGCGGCCTTTACCTGCAAGACAAACGGAGATACTAGTTGGTAGGTGCTCCGCCTCCGACGATCAAGTTAGTAACTTAAAAGGAGAGAAAAAGGTACGGAAATTTAGGTGGGGATCTGCTTAGTTGTCTCTATCAAAGGGACAGTTTGTAATAAATGGAAAAACGTGCTCTCCAAAAGAGGGGAATCACCCTATTTATAGGGTCCTTGGGAATTGTACCCCTGATTAGGTCACAGAACCCTAATCAGTGGTGGGCTGCGTCGTATTGCGGCTTTCTCGGGATTTGGGCCTGAAGGCCGTCATTTCCCCAAATATCTGGGATGACACGTGTCAAGCAGGGATAGGTCCACTTTGGACCATCTTTGGGCTGACACGTGTCGCCCTCTGGTTGGTCCACATGGGGGGTAAAATTACCCTAAACATTTGCCCCTCACAGATGTGACGTAGCACGCCACGTGGCATCTGTGACACGTGTCACTCTCTGAATGGTGGTAATTTTACCGCCAAAATTTTACTGTTCACTATCTGAGCAAATTACAGGAATACCCCTTCATTTACCCTCTTTATATAGCCATTTACCCTCATATTTTTGTACGTTTCACAAAAATTTCAAAAGAAAACTTAGAGAGAATCTTGAAAGAGAGAGCAGAAGTCATCCGTCTGAGTCAAGCGCAAGTTTAAGGAAACTCAGCCTCATCAACACAGGCGGACCCGTCTACCTTCAGATCTCAAATGTAAAGGTACCGTCTCTGACTCGCTCAGCTCTTTTTCATTTTACCGCTTGTACATATTTCTTGCAATAAATGGATTCATCACCAACACACACGGCACAACCTAGGGTAGAATCCAGCCGTTCACCAGGGACGGCTGAGTCTAGGACTGGTAGTGCCGTCTCAGGGTGTTGGGACCACCCTCATGCTTGGATTCCGACCATTTGCGCGTCTGTGCAGGACACAATGGCTCGGACAATGCAGACGGCATAAGACCCTGGTTATAGAAGTGAAGGCTCAGGCGGCCAGACGCCTGAGGGAGAGACGTCTGGCTCTAAACACCAGACGGCTCCGGAGAGATCCCCTCCGCGTGGCCCCCCTTACTCCTCCAAACTCGTTTTTGGACGAGTGCGACCAAGGCGGTGAAGAGGCCGCCTCGGCTTCTGTCTCCCAATCTGGGGAGGAGACGGGGAGCGGACTTGCCGTCTCCTCTTCAGAAAGCAGCGATGATCTTCCTCCGCTTGAGGATAGCGAGGAAGAAGAGAGAAAGAAGTGGAACGAGAAGGACGATCCCTTCAAAATCCACGTCTCCATGAAAGACAGGGATCTCATGGAAAGAGGCCTTAAAAATTTTCTGAAGGCACACCCAATTGGAGACGGGTGGAAAATAAGGGTGCCTCCTCCAGACGGCACCATCTCTTGGGAAGATACTGAGCGCAACGCCAATGGCTACTTCGGCTGTTACGAGGCGGCGTTCAAGGCGGGTTTGCGCTTCCCCCTTCACAAGGCGGTGAAGGCAATTTTGAGAGGCTACGGCCTCGGAGTCTGGCAACTTACCCCCAATTCTTGGGAAAACATTCTGGGGTATGTTGCCGCCTGTGAATTCCAAGGAATTCACCCCAGCTTGGAAGCTTTTGCTAAGATGCACTATCTTAGCCGCAACCTAGGCGGATACAGAGCGTGGTATACTCTAACCACATTCCCTCAATATATGATGACCTTGGATAAGGTCTCCAAATTTGACGGCTGGAAGCACAGATTCTACCTAATGACGGCTCCCACCAGGCGGGAGAACTTCGAGCTCCGCCAGTACAATAAGAAGCCTGACCTTCTGGGTCGGAAATGCTGTCTTCCCTAGATCCCGGATGAGGACTTTGATAAAATAATCGAGGCTGACTTCTTCGGCCTCGCAGACGCCACATTGTCAACCGGGGAGACAATTAAAGTCCCCAAGAACTGGATCCCTAAGAGCGCCTGGCTTAGGGATGAATGCTTCCTAGCCGCCTGCGGGCTAGGGCACATGTTCACCAGACGTATGTGCCTAAATACTTTTCCGTCTGTAGTACTTTTGTGTCGGAATCGTTTTTGATGATGTACTAATCAATTCCCCTTTTTGTTTTTGCAAAAGAAGCACTAAACATGTTGCCAGACGAGAAGACCCCCAGACGGTCCTCAGCACAGATCCGCCGAGACTTGGCGGAGGCCCAGGCGCGAGAGCTCAAGGCCAAGGTAAACGTCTGACTCTTTTTGTGAGTTTACTTTCAAAGTTTACTTTCTTCGGCTGCTAACATTAGCTTGCTTATTTTCTCAGGGAGGAAATGTGGATAAGACGTTTGAGAAAACCCTCAAACGGGCTAGGGAGGAGACCACCGCCTCTAACCCCAGCAAATCCTCCAAGAAGGCTGCCTCCACCGCAACTCCCAACGCCCCAGGCAGGAGACAGATGCGGATAGGGGGAAGGAATGAGAGAGTGAGCGGCTCTGTTGGCCTTGCCTTGGCCAACCCCCTATCTGCAATCAGGGGGTTCACCGCGCCTACCAGTGGCTCTTGTCTGGCCGGCTCTGCAGGTAAGAACCCTTTTGAATCCCCGCCTGAGCTGGGATGGCCATTGCGAGTGAAATCACACTCCCAGTAGACGTCATCCTCAGACGGTCGAAACCAGATAGGCGCTGCTTTAGTATCTTAATCTGACGCTGATTATGGTGCAGATCAATCTTCCCGCTGGCCAGACATCCAGAAGCATGTCAAGGCCATGTTGGAGGCTGTCAGCAAATGGGATAAGGATGCTATTCCGGGGATTGAGACGTTCAATCTTGAACGTATTCTGACCCTCCTGGCTGAGGTAAGACACTTGAACAATTTTCAATAACTTTCTCCAAGTTTTTCTCCGCCTGCACTACTAACCTTGTTTGCTTTTGCAGGCTCTTCTGCGGGTACACGGGCTCAAGCGTCCTTACACCCGCAAACGGGACGAGGTAAGACGGGCCAAGCAGGCCGCCACAGACGCCGATAATGTTGCTTTGTACTTGTGTATAATTGACGATCTTGAAACTAAAGCAACCAAAATGACACAGGCGGCTAAGATTCAAGAGGTGGACGCGGATCTGCAAGCGGCCAAGAAGAGGGATGAGGATGCCGAGGCGGCTCAGAAACAGGCGGAGGTGGACCTCCCCAAGCTCAGGGAGGACCTCAAGAAGGCCCAGAAGACCTTGAAAAGCTTCAAGGAGCCTCTTCAGGGAATGCTGATCTGAAGAGCAAGGTTGCCAAGTTGGAAAAAGAGGCGGCCAAAGCTCAGGATAACTTCCGAGCGACTCTCCAGGCGGATCAAAACCGTCAGGTTGCTGAGATGGCCGCCGACAACGAGGCTATGATGAGGATCGCCAGGGCTGCCTTGTATCCCGACAAGATTATGGCGTCTGGACTCTGGCTCACAAGTATGCTGATGAGGTGATCTACTTGAGAGAGAAGGGTGAGCCAGAGCCTGAGTCCTTCCTCGCCTGGGATGAAACCGAGCATCCCGAGCCTGAGCCTGAAGCTCCCGGGAATAAAGAAGGGGAGAAGGGCCCGGAGGGACCGTCTGAGGGGCAGTGAATTCAGCGGCTGTGTGCCAACTCTTTTTTTATTTTTTTTATCTGCGGCAGTATGCCAAACAATTTGCTTTTTTGGCCTGTGTGCCGAGTATATTTGTATCTTTACCGGCTAAGGAGCCGTGTTTGTCAAACAATTTCTCTTTCCCGGACGGGGTCCGGTTAACAATTAATCCATCACAGCCGTTTGGCTGGGTGGAAATTCAATGAATGCACCGACTGAGTCGGTTTTTATTACTTTGCGCTTGTGTTTGCACTTTAATTTTTGCATTTTCAAATTTTTCAATTTTTGCCTAATTTATCAAAAGCATGCGGCGAATTTTGCCTATCTTGTCAAAAGTATGCGGCTGTCCTTGCCCCTGGACGGCTGTGTGGTTGGTTTCAAATGGAGTTGGTTGATTGACTTGGGAACGTCTGATGCTGCAAGGAGCATGATACGTTTGTAAGTCAATCAATCATAGTAGTGATTGCCCCAAACCAGGTACACAGCCGTACATTAACAGGCGTTCAGTCTCTTGCTAGACGGTGTTGTCCGTCTAAGTAGAGTTCATATAGCCATTGCACAACTCTTTTGCCCTAAATGAGGATGTGTGCAATTTTAAAAACGAAAAATGCTAAGTAAGAACTGCAATCGGTCGCCGACTGATGTCTTTGGACAATCGGGTTCCGAAACTTGGTCGTTCCTTAGACTGTTCAGGTCAGACGGCTATGGATGGCTGATTCAGCCGTTCAATTGTGGCCGCCTGCATTGATATGTAGAGTAAGCAAGTTGGCTTCTCTCTGCGACAATTGCACCCGAAGGGGTGTCGCCGGACGCCTTTGTCCATGTTGGGACAGGCGAATTTATGGGAAAAGCAGCCATCCGGCCATTGGCCTCTGGTCTTGTTTGAGACCGGCTGTATAGCCACTAAGCGGTTTTGTGCTTAGCTTAATTATCTGGCCATTGGCCTCTCGTCAATCAGAAGTTAATTCAATTTCCAAGTGTTAAACTCAGAAAAACAAACAAGTGACCCGTCTGAGATTCAGACAGGCAATGACAAACAGAAAAAAAGTGAAAACAAAAAGCAATTTCTCATTAATGTACTTTTTGTTTACAAAAATTACAAATCTCAGAAGTAGTACTTTTTCAAATTATCTACATTCCAAGTTCTAGGCAGGTGCTTGCCGTCTAGAGTTTCCAAGCGGTAGGTATCGTCTCTTACTTCTTCATAAATCCGGTAGGGGCCTTCCCAATTAGGAGTTAGCTTTCCAAGCTCATTGGCCCTACCGGTTGCCTCCATTTTCCGTAACACTAGGTCGTCCACTTTCAAAGGACGCCTGTGTACTCTCTTGTTGTAGGCTCTTGTCATTCTCAGACGATAAATCTCATGACGCAAGGCGGCATTGCCTCTGCGCTCTGGGAGTGAGTCCAATGCTAGGCGCATTGCCTCCCAGTTTTCCTCTTCATCATAAAGCATGACTCTGAGAGTCGGCTCATAATGTTCAATGGGCAAGACGGCTTTAGAACCGTAAATCATGAGAAATGGGGTTTCACCGGTTGCCCCCTTTGCTGTTGTCCGGATGACCCATAGGACATGGATTAATTCCTCAGCTCATAAGCCACTGGCTCTTTCAATTTTCTTCTTAATGCCGTCTAAGATCAGTTTGTTGAAGGCTTCAACTTGGCCGTTTGCTTGGGGACGGGCGACTGATGCAAAACAACTTGAGATCCCTTGATCTCCCAACCAAGTTTTTAGCTGAGGTGTCTCAAACTGAGGACCATTATCAAAAACCATGGACATAGGAACCCCATACCGGGTGATAACATTCTTCCATATGAAAGAAATGACATCTGATGTCTTGATATTCTATACCGCCTCAGCCTCTACCCACTTGGTAAAGTAATCCTTAGCCACCAAGATGTAACGCTTTCCACCTGGTGCAGGCGTGTAAGGACCTAAAATGTCCATGCCCCATTTTGCGAACGGCATTGGGCTGTGGATGGCAGTTAGATCAGTAGCCGGACGGTGAATAAGTTTGCCAAATTTCTGGCACTTGTCACATTTTCTCACCAATTCCTTAGCGTCTGCCTCTAGAGTAGGCCAAAAGTAATGTCGTCTAGCTCTGACGGCTAGGGATCTGTCGCCTATATGGGAGCCGCAGAATCCCGAGTGCAAGTCTTCAAGAACTTCCTTTCCCTTTTCTGGGGTTACACACTTCAAAAGAGGCTTAAGAAACCCCGCCTTGAAGAGCTCTCCATTTCTTAACTCGAAGCTTGCGGCTCGCTTTTTCAGAACGGCTGCCTCCTGTGGCGAATCAGGAAGTGTACCGTCTGAGAGATATGCCCGGATGCCATCCATCCAGGTAGAGCTTCGGTCTAGGACTCCAATGGGATCCTCACAGATGCTTCTTTTTTCAAGTACTTCCCAAATGACTAACCGAGGCGTATCATGGCAGGCGGAAGATGCAAGCACTGATAGTGCATCCGCCTGGTTGTTATCAGACCTGGGTACTTGATTCAAATGAAACTCCTCAAGTGACCCAGCCTCCTCTTTGATCGCCTGAAGATACTTGATCATAGCCGGGTGAGTTGCCTCAAATTTTCCCTCATATTGGCTAACGACCAACTGTGAATCAGAGTAGGCGCTAATTTTTGTTGCCCCTGTCGCCTTACACATGCGGATTCCGGCTAGCAGGGCTTCATATTCCGCCTCATTGTTTGAGGCCTGAAATTTGAACCGTAGTGCATACTCATATCTGTCCCCCTCAAGAGACTCATAAATTACGCCTGCACCACAGCCGTTCTTTGTAGAGCTCCCGTCTACATACACTTTCCAAACCTGATCATGATTATCCGAAGCCACCGGACGGGTCATTTCCACAATGAAGTCGGCAAACGCCTGACCTTTCACTGCCTTTCTTGGTTCGTAAGTGATTTCAAGACTTTGCATTTCAATAGCCCATTTCAACATTCTGCCGGATGACTCCAAGGTAGACATTGGCCGCTTGAGAGGCTGGTCGGTGTAAATCACCACCGGATGAGCCAGAAAGTAAGGCTTCAATTTTTTGAATGCCATGTACAAAGCAAGGCCAAATTTTTCAACCACGGGGTACCGGAGTTCAGCATTTTTAAGGACATGGCTAATGAAGTAAACTGGGAGCTGAACGTCGTCTCGCTCAGCAAGGAGAACGGCACTGAGAGCATGATCTGAGACGGCTAAATACATGTACAACGTCTCCCTAGGTAGAGGACTGACCAGCCTAGGCAGAGAATTCAAGTGCTCTTTTAGCTTCTGGAATGCCGTCTCAGCATCGTTTCCCCATTCAAACCTGGTCTTCTTCTTGATTGCTTGGAAGAAGTAAAGGCATTTGTCACCTGACTGGCTGAGGAACCTTCCCAAGGTGGCCAGGCAACCAATTAGTCTTTGAACTTCCTTGACAGAACGGGGTGACTTCATGTCAATTACCGCCTGTATCTTTTCGGGGTTAGCCTCTATCCCCCTTTGATCAATCAGGAATCCGAGAAACTTCCCAGACTCAACACCAAAGACGCATTTCTTGGGGTTTAACATGACCTTATGCCGCCTGAGGGTGGTGAATATTTCTCGGAGATCATCAAGGTGATCCGTCTGTTGCTTGGATTTGACTATCATGTCATCGATGTACGCCTCCACATTCCTCCCAATTTGATTAATGAAGACCGTATTAATCATCCGTTGGAAGGTGGCAGGCGCATTCTTCAAGCCAAACGGCATCACAATATAACAGAATAATCCCAAATCAGTGACGAAGGCCGTCTTCTCTTGATCTTTCTTCCAGAGGGGTATCTGATGGAAGCCGGAGTAGGCATCCATAAAGCTCATCAAGGTGTGACCGGCTGTAGAGTCGACCAGACTGTCGATCTTTGGAAGCGGGTAATTGTCCTTTGGACACGCCTTGTTGAGGTCTGTGTAGTCAATACACATGCGCCAGGTCCCATTTGGTTTCTTGACGAGGACCACATTGGCCACCCAGTCGGGGAAATTACAGGGCCGAATGAACCTGGCGTCTAGCAGCTTTTTGACTTCGGCAGTTGCCGCCTGACTTCTTTCCTCGCCATGGTTTCTTTTCTTTTGCCAAAAGGGCTTCTTTTTGGGATCCACGGCGAGTTTGTGGACAGCGAGATCCGGGGTGACGCCTGGCATCTCTTCCACTACAAAGGCAAAGATGTCTTTGAATTCTTTCAGCAGAAGGTGCAAGCTTGCACCCAGAGTAGCATAAGCAACCGTCCCAACCTTCACAGTACGCTCTGGACAGCTGTCGTCCAGAACGAGATCAATATTTTCTACAGCCAGTTGGGGACGGAGCTCGTCTGACCGTTCCCCGGTGAGTGATTGCTATTTTTTCTCTTTCTTCACCTCCACCAGCAGAGGCGCTTTTCTTTTCTTACCAACGGCTGGTGGGGCAGGGTTGGCATCCTTGACATCGTCAAGGTCTATTGGTTCCTTCTCTTGGCCGTCTGAGGCCACAGTGTCTTTAACGGCTGAGAGGTAGCACTCCCGAGCCGTCTTCTGATCCCCGTTCAGGGAACCAACAGAGCCATCATCCCGCTCATACTTGATGAGCATGAGAGACGGGATGATCACCGCCTTGGCTTCGTTGAGGGTTGGCCTACCAAAGATGATATTCTAGGCGGTCAAATCCTCCACGACCAAGAATCTGACGACAATATGTCGTTCCTGGCCTTTTTCTGCCAGCCGGATGGGCAAGTCAATTCTGCCAGCTGGGTAGACCATCCCACCCCCAAAACGAACCAAGGGGTGGGTGACCGGATGCATGATGCTGACATTGTATTTCAGCTTCTGCAGGCACTGGAGGCTGATAATGTCCGACAAGCTGCCGGTGTCAATAAGGATCCGTCCAACCAGTTGGTTGGCAATCTTACATTCAATGACGACCGAGTTGTCATGCGGACGGCGGACGCTGCCCCTGTCCTTCTCAGTTATGAGGACGTCTGGGAAGGTGGAACTGGCAGACGCCTGCTCATCATCATCATCCTTGTCCATCTTTCGAAGATGGCTTTTGGTGCCCCGGATGGTAGGGCCACCTCATGAAAATCCGCCTGTTATAGTGTAGACCGGATCCTTGTCGGTATCCGAACTACTGGTAGTAGGCTGGGGGGTAGCCTTGGAGGACTGACCCTTGTTTTTCTTTTTTGCCCCAGCTAGGGACTTTGAAATGTAGGACTTTAGAAGTCCTTTATCAGCCAGACGGTCCAACGTCCGCTGTAAACTGAAGCAGTCGTTGGTGTCATGGCCAACCTCCTCATGAAACTAGCAAAATTTATTTTTTTTCCGTGACTGGACGGAACTCTTCATTGGATTCGGCTTCTAAATAGACAGCCGGTCCTTTACCTCCATGAGGATGGAGTTGCAGTCTTTGTTAAACTCGTACTTGGGGACGTACGGTTTAAACTCTCTCTTTTTCTTCTGGGACGGCTGGTCAGAATCACTAACCGCCCAACTTCTTTTCTCTTTTTGCTCTCTTCTTTTTTGTTACCCGGCTGAGCAGACCGACTTTCTTTTTGTTTGTCAGACTTCTTGGAGTCTGACTGGCTACCAGGCGTGCAGAGGTCGGTAGCTTGTATGTAGCTCTCCGCCTCCCTCTAGGCCGCCTGTAGCGTGAATGCCCCTTTTCTTACAAGGTCGAACTTTAAAGCCGACCCGTCCTTCAGACCCTTGAAAAAGTCTGTAAAATTTACCTCGTCAGACAGTCCCTGGATCTGTATTCTGACCAGGTTAAACCGTCTGACATATGAGCGTAGCCCTTCCCTCTCACCCTGCTTGACGGTGCTCAAATCAAGGCTCGTTTTCTTAGCAGGGATGTTCATTGAGAAGTTGGTGGCAAACAAGAAGGCTAGCTTTTTGAAGCAATTAATTGAGCCGGCTGGCAAGTTGCCAAACCACTGTTGGGCAATTCCCTTCAGTGTAGCCGGGAAACATCGACACCAGGTGGCATCGTCCCAACCCTGTAAGCACATGAGGTTGGTGTATGCCATCAGGTGGTCTTCTGGGTTGGTGGTACCATCATAGGTGCCCACCAATACATTCTTAACCTTGGACGGCTGAGCCGCCTCGGTTATATTGGCTGCAAAGGCAGACGGCTGTTCGCCTAGCCTCATCAGCCGCAGCTGCCAGTCCAGTGGCTGGACATTGGTATATGTCGCCTGACCTCCGAATGGGGGTGGCTGCATAAACTGGAGGCCATATTGCCCATACTGCGCCTGGGGTGCGTTTGGCATAGACCCTATCATCAGCTGAGGTTCGGTGTTGACGGATTTACCGCTTGTCCGACTCTCATGCAAGGACATAGAATTCCTTGCAGAAGCTTCCTTGAAGCTGTTTGGAAAGCTTGAGGTAGAAGCTGACTCATACTGTTGCTGCCTCCTTCGATTGATGACTTGTCTAGCATCGAAGGTAGACGTCTTTTTAGCCTCCGGCTTGGGTTGTCGGGGCTGCCTCTAGGGCATCAGAATCTTGAACCAGTCAAGTTTTGCGGCTGCCTTCTCCTTTGGATTAGGAGTGGGCTGCCTGTCCTTGACCGGCTTCTTTTTCTTCCCATCATTGGGAGTCTTTTTAGCCGGCGGACTTTTACTAGAGCCTGCCTTGTTGTTGATCATCTCCTTAATTTCACCCTTAAAGGAGTTCATGAATTTCATGAGCTCATTCCGGGTGACTGGAGCTTCTCCTCTGGTCTTCCGGGGTTTCCCCGTCTGACCTCCCAGTGGGCCGCCTGATTGGACCCGCCTGGTCTAGATTTCGCTCCAGTTGATCTCTGGAACGAATGGATTTAGAGATGAGGGAGCCATCTTTGGTTATGTAGGTCTCCACATCATTATCTTCTTCTTCCTCCTCCTCAGTGAATACCTCTGGCTGAGGCTAACGCGGAGGCTGAGGGATTTCAAAACCTTCCGGTTGAATAACCGGCTGCAAGTCCTCTTGGTTACCCGCCAGAGTAACCGGACGTAGAGAAGTAGAGTTGAGAATTGGTACAGAATTTTGAACCATCTTGAAGTACTCTCCCCACAGACGGCGCCAAATGTTTTGGGTGTTTTTGTCCCTCGGGAGAGTTACAGCTCGAAGACTGGTCCGGTGCGGCCTGTACCTGTAAGACAAACGGAGACTCCAGTTGGTAGGTGCTCTGCCTCCGACGATCTAGTAACTTGAAAGGAGAGAAAAAGGTGCGGAAATTTAGGTGGGGATCTGCTAGGGTTTCTAGCTCAGTTGTCTCTATCAAAGGGACAATTTGTAACAAATGGAAAAACGTGCCCTCCAAAAGAGGGGAATCTCCCTATTTATAGGGTCCTTGGGAATTGTGCCCCTAATTATGTCACAGAACCCTAATCAGTGGTGGGCTGCGTCGTATTGCGGCTTTCTCGGGATTTGGGCCTGAAACCCAAATATCTAGGATGACACGTGTCAAGCAGGGATAGGTCCACTTTGTACCATCCTTGGGCTGACACGTGTCGCCCTTTGGTTGGTCCACATGGTGGGGTAAAATTACCCTAAACAGCAGCTACAGTGGCATTGCTTTGATTGTTTTGCTCTACCGTGAGAACCTTGGTAGTGAGTGCTTCCATCATAGTAGACAACCTCTCGATGGCCTGGTTCATGTTCTCCATATCTTCCTTAGTGGCCATTGGATGAAAGTGAATGGGAGATGGATCCTGTGGGGATGCTTGTGGTGGTTTTCTTGTACTTCTCTTAGGTATAAGAGGTTGTTTAGGTAGCGACTCAAACCGTAACAGTCTACCCCTGGCCTGCTTCTTGACCAAGTGCTGTGAAATGAAATAAAATCACTTAATTGTTTGAATCATTGGAAAGGAAGGAAAAAAAGACATTTGAAAACAGGTGAGAAAACTCCACTCATTTTCTTATGACGAAAATGGGGGTACATGAACCTAGTATACAATCATAAACGACATGGTGCACGACTCAAGTCGGAACATAAAGAAAGTGTGTGGACTATTCTTGACTCGTGAGTGATTAAGTGATGTCATAAGACTCGTGGTATGATCGGATGTCTAGACATGTAAACAGTAACCAAAATGACTGATGCAAGGACCAGATTAACAAGGAAAACATAAGGAAAACTGATTGGACTTATTTGCTAGGCACCGTGACACGCAAACTGTACCGTGTCACGGCACAAGCTGACGTGGCACGACAATATTTATTTACTTTTTTTTTTTTGCTGAAATCCACCGTGCCACGGTTGACTCTGCCGTGACACGATGAGCTTTCCCGTGCCACGGTGGACTCTGCCGTGACACGATGAGCTTTCCCATGCCACGGTGGACTTTGCCGTGACACGGTGAGCTTTCCCGTGGTGCGGTGGAAGCTGACGTGGCACGAAATTTTTTTTTTTCTGAAATCCACCGTGCCACGGTGGACTCTGCCGTGACACGGTGAGCTTTCCCGTGTCATGGTGGCCTTTGCCGTGACATGGTGAGCTTTCCCGTGGCGCAGTGGAAGCTGATGGCCTCTGCCGTGACATGGTGAGCTTTCCCGTGGCGCAGTGGAAGCTGACGTGGCACGACATTTTTTTTTACGCTAATTACTAGGTGAGTACGGTCCATTGGCAATTGTTAGTCATTAAATAATCCACCAAAGACAAAGAATGGTCGTTAAGGTTAGATCAAATATACACACACAGAACACGTAGGCACAATGATGAAAACAAGAGTTCGCAACCTAAGGTCAAGTTCTATGTTCCACTATGGTCAAGATTTGGGTGTCAAAAGGGTACCATGGTTAAGAGTTTGGACGCGTTAGCAAGGCAGCCTCCCTTGAGGGTGTATGCCAACGGGCGGCTCCGCGAGTTCGTGATGAAATCGAACTCCACTCCATGGTTCGGGTGGATTTAATAACTCGGATGAACCCTTATTGCCATGAGCGTTTTTGGGTTGATAGAGCTTAAATTCCCCGGGGCTAAGACGTATGTAGAACACATACAGTTTTTTAGAAAAATCGAAGGAAGTTGACCGTGAGAAGAGAAAATAAGCGCCGCTGGACTGATTTAAGGACTGCCGTGACACGGCAATGACCACCGTGTCACGGTGCTGTTCACCGTCAGACAGTAAACTGCACCGTGACAGGGCAGTTTCTGCCGTGACACGGCAGTCAGGAAATCTGACTGGTGCCCGATTTTTCTTCGTACGCAATCAAGTTGTTCAATTCTTCCTACGGGACAGATCTAAATGCAACGTTAAAACGTCTATGCTTATACAATAATGCCAAATTAATCACAGGAATATTTTTCAGGAATCTTTCAAGTCTCATCCACTCATCTCAATTAAATACCGATCACTCAAATCGATAAATAACCAAGAATCCTCCCTAGTGGAGTCGTCAAATTATAGGCGTCGTTCGAAGTGCGCCTACGTAAAAGCATGTTGTGAATATGCTTGACACTCATAGGAAGTGCGAATTGACATATACGATTAGGGACACGATTAGGGA
Source organism: Chenopodium album (assembly GCF_948465745.1). Taxonomy (NCBI): domain Eukaryota; kingdom Viridiplantae; phylum Streptophyta; class Magnoliopsida; order Caryophyllales; family Amaranthaceae; genus Chenopodium; species Chenopodium album. Next base: position 23,010,660 of record NC_137857.1, on the reverse strand, counting down.
CAAGGAAAGTAGGGAGCCGCCAACAAGTTTTTAAGAAACTTGTAAACCGTTCACGGATCACAAAAGGCAACCACGAAAAGGGATAACGAAAGGCAACAACGATTGACCCGTGAAGGTTACACCCCATTCATAATCCATGAGATTACTAACTCCATATGGTTCGGAACCACGAAAGGAGGATCGGGGATGATGGTACAAAGTGAGTTATGGAGTCACATTCGCCCGTATTGGCCTCTACTCGATTCTTATAGTGAAAAGTATTCATGCGATCTCAAAGGCATGCAAACAAAGATTCAATTCGCTCCAAACTATTATTATGCTAAATTGGTTGAATATTAATGCAACACATAATTCTAAAATATTTGTGACCACTGGATTAAATAATAAGATTAAAGGAACCTAAACCGATTGTCCAAATTATCTTATTAGGAGGGATATTCAATTACATATTCCCTTTAAACATGCAATATGGTGATCATAAATAATAATAATAGAATCAACATTAATATTGGAAGCAATTCAACAATAAATCCAACAATATAAAACCGTTAGAAAAATAATAGAAATAAAAGGAACATGATTCCTTACTTTGATTTTGTCTGCTTGCTACTATAAAAACAATAAACGCGTTAGTAACTTCAAGGAAAATTAATAAAACAATAATTAAACTGTAATTAAATTATAGGAAATAGAATTGATTTGGGGCCAAACCCTCAAACAGTTCTACCTTTCACGCCGTGGTTTAAGGGTAGAACCTCGGGTAAAGTACGGACTCCTTGGAGTGCTTAAGGAAGGTATTTTTAAGAGAGAAAGGTAGGCCAGTGTTTAGGATAGAGCATAGAAGAGAAATGAGAGAGTTAAGTGATGCCCCGTACATCAGAAATGAGAGGGTATTTATAGAAAAAAAGTGTTGAGGGAACACACGGAACCCTAAAATGATAAAAACCCTAAAAAAGTATTCCGTGACACGGAAAACTGTACCGTGACACGGAAAACTCCACCGTCAGACGGGAAATATTCCCGTGTCGCGGTGTGCTTTGTGTGACGCGGGAAATAAATATGGTAAACGGGGAAGAAAACGCGTTAGGCTTTACGCGGAAAGGACACGAAAAGCCCCCGTCTCACAGCAGATCACCCGTGTCACGGGAATCCTCACCGTCAGACGGGAGTGTTTCCCGTGACGCGGGAATTTTTGCCGTGACGCGGGACTTTTTTGTCTGTTTTTCCGTCTAAATTTATTTTTAACCCTAATTTCGTCCAGCATTTAAAGTGTCGATTGATAATTTCGGGCCATTTTCTGAATTTATTATTATTTGGGCTAAAATAAGAAAATAAGTAAAAGAAATAAATAAAAGGTTTGGGCCAAAAATAAATAATAAGACAATAAAATAAAAAAGAGATTTGGGCTGACATTAAAACAATGCTTTGACCAAACATCAAGACTGATCCATGGACTATTCAAAAAATGAATTTAATTAAATATGATTTTTTAAGCACTCTTGGGATTAAATACTGAACCCTACCAATAATGGCGGTGAAAGGTTGTTCATCATCGGGTTTGGTTTTGGGGAGACATTTTTAGGTGTCTACAGTGTATAAACACCTTGAGTGCATAGGGCACTCCAGATCCTTAACCTCGTCGTATAAGACTTGAATTCTTCCTATACTCATTCTATTTCAATAATCATGAATGAGTAGTAAATAAATCATTCCACATATTCACATACCTTTTCCTCTAAGTGCATCTTGCAAAGTTAACGCATAAATAATATTTGCAAAGTAAAGTAGTGCACATCATATGGAAATCACAATGTATAACCAAACAATTATTCCCAGTCTTCTCTATACATGCATGATACTAAGTTCTTGTTTTGTTCCTAAACATGTTTCTAAAGGCAAAGTTTCTAACTCATACGTACCTTGAATAAACAAATTGGTATCCTTCTTTACTAACTAGAAATCACCTTCAATAAAGTCCTCTCCTAAACAAAACAATCAAATCTAAATCAATCCCCTAGCGATCAAATTTACAGCAATACTAACTTACTTCAAAACCTTCAAAATCTAATTAAACAATACTTTAAAACCTTCCCTTTAACTAAAATAAAAGGCTTATATATAGTTCTTTAAGTTTCCTTCATAAAAACTGTAACACCCCAATAATTCTCTCTTAAAACCTGTGAGTAACCTATATATAACCTGAACGATTTTAAGAGAATTACTGGCGTGCTACCGCCACGTGTTCAAACATTAAGGCTATTTCAGAAATTAGGAGCGGAAAACTTAAAACAGTTATAAATAAGCCTCAAAACCAAAGGATTAAATCAAAATAAGTATTATAAGTTGGAACCATTAAGGCCCTTTATCAAAACCCAACAAAAGTAGTAAGTAAATAAATCCAGTGTTCAAATGAATTCAAACCAAAAGAAATAGTGTCAAATAAAAATCGAGTTAAAATAAATTCAACTTGCGAAAGACATAAACTGCAGTCAACCAACTATTTACTCATAATCCCACAACCCTGATGAATGCTGCATGTGTAAGAACCTGTGGTTATTCAGCTCCCCAATATTACAAGTGTAAAAATTGGATCGTCACAGGGTCATTGAAAGGCGAAGGCCATGACCAAAGAAGAACACACACAAAAGCACGCAATCAGCAAAGCTGAGTACATACAAGAGGCGAAATAAATTAAGAAATACTTAACATGCTACTAATAATCGAACATAAGCATCATTAAATAATAAACTCAACACATGACTCAACTAACCAATTTATTAAGACTTCACTAGTTAATAGTAGCTAACTCATTTCAATTTATTCATTGGATTTAGCGATAGACAAGGTTGTCCATCCAATGTCCCATTTAGAACATCAATAAAGAAAAACCCCATGCCTCCTTTCGGAAACATCAATAAACATCCAACGACCAGGGCGCGACTCCGTGGCCGTAGTTAGTATGAGATCTCATCTAACTCCTAGTTTTAAGAAAAATATTTGAAATAAGAGACTTGTAGATTAGACGGCCTCGAGAAAAGTGTAGGATTTTATAGGTACCACACAGCGAAATAACATGAATCATATTCATACAGTACCTAATCCCAAGATCTAATGCATAACACATAAAGAACACATAATTGTACCTTTGAAGCGTGATTCCACGTGCAATCGAGCAAGAACAATGGGAGATAAAGAACCCCAAGCGTGATTCCTCTACTTGGTCCACGAGCACAGATTAAACATCCACTAATGCTAGTTAGTCGGGATTGAACGCTTTAGTCAACCTTCAACGGAGAGGAGAGACATGAGCTAACCATGAACCACCACGACGAACACCACGAGCCACCACGAGGGGCGCCGCACGTACGGACGTGAAGGGAGAGGGGAGGGCCGTGAGGTGAGGAGAGTGTTTAGGGTTTTGGACTTGGCTGCTTCTTTCACAATCTACTATATGTTGATTGTTACTGCTTGCATGCAACCCTAGGCATGGATCTTATTTATAGATCACATCTCTAAATAAGAGCCCATGACAAAAGCCTGAAACTCTTATCCTAAACACACTACTCTAGCCCAATACTCTACATGGTATTTCATAATCTCATGAGTCCCATTAATGGGCCTCTTACTTGTTTAACCCAAAACCCTTGTTGTGTGACCTCATAGGATCCATTCTCTAAGGCTTTGGGCTATTTAACTAACCCAAAGGTCAATTATCATATCCAGCACCAGATATTGACGACCCTATAAAATGAACTTATTATCTCCATAATAGTGATCCTTGATATATCTAGTAATTGCACTTATCAAAGACATAACTCCTTCAATCTCCTACTTGTCCGAGACAAGTGCGCAATATTCAAATTCCTTAAGTCAATGTGTGTTAATTTGTTAATATGATTGCATCTTATGTCGTGATCATATTAATCTACAAATCTTTTCTTGAAATCTGAGTTAGAATTACAAAACAAATGGTTACTATGTAATCCATTTGAGCACGGCCATGCATTTTTTGAATTCTCCCTCTTCAAGGGTCCAAAAAGACACATTCCTAATTAAATAGATAGACTCAATCCAATTTTGTGGCAACTAAAGCTTCCACTCAACTTTTGAAATAATCAAGTAACACCTTTAATAATCTCCACTTACGGGTAAAAGTTTGAGTGCACCACTGCCATAACATCCATTGTATTATCAATGTTCCACTCATGTCAAAGGAATCCACTAATATATCCGGAAGCTCTATACTTGAACTTCAAAGTAGGTCTATAGTTCGATCATGCATCATTCTTGCATATCCATGTGATTGATCGAGCATCACTACGCTCCTATAGCCCATGAAACTACGCTATCCAATCAATCTTAACATGCTAGTCCAGTTAAGAAACAATTTATGTCCAGTTTAATGATTCCGAACTGGGAACTTAAATAATATATTAATTTAGTTCACCTGTGGGTTTCATTCAAAAGGTCATCAACCTAGTGAGCCCATCAATTCATAATTATTTTGGACATTTTATTTAATTTTGAAACCACGATTAAATAAGATTGAAACTTTGTTTCAATTTATAAACATAATCCTGCAAATGAATGTATTACACATGCAACTTGTTTTCCTCTAAAAACAAATACAACTTCTAATTACATCATTTGCCTCAATCCAGTTTCATTAGCATGTTTCTCATGCTTTGGAAATGGAAGGGGTTTGGTAAGTAGAGTTCATGAGACATTCTCATAAACATGAATTTTGCAATTTCTAAACTTTATAATAATATTCACCTCCATACACTAAGAATTTTCCTTCGCCCTTTCGCAAGGAACTTAGGAATTTCTAATTTGTATTCCAACGTCACATTGGATTTCGATTGAAATCTATCATCACTTGTTCTTTAAAACACGTGAATCAAATAGACGAGTATAGTCCATGCCTCCATGGCATGCATGATGCATCCTTTGCGAATTGCATAAGGATCATCACTCAACGTCTTAATTTCATAAACCTTTCTCAAGGTATTGAATCATTAAGCAACGTCCCATGTCACATCGAATTGAAACTCTTTTCAATATAATGTTGAACCTTATAAGAATCTTATTAATATAAGCTTCTTAACCAAAAATCAAACACCCTTTGAGACCTATCTCTATAGATCTTGAATCCCAAATGTACTCATCATCCGCTTCAAGGTTTTTCATACAAAATGCATTACCCACCACTTGACTCTTCAAGCAATGAATAATTGTTCTTTGTACTAGACCAAGAAGACTTCATAACTACCACTAAACATCTTGTACATAAATGAACTTTTCTTAATTTTATGAGAACATCAAACGATTTGATTAACTCACAAAATTAAGAACATTAACTCCCTGATGCTAACTTAAATCCATTATGGTTCTTTTATGCATCCCTAGGATTCTTGGATCTCCAAACTTTTGATTGTATCATATACAAATCTTATTTCATGAACAATTTCAAGAAAGCGTTTTGAAATCCATCTACCAAATCTTATAAGGTAGAAATCACTAAAGTATCTTTAATAGATCTTTGCAACATGACTAATGTAAAGGTTTCATCGTAATCATAGCTGTACTATGAATTAGTTGAATCTTTTAACAAGTCTTTGCTTTAGTTAGAAAACATTTTTCTTTTTTGTCTGCTTTGCTTACAATGGGTTTCACTCAATTTAGGCAAATTATTCAAGTGTCATACACTTGCTTACATACTTAGAATCTATTTCAGATTTCCTGGTTTTAAAACCACTTAGAGTTATAACTTGTCAAATCATCCTTATTACTTGCATAATCATCATGTTCCAAAGTGAATATTTTAGAACTCTTAGTCAATATGAAATCATATTTCTTTGGCTAAGTTTTACGTATGCTAGTCATCATTGTGGGTTTTATGCAACAATTGAAACTCATACAACAACTTTATTTAGTTTCAATGAGAAACGACAATAGAGGATGTTCACTTGGAATGTAATACCTTCAACACATGGTTATTAATCCCATTACACATAATGAGACCACGCATTGTCATTTGTAACATGAGGTGAATCATGCTCATATTATTTCTTTTATTCGATAACTTCTCAAATTTCTTTGAGATTTTCAAAATCACTTTCTTGAACTCTTTCAAGGCTCTCGAACTTTTCAAGATTCTTATACTCCTACTTGCCTTTTGAAGAGGCACATTTTGCATAGGGTAAACCAACCATGGTTTGAACCATATTTGTTTGTTGCTTTTCTCAAACTCTTTCGAGATTTATTCTACTCCCACTTGACCTTTTGGAACAATTTCCATAAGGGCACCTACTTGAGCAACAAACAATTTGTGCTAAGTATGGTTGTGTAGTAGTACCCCGTGCTCTATAAAAGAATTGAGCGTGCATTAAATGTTTTAACACAACTTTTATTCCTTGTTTTGTAGAAATACTTTATAAGAACGTTTCTTATCCATATCACATATGAAGCTTTTGCTACATTTTGGTTTGAAGTATGTATCTTTGTTTAGTTTTGTAGCTTATCTTACAAGTATATCCCTTAAACAATGGTTGGAAGATAGGTAATTTACATCCATTATCAAAATATATCTCATATAGGTTGATAGCTCCCTTCATAAACACTTCACAAGATTTTATTTCGCAGTTTGTTGTAAAACGATTTCACAACTCTTGGATGGTTATCAAGGTCTTGGCTTAAATTCTCATTATTACGATCATATCGCAATATTTCGAATGTGTTGCCAAGTACATGTCTTGACTTAAATTTTCACAATTACAATCATTTTGTAATGTAATCATTTTCTTGTCAAGTTGATACTGAACTTCATACTCAACATTTTGAACTTTTCAAAATCTTCATTCTTATGCTTCAACTAAGCACAAGTAGTGATCGTATCACAAATGAAGTTTCATTGTCCGTCTCTAGTCTTTGAACCTTTGGTTTTCTTACATCGATATGTATTCGACCACGAGTTTGCATCATCATTTCTCTAAATGGTGACTTTGTCAAAATTTCAAACTAGAATGATAATTACATATATCAATGGATTCATAATCCAATGATATTGAAAGTCCATCACTTTGGATCTTCCACATGCAATTTTCATTTTCATTCAAATTAATTGACATATTAGAGACGACTTATATATATATATATGTATATATATATATATATGTGTATATATATATATATATATATATATATATATATATATATATATATATATATATATATATATATATAGAAATGGTTTAATTTTTTCTATCACATAGAATTTTAAACCTATTTAGCAACTCAAAACACATTATGACTCAATGAAGTATAGAATAACATTTATTCCACGTTTTTTAATCTTCGATGCTTAGTCATTACTAACATTGAATGGTGTTTTGATAATGGCAAGAATGAATAACATTTATTTAATTCTAGCCAATAATAAGGTAAGGTGAAATATAGGCTCTACTTGTAAAGTTGCAACTTTTGCTTCCAGACTTGTAGATTCTACTTGTGAAGTGGCAACATTTGCTTCTAAACTTGTAGATTTATTCCTCCTTTAGCTAAATTCTTCCTTTAGTTCAACCAGATTGTCCAATGAGTGATCTAAACAAGACATCATATGTCCAAGAAGTAACAATATGCTAAATCAATTTCTATAATATACTTCTTAAATTGGAACATTTTCATTCTTTTACCTTCCAACTGTTATGAGGTAGTTTCTAATCAATTGGAATTGGTCCATTTAATTTGAAACATTTGCTATTCATAACAACTTTTAGTATGTAAGTAGTTCTAGCTTTGAGAAGTAGCAACTTGTTTGCATTTCTTGGCCTCCTGCAGCCTGTTGCGAGACCTGTTGCTGCTCGGTTTCCCTTCCATTATCAACATCTTGAATAAAATGTACAACATCAAAATCATATTGCACATCGACATGCATTGGTACCATATTTTCGGGTATGATATTTGTAGATATGAGATGAAGAAATGGAAAAATGTCTTCAAAGAACTTAACATCACGTGACACGAAAAAATCTTTCGTATCAAGATCAAAAGATTCCAACCTTTTTTCCCAAAGGGATATCCAACAAAGACACATTTACGACTCTGACTTGGAAATTTATCTCCCTTAGGTTTTTAATTATGAGCAAATGCAAGACACCCAAAGGTATGGATTGTGGTATAAGAGGGGTTTGTGCCAAATAAAATTTCGTAAGGTCTTTTATTTTCCTAGATAAGAGAGGGGGTTTGGTTTATTAAACGTGCTGCAGTAAGAACACTTTCACCCCAAAAGTAGATTGGCAAATCAGCCTGAAATCTCAATGCCCTCCCCACATTTAAAATATGTTTATGTTTCCTCTCAACCCGATCATTTTTTTGTGGAGTACCAACACACGTTGTTTGAAATAATATGCAAGTTGCATTAAAAAAAATCTTTCAAACAATTAAATTCGGCGCCATTGTCACTTTGAACGATTTTAATTGTTTGAGAAAATTGTCTATCCACCTTTGCTACAAATGACATGAACCTACGAAAAACTTCCGTTTCATCAACTAGCAAATAAATCCAAACAACACGAGAGAAATCATCAACAATTATAAAAAAAAATAACGAGAACCACAAGATGATGCATGTTGAGGGAAAATGAGGGGGGGTGTCGATGAAGGGGCTGACTAGGTGAGGCGAATTTTGGTGGTAGGCTGAAGATAAGGCCATTTCTGTAATCGGGCAGGGGGTGTCGATGAAGGGGCTGACTAGGTGAGGCGAATTTTGGTGGTAGGCTGAAGATAAGGCCATTTCTGTAATCGGGCAGGGGGTGTCGATGAAGGGGCTGACTAGGTTAGGTGTTTACGTTTAATTTTTTTCCTTATTTTTTATTTTTCTTCTTTTTTTTTGGAGCAACAGATAAATGAGACGTGATGATGGTATGACCCACTAATGGATTCCTTGATAGAATCCGTTAAGTGGTGGTGAAATTCAAATTTTAGTTTTTTTTTCGTGGTAAAATAAAACTTTAGAAGTTCGGATGATAAAACAATCTAAAGTTTTTTTTAATTTTATTTACTTATTTATTTATTTACTTATTTATCTTTTGTGGTAAAAAGAAGAGTAAAGCATAAAGGAAGGGACTAAACTTTGCTACGTGTTGCAATTTGGGGACTTGGCTTTTTAATGTTGCAAGGAAGGGAGTCCAACAAGTATTCAAACCATATATATTTGATGTATCAGATTAATTTTTTAAAAAAGTAAAATTATTAATTTTATAAAAATCACAAAAATAAAAATAATAAAAAATAAATAAATAAAGAGAAAGGATGATGCATGCAATTCAATAATCTATAAACAACTAAAGTAACAACCACTGATTTCATTATATTAAATATTTTTCTTGCCTAAATGCAAGGATAATATAATTTTTGTTTTTCTCTTTTTTTGAGTTACCCTATTTAACATTGCTTTGAAAATTATATTCCAAACTTCTATAGTACGAATACAACTTATCATCATATCCTAGCTAGAAAAATTGATCTTATTTTGATTGTCATCACAATAATAAATGACCTCCTACTCCTATCTTTTCCACTGTTGTTTCATCTTCCCATGGATAACAAAGATTTTCATTCTTTCATCTTCTTAATTTTACATTGTATTTCAAATCTACTCCATATAGGGCCTGTTCTCTTCAGATTATTTTCAGTTTAGTTCCTAATATCCTCCTCTCATTAAATATTCAGTTCAGTTCGTTCAGCTCAGTTCAGTTAGTCAGAATAGGCCCTTACTCACTTCTTAGCCATAATTTTGTTTTTTCATTTACATATATAAGATTTAAATTGTTTAATATTTCTCTTGCGCTGGTATATCTTTTATTTTCTTTATCTTCTTTATTAATTTTCTTGGATTGTTTATTGTGCTTTCATTTTTGAATAACAAAACGTAACAACAATTTTCGATTATTTGGTTTTTTGTATGAAATTTGTTGGTTATTTTCCACTTTAATCAAGTGTGTTAAAATTTGATTTGATTTGATTTCTCCTTTTTTTCATCATTTTTATTGGTTGCGTTCTTTTTTTTTTTTTTTTTTTAAAAAAAAAGATGGTTTCTTCTTCTTCTAGAGCTTTTTTTTTTCTTCTTCTTATACTATTTGAAAAATGTTACACAACATTTTTTATTTCATTGTATGATCGTTGATCGAGTATGGTTGGTAATTTGATTGTGTTTTTATGAATTTTTAGAAAAGTGTTTTTTATGTAATTTAAGTGTTTTTTATGTAATTTAAGTGTTTGTTGATTGCTTAATTTTGTGGAATTTATTTGATTTTCCCCTTTTTTTAACAAATTGAATTTTAAATTTTGGGTTTGCTATGCATTTTTTTTTTTGGTAATTAAGCGATTTTATTGATTGAAAAATCATCACTTATACACCCAAGTCCCGAAAGGGAGCAAACAAAAAGGCTAACGAAAACCTAAGCAGCCCTAGGAGAAGCCAACTATACAAGCTTCTCTAAAAAATCCCTATCTGTATATTTTATGTACTTAGAACTCAGATTTAGCAATCTAGTCCTAATAGCAAATTTAATATTGGGTTTTCTATGCATATTATGATTGTTAGGTTTAGTTGTTAAAAATAGTTTAAAATATATATTTTTTTATTGATTTTCCTAAATAAACTAGTTTTTAGGCCGGGATGATTCCCCGAGTTATTGCATTATTTCAACGATAAAAAACTTTATTAATATTCGCTCTTTATTAAATGTCATGTAATATGGTAATAGCTTTATGGCTAGCACCTTATAGTTTAAACTTATGGTCATTTGGAAAACGGAGGAAGTTGTTTTGGGTGTTTTTGTCCCTCGGGAGAGTTACAACACAAAGACTGGTCCGGTGGTGCCTGTACCTGCAAAACAAACGGAGACACCGGTTGGGTGGTGCTCCGCCTCCAACGATCAAGTTAGTAACTTGAAGGGAGTGAAAAAGGTGCGGAAATTTAGGTGGGTATCTGCTCAGATTCCAAGCTCAAATGTCTCTATATCAAAGGGACAATTTGTAATAAATGGTAAAACGTGCCCTCCAAAAAAGGGGAATCTCCCTATTTATAGGGTCCTCGGGATTTGTGCCCCTGATTAGGTCAGTGAACCCTAATCATTGGTAGGCTACGCTGCATTGCGTCTTTCTCGGGATTTGAGCTTGAAGGCCGCCCATTCCCCATGTTTTTGGAGTGACACGTGTCAAACAGGGATAGGTCCACTTTGGGCCATCCAAGGGCTGACACGTGTCATCCTCTGATTGGACCACGTGGCGGGGTAAAACTACCCTAAACGTTTGCCCCTCACAGATGTGACGTGGCACGCCACGTGGCATCTGTGACACGCGTGACGCTCTGGTTAGTGGTAATTTTACCGCTAAAAAGTAACTATTCACCTTCTGAGTAAATTGCGGGAATGCCCCGGAATTTACCCTCTATATATAGCCGTTTACCCCTCATAATTTTGTACATTTACAAAAATTTTCGAGAGAAAACTTTGAGAGAGCACAGAAGTCATCCGTCCGAGTCAAGCGCAAGCCAGAAAACTCATTCTCGTTGACATAGCCGGTTCCGTCTACCTTCAGATATCAAATCTAAAGGTACCGTCTCTGTCTCTCTCAGCTCTTTTTCATTTTTCACCGCTTGTACATATTTCTTGCAATAAATGGATGCATCACCAACACACACGGCACAGCCTAGGTTAGAGTCTAGCCGGTCACCAGGGACGGCTGAGTCTAGGACAGGGAGTGCCGTCTCGGGGTGTTGGGACCACCCTTTTTCTTGGATTCCGACCATTTACGTGTCTGTGCAGGACACAATGGCTCGGACTATGCAGACGGCCCCTGATCCAGATTACAGAAGCGAGGGCTCAGGCGGCCAAACGCCTAAGGGAGAAACGTCTGGTTAGGGAAACCAGACGGCTCTGGAGAGATCCCCTCCTCGTGCCCCTTCAACTCCAGCAGATTCCTTCTTGGAGGAATGCGACCAAGGCGGCGACGAAGCCGTCTCAGCACCCTTCTCACAAAATGAGGAGGAGTCGGGGAACGACAGCTTCGCCTCCACTTCTGAGAGTAGTGACGACCTGTCACCGCTTGTAGACAGTGAGGAGGAAGAGAGGAAGAAGTGGAATGAGAAGGACGACCCCTTCAAAATCCACGTCTCAGCTAGAGACATGCGGCACATGGAGGACAACTTGGAGAAGTTTAAACTCATGCACCCGTTAGGAGACGGGTACAAAATCAGAGTACCGCCTGAGGACGGCACCATCGCCTGAGAAGACGATCAACAGAATGCCAACGGCTACTTCAGCTGTTATGAGGCGGCGTTCAAGGCAGGCCTTTGCTTTCCCTTTCACCAGATGGTGAAGGCAATCTTGAGAGGCTACGGCCTCGGAGTCTGGCAACTTACCCCCAATTCTTGGGCAAACATCTTGGGGTATGTTGCCGCCTGCGAATTTCAGGGGCTCCATCCTGGCTGGGAAGCTTTTGCTAAGACGCATTATCTTATCCGCAACCTAGGCGGCTGGAGGGCGTGGTACACTTTAACCACGTATCCCCAATACATGATGACCTTAGACAAGCTCTCTAAATTTGACGGCTGGAAGCACAGGTTCTACCTGTTGACGGCTTCCAACAGGCGGGAGAACTATGAGCTCCGCCAATACAATAAGAAGCCCGAGCTGATGGGCTAGAAGTGCTGTCTTCCCCGGATCCCGGATGAGGACTTCGACAAAATAATTGAGGCAGACTTTTTTGGCCTCACAGACGCGACCTTGTCAACCAGGGAGACAATAAAAGTCCCCAAAAACTGGATCCCTAAAAGTGCCTAGCTCAGGGATGAGTGTATCTTAGCCGCCTGCGGGTTAGGAAACATGTTTACCAAACGTATGCGCCCGTGTTCACATCCGTCTGTAGTGCTTTTGTATCAAAACTGTTTGATGATGTACTGATGATTAACTTTTTTCCTATTTTCAGAAGAAGCTTTGAACATGTTGCCAGACGAGAAGACCCCCAAGCGCTCCTCTACAACCATCCCCAAGGAGCTTGCGGAAAAACAGGTTGCCGAGCTCTGGGCCAAGATAAAAAACGCCTGACTCTTTCTTAGGTTGGCTTCAAAATTTACTTTCCCCTAATGCTAACTTTAACTTTGTTATTTTCACAGGGAGGCAAAGTGGGCAAGACGTTTGAGAAGAATCTCAAACGGGCAAGGGAAGAGTCCACCTCCACCCCCGCCAAGTCCAAAAGATCCAGCTCTACAACGACTCCTGGCGCCCCAGCCGGGAAACATCAGATGCGGATAGGGGAAAGGAACGAGAGGGTAGGCAGCAGTCTGGGCCTCAACCTCGCCAACCCCCTATCAGCGACCGGGGGGTTCACCATGCCTGCAAGCGGCTCTCGCTTGGCCGGCTCTAAAGGTAAGAACCCATTTGAATCCCCGCCTGAGCTGGGGTGGCCTTTGCGAGTGAAATCCCACTCCCAACAGACATCATCCTCAGACGGTCGACAACAAATAGGTGCCGCCTTAATTTCGCACTCATCACCTGTTGATTATGGTGCAGATCAATCTCCTCACTGGCCAGACGTCTAGAGGCATGCCAGGGCCATGCTGGAGGCGGTGAGCAAGAAGGACAAGGATGCTATACCGGGGATAAAGACGTTTAACCTGGAACGAAACTTGTTTCTTCTAGCTGAGGTAAGATACTTGAATAATTTTTCTAAGTGCTTTACTCTGCCTGCAGTACTAACTTGATTTGCTTTTGCAGGCTCTATTGCGGGTAGACGGGCTCAAGCGTCCTTACACCCGCAAACGGGAAGAGGTAAAAAGGGCCAAGAAGTCCGCCACAGGCGCTGATAATGTTGCTTTATACTCCACTATCATAAATGACCTTGAAACTAAAGCAACCAGCATGTCACAAGCGTCGAAAATCCAGGATCTAGAGGCGGATATGCAGACGGCCAAGCAGCAGGCGAGCGACGCGGAGGCGGCTCAAAAGAAGGCGGAGGAGGACCTCAAGAGAGCTGAGGATGCGCTCAAAAAGGCCCAGGCGGACCTTGGAAAACTCCAGGGTGTTTATGAAGAGAACACCGATTTAAAGGCCAAGGTTCAAAAGCTTGAAGATGAGGCGGCCAAGGCTCAGACAAACTTCTTGGCAACCCTGGAGGCGGAACAAAACCGCCTGGTTGCTGAAAGTGATGTTGACAATGACGCTCGGATGAGAATCGACTGGGCTACCTTGTACCCAGACAAGGATTACGGCGTCTGGGCACTGGCTCACAAGTACACCCAGGAGGTGGTGTACTTGAGAGAGAAGGGCGAGCCGGAGCCTGAGTCCTTCGCCGTCTGGGCCAACACCAAGCTTCCCGAGCCTGAGCAACCCGGTCCTGGTCAAGCACATGTAATTCCCTCAGATGATGAGGAAGAAGGAGAGAAGGACCAGGAGGGGCCGCCTGTGGCCTAATGATTTTAGCGGCAGTATGCCATTTCTTTTTTTGTTATTTTTTTTATCTGCGGCAGTATGCCAACTCTTGCTTTTCTGGCCTGCGTGCCGAGTATTTTTATCTTTACCGGCTGAGGAGCCGGGTTTAATCAAATATTACTTTCTCTTCTCCCGAACGTTGATTTAACCGGTTGATTTCTCTTCCAAGTTTCAAACTCATAAGGTTTAATAAATGACCCGTCTGAGCAATGCTTTAGACGACGTACAAAACTTAAAAAGACAAACATAACTGAAAACAAAAAGCAATTTCTCATTAATGTACTTCTTGTTCACAAACATTACAAATCTTAGAAGTAGTACTTTTTCCATTTGTCTACATTACAAGTTCTAGGCAGGCGCCTACCGTCTGGAGTTTCCAGGCGGTAGGTGGCGTCTCTTAATTCTTCATAGATCCGATAGGGGCCTTCCAAATTTGAAGTTAGCTTTCCCAACTCATTGGCCCTACCGGTTGCCTCCATTTTCCATAACACTAAGTCGTCAAATTTCAAAGGACGCTTGTGTACTCTCTTGTTGTAAGCTCTGGTCATTCTCAGACGGTAAATCTCATGACGTAAGGCGGCATTGCCCCTGCGTTCTGGGAGTGAGTCCAATTCCAGGCGCATTACTTCCCAGTTTGCCTCTTCATCATACAGCATGACTCTAAGAGTCGGCTCATAATGTTCAATGGGCAAGATGGCTTCAGCACCGTAAACCATGAGAAATGGGGTTTAACCGGTTGCCCCCTTTGTTGTTTTCTAGATGGCCTATAAGACATGGATTAACTCTTCTGCCCATAAGCCACCGGCTCTTTTAATTTTCTTCTTAATGCCATCTGAGATCAGTTTGTTGAAGGCTTCAACTTAGCCGTTTGCTTGGGGTCGGCCGACTGATGCAAAATATCTTGAGATCCCTTGGTCTCCCAACCAAGTTTTGAGCTGAGGCGTCTCAAACTGAGGACCACTATCGAACACTATAGACATAGGGACCCCATACCAGGTGATGATGTTCTTCCAGAAGAAAGAAATTACGTATGTTGTCTTGATGTTCTTAACCGCCTCAGCCTCCACCCACTTGGTGAAATAATCCACAGCCACCAAGATGCAGCACTTTCTGCCTGGTGCAAGCGTGTAAGGACCTAAGATGTCCATGCCCCATTTTGCAAACGGGATTGGGCTGTGGATGGTCGTTAGATCAGTAGCCGAACAGTGAATAAGTTTGCCAAATTTTTGGCACTTATCACATTTCTTCAGCAACTCCTTGGCGTTTGCCTCAAGAGTAGGACAAAAATAATGTCGTCTTGCTCTGACGGCTAGGGACCTGCCATCTATGTGGGAAGCGTAGAATCCCGAGTGCAAGTCTTAGAAAACTTCTTTCCCCTTTTCTGGGGTGACACACTTCAACAGAGGCTTCAGATTCCCCGCCTTAAAGAGTTCTCCGTTTCTCAACTCGAAGCTTGCAGCTCGTTTCTTTAGGACGGTTGCCTCCTATGGCGAATCAGGAAGTGGTCCGTCTGAGAGGTATGCCCGGATGCCATCTATCCAGGTAGAGCTTCGGTCCAGAATTCAAATGGGATCTTCACAGATGCTTCTCTTTTCAAGAACTTCCCAAAAGACTGAACGAGGCGTATCATGGCAGGCGGAAGACGCCAGCTTTGACAATGCATCCGCCTGGTTGTTGTCTGACCTGGGTACTTGACTCAAGTGGAACACTTCAAGTGACCCAGCCTCCTCTTTGACCGCCTGAAGATGCTTGATCATAGCCGGATGAGTTGCTTCAAATTTTCCCTCATACTAGCTAACGACCAACTGTGAATCAGAGTAGGTGTCAATTTTCGTTGCCCTTGCCGCCTTACACATACGAACTCAGGCTAGCACGGCTTCATAATCCGCCTCATTGTTAGAGGCTTGAAACTTGAACCGTAGTGCATACTCTGAAGGAGTTATGTCTTCGATAAGTGCAATTACTAGATATATCAAGGATCACTATTATGGAGATAATAAGTTCATTCTATAGGGTCGTCAATATCTGGTGCTAGATATGATAATTGATCTTGGGTTAGTTAAATAGCCCAAAGCCTTATAGAATGGATCCTATGAGGTCACACAACAAGGGTATTGGGTTAAACAAGTAAGAGGCCCATTAATGGGCCTCATGAGGATATAACAAGCCATGTAAGGAATAGAGCTAGTGTAGTTAGAAGTGGGCTAAGTGTTTGGGCTTCACATGGACTCTAATTATATATGTGATATATAAATAGAGGCCATGCCTAGGGTTGCATGTAGACACAACTCACTCATACAGTGAATTATGAAACAAGCAACCAAACACTCTAGAACTCTCTCTTACACGCCTCTCTCCTTCCCCTCATCCGCACAACTGTACGGACTACCCTAGCAAGGTGGTTGCTCATGGTGGTGGTGGTGGTTCGTGGCTCGTTTGTCTCCTCTCCTCTCCGTTGAAGGTTGATTGAAGCGTTCAGTCACGACTAACAAGCATTAGTGGAGGTTTAACTTGTGCCTGTGGACCAAGTAGAGGAATCACGCCTTGGAGTCTTTATCTCCCATTGTTCTTGCTCGATCACACGTGGAATCACGCTTCAAAGGTACAATTATTTGTTCTTTATGTGTTATGCTTTAGATCATTGGATTTGGTACTGTATGAATATGATTCACGTTATTTCCGCTGCGTAGTACCTATAAACTCCTACATACTCATATCTATCCCCTTCAGGAGACTCGTAGATTACAAATGCACCACAGCCGTTTTTTGTAGAGCTCCCGTCTACATACACTTTCCGAACCTGATCAAGATTATTCGGAGCCACCGGACGGGTCATTTCAACAATGAAGTCGGCAAACGCCTGAACTTTCATTGCCCTTCTTGGTTCGTAAGTGATTTCAAGACTCTGCATTTCAATAGCCCATTTCAACATTCTGCCGGCTGACTCCAAGGTGGACATTGGCCGCTTGAGTGGCTGGTCGGTGTAAATCACCACCGGATGTGCCAGAAAGTAAGGCTTCAGCTTTTTGAACGCCATATACAAAGCAAGGTCAAAATTTCAACCATGGGGTACCAGAGTTCAGCATTTTTGAGAACATGGCTAATAAAGTAAACCGGGAGCTGAACGTCGTCTCGCTCAGTAAGGAGAACGGCACTGAAAGCATGATCTGAGACGGCTAAATACATGTACAACGTCTCCCTAGGCAAAGTACTGACCAACCTAGGTAGAGAACGTAAGTGTTCTTTTAACTTCAGAAATGTCGTCTTAGTATCGTCTCCCCATTCAAACCTGGTCTTCTTCCTGATTGCTTGGAAGAAGTAAAGGCATTTGTCACCTGACTGGCTGAGGAACCTTCCCAAGGTGGCCAGGCAACCAATTAGTCTTTGAACTTCCTTGACAGAACGGGGTGACTTTATGTCAATCACCGTCTGTATCTTTTCGGGGTTAGCCTCTATCCCCCTTTGATCAATTAGGAATCCGAGAAAATTCCAAGACTCAACACCAAAGATGCATTTCTTGGGGTTTAACATGACCTTATGCCGCCTGAGGGTGGTGAACGTTTCTCGGAGATCAGCAAGGTGATCCGCTTGTTGCTTGGATTTGACTATCATGTCATCAATGTACGCCTCCACATTCCTCCCAATTTAATTAATGAAGACCGTATTAATCATCCATTGGAAAGTGGCAGGGGCGTTCTTCAAGCCAAACGGCATCACAGTATAACAAAATAACCTCAAATCAGTGACGAAAGCCGTCTTCTCTTGATCTTGCTTCCAGAGGGGTATCTGATGGAAGCCAGAATAGGCATTCATAAAACTCATTAAGGCGTGACCGGCTGTAGAGTCGACCAGACTGTCGATCTTTGGAAGTGGATAACTGTCCTTTGGACACGCCTTGTTGAGGTCCGTTTAATCAACGCACATGCGCCAGGTGCCATTCGGTTTCTTAACAAGGACCACATTGGCCACCCAGTCGGGAAAATTACAAGGCCGAATGAACCTGGCGTCTAGCAGCTTTTTGACTTTGGCAGCTGCCGCCTAACTTCTTTCCTCGCCGTGGTTTCTTTTCTTTTGCCGGATGGGCTTCTTTTTGGGATCCACGACAAGTTTGTGGACAGCGAGATCCGGGCTGACGCCTGTCATCTCTTCCACTTCAAAGGCAAAGATGTCTTTGAATAAGCTTGCACCCAGAGTAGCATAAGCAACTGTCCCAACCTTCACAGTACGCTCTGGACGACTGTCGTCCCGAACGAGATCAATGTTTTCACCAGCCGGTTGGGGACGGAGCTCGTCTAACCGTTCCCTGGTCACTGATTGCTATTTTTTCTCTTTCTTCACCTCCACCAATAGAGGTGCTTTTCTTTTCTTTCCAACGGCTGGTGGGGCGGGATTGGCACCCTTGACATTGTGAAGGTCTATTAGTTCATGTTCTTGGCTGTCTAAGGCCACAATGTCTTTAACGGCTAAGAGGTAGCACTCCAGGGCCGTCTTCTGATCCCCATTCAGGAAACCAACAGAGCCATCATCCCGCTCATACTTGATGAGCATATTGAGAGACGGGATGATTACCGCCTTGGCTTCGTTGAGGGTTGGCCTGCCGAGAATGATGTTGTAGGCGGTCAACTCCTCAACGACCAAGAATCTGACGACAATATGTCGTCCCTGGCCTTTTTCTCCCAGCAAGATGGGTAAGTCAATTCTTCTGGCTGGGTAGACCATCCCACCCCCAAAACCAACCAAGGGGTGGGTGACTGGATGCATGCTGTTGACATTGTATTTCAGCTTCTGCAAGCACTAGAGGCTGATAATGTCCGACGAGCTGCCGGTGTCAATAAGGATCCGCCTAACCAGTTGGTTGGCGACCATAGGTCGTCATGCGGACGGCGGACACTTCCCAGGTCCTTCTCAGTTATGAGGACGTCTGGGAAGGTGGAACTGGCAGACGCCTGCTCATCATCATCCTTGTCCATCTTTCGAAGATGGCTCTTGGTGCCCCGGATGATAGGGCCACCACATGAAAATCCGCCTGCTATAGTGTAGACCGGATCCTTGTCGGTATCCGAGCTACTAGTAGGCTGGTGGGTAGACTTGGAGGACTGACCCTTATTCTTCTTCTATGCCCCGGCTGGGGACTTAGAAATGTAGGACTTCAACAGCCCTTTGTCAGCCAGACGGTCCAACGCTCGCTGAAGACTGAAGCAATCGTTGGTGTCATGGCCAACCTCCTCATGGAACCGACAGAATTTA
The DNA here is from genome assembly GCF_948465745.1 of Chenopodium album. Classification (NCBI taxonomy): domain Eukaryota; kingdom Viridiplantae; phylum Streptophyta; class Magnoliopsida; order Caryophyllales; family Amaranthaceae; genus Chenopodium; species Chenopodium album. The sequence goes on along the minus strand of NC_137857.1, from coordinate 22,990,918 downwards.
TTTTTGTTCCGTGACTGGACGGAACTCTTCATTGGATTCGGCTTCTCAATGGACATCCGGTCCTTTACCTCTATGAGGATGGAGTTGTAGTCTTTGTTAAACTCGTACTTGGGGACGTACGGTTTAAACTCTCTCTTTTTCTTCTTGAACGGTTGGTCAGAATCACTAACCGCCCAGACTTCTTTTCTCTTTTTGCTCTCTTCTTTCTTGTTGGCCGGCTCAGCAGACTGGCTTTATTTTTGTTTGTCAGACTTCTTGGAGTCTGACTGACTACTAGGCGTGCAGAGGTCGGTAGCCTGAATATAGCTCTACGCCTCCCTCAGGGCCGCCTGTAGCGTGAATGCCCCTTTTCTAACGAGGTCAAACTTTGAAAACGTCTGTAAATGCTACCTCGTCAGACAGTCTCTGGATCTGGATTCTGACCAGGTTGAACCGCCTGACATATGAGCGTAGCCCTTCTCTCTCACCTTGCTTAACGGTGCTCAAATCAAGGCATGTTTTCTTAGTAGGGATGTTCATAGAGAAGTTGGTGGCAAACAAGAAGGCTAGCTTCTTGAAGCAGTCGATGGAACCGGTTGGCAAGTTTCCAAACCATTGTGGCAATGCCCTTCAATGTAGCTGGGAAATATCGACACCAGGTGGCATCGTCCCAACCTTGTAAACACATGAGGTTGGTGTATGCCATCAGGTGGTCTTCTGGGTTGGTGGTACCATCATAGGCGCCCACTAACACATTCTTAACCTTGGACAGCTGAGCCGCCTCGGTTATATTCTTGGCAAACGCAGAAGGTTGTTCACCAAGCTTGAGTAGCCGGAGCTGCTAGTCCAATGGTTGGACACTATTAAATGCCACCTGACCCCCAAAAGGAGGAGGTTGCATGAACTGTAGGCCATATTGCCCATATTGCGCCTGAGGTGCATATCGGACTGACCCAATCATCAGCTGAGGTTCGATGTTGACGGTCTTGCCGCCTGTCCGACTCTCAAGTAAGGACTGTGAGTTCCATACAGAAGTTTCTTTGAAGCTGTCTAGAAAGCTCAAACTGGAGGCTTACTCAGATAGATGCTGATTTCTCCTCCGCTCAATGATGTGCCGAGCATCGGAGGCTGTTTTCTTGCTGGTGCCCAGATGTTCATGCCGAGGCTGCCTCTGAGGACTAGTAGGCAGTAGAATCTTCGACCAGTCAAGCCTTGAGGCTAACTTCTCCTTCTCCTTTTCTTTGTCTTTGGGATGGGGAGTTGGTCGCCTGTCCTTGACCGGCTTTTTCTTCTCAGGAGTGGGAGTCTTTTTAGCCGGCGGATTCTTGCTAGAGCCCGCCTTGTTTTTGTTGATCATGGCCTTGATTTCACCCTTGAAAGAGTTCATGAATTTCATGAGCTCATCCCGGGTGACTGGGGCTTGGCCTTTGGCCTTCTAGGTTTCCCCTTCTGGCCTTCCAGTGGGCCGTCTGCTTGGGCCCGCCTGGTCAGAGTTGCGCTCCAATTGATCTTTGGAACGCTTGTACTTGGACATGAAAGACCCATCCTTGGTTGTATAGGTCTCCAGATCATCATCATCTTCGTCATCAGCTTCATCCTCAGTGACGACCTCAGGTGGAGGCCGATTGAACAGCTGAGGGATTCCAGAACCTCCCGGCTGAGACACCGGTTGAGGGTTTTCTTGGCTTTCCGGTTGTATAACCGCTTGTAGGTTTGTAGGATCAGGAAGGGGTACAGACTCTCCAACCATCTTTGAGGTACTCTCCCCACAGACGGCGCCAAATGTTTTGGGTGTTTTTGTCCCTCGTGAGAGTTACAACACAAAGACTGGTCTGGTGGTGCCTATACCTGCAAAACAAACGGAGACACCGGTTGGGTGGTGCTCCGCCTCCAACGATCAAGTAAGAAACTTGAAGGGAGAGAAAAAGGTGCGGAAATTTAGGTGGGTATCTGCTTGGATTCCAAGCTCAGATGTCTCTATCAAAGGGGCGGTTTGTAATAAATTGTAAAATGTGCCCTTCAAAAGAGGGGAATCTCCCTATTTATAGGGTCCTCGAGATTTGTGCCCCTGATTAGGCCAGTGAACCCTAATCATTGGTGGACTGTGCCGCATTGCGTCTTTCTCGGGATTTGAGCTTGAAGGCCGCCCTTTCCTCATGTTTCTGGAGTGACACGTGTCAAAACAGGGATAAGTCCACTTTGGGCCATCCTGGGGCTGACACGTGTCATCCTCTGATTGGACCACGTGGTGGGGTAAAATTACCCTAAAAAGAAGAAGTTTTCTTCTTTCAATATATGCTAAAAAGCTATAATTCATTTCTTGTATATTACACTGTGCAATCGAGACTAACCTAATTTCTAACATTTTAATCGCCAACTCTAAACAAATTTTCCCCTAGTATCTTAATTTTAGTGATACCCATTGTCATTTTTTCATCGTTTCCTCAACCTCCCCAATTAAAAGATAAGATGTTGATCCAAACTCCCTTGTTTTTTACTTGATTTCACATTCTCAGAAAATCCAATTTCTCAAATCTTTTAAATTTCAGTAAAATTGCAAACATTTACTCCAATTCAAGTTTAAAATGACTTAATTTAAATTGTGCTCATAGTTTTATCTTGGTAATTTGCATCAAAGGGATGGGTTAATGGGGGATGATACGAAGATTAGGAAAATTAGTTGTTCATACATCTTTTAATATCATCTGTGTCCAAGAATTATAGATTTAGATCAAAGACCAATTTTGGTAAGAAAAAATTTAAATACACGTGTCCAACTTTTTCAACCCCCTTACCCACCTCCCAACATTTTCTCTCTCCTCTAACTTTCTCTCTCTTCTTCCCGGATATCTCATTTTCTCTCTCCTCAAACCCCCAAAAATCTGATAAAAGTTGTAATTTGAAGGATTTTCGCTTCAGGTATGTTTTTCTTTTTGATTTTGTTCAAATTTTCATGAAATTAGCATGATTTTTAAGAGAATTTGCAGTTTTAATAGGTGATTTTTGCGATTTTTAGTGTTTGCGTTTAGGGTTTGACTTTTGCGATTTTTAGGAGTCGATTTTTGCGTATTATATTTTATGATTTTTGAGTTGGATTTTTCGTATGTAGTTTGATTATTTTGAGTTAGGGTTTAGCAAATTTAGGGTTCGAATCTTTGCGAATTATTTTGTTCGATTTTTGCGAATTATTTTGTTTGATTTTTGCGAATGATTTTTGTTCATTATTTCAATCGATTTTTGTTCATTATTTCGTTCGATTTTTGTTCATTATTTTGTTCGACTTTTGTGAATTATATTTGTTCGATTTTTGTGAAATATTTATGTTCGAAAAATTAGATTTGTCGATTATTTTTTTTTTGTTTGAATTAGTTCGATTTTTGCAAATTAATGTCAATTTTTGAATTTTTTTTGTGTATGTGTATTCGAACAATAGATCTGTTGCTGCTACGGCTATTACTACAGCCTCTTCTACTCTGCCTACTGCCCCTCCTTTCTTCTTCAAGGTCAGTTTCATCTATAAACCCTAGTTTTTTCCGATTTTTGTTTAGATTAATTTAGATCTGTTTGCTTTTTTCCTTTAGATTGTTTTAGGTATGAATTATAATTTTCCATTGTAATTTTTTACTGCTTTTGTAGATCCAATTTATGATGTAATTTTGTATTTGATTATGCTCGAATTTGATTAGATTGATGTTTCAGCTTACTGTCACGAATCTGTAAGAATTTATACTGAACGCATTGTGACTATTGCTTGGTTAAGGATTGAAAATGGTTTTATTGAATCGGAATTTTTTGAATTGAAATTCGAAAACGTAAAAAATGGAACATTTGAGTGTGTTTGTTGCTGCATTATTTGTCTATATGAAAGGATTGAGCTACTAGAATTACTGAGAGTTTGTTTGGTTGTATATTGATTATTTGTTCGTGGTTAGTGTTTCGGGCTTTTCGCATTTTGTTTATGCATGTTTTTGCTAATTGTAGACACCCATTTGTGTCTCCCCAAAACCAAACCCAGTGATGAATGCCTTTCACGTCGAGCCATAATCGAATGAGGTGAAAGTGTGGAAAAGTCAAGTGTTGCGGTTTAGTTTTATTTAAAATTCTTTTCTCTCTGTTTTCGAAAATAACTCTATTTATTAAAAATAGCCAAACCAGTTTAGTTTGCATGTTAGGGTTAATATAATGTTTGCATGTTAGTCAGAAAGCGCACATGAATACGAGTTGAACAAAGTAGAGGCCTATTTTATAGGGCGGGTCCTTTCTTTTGTAGATTGGATTCGTACCCTCATCTCCGAACCCTGTTTAGTTCAAGACCTTATGGAGTTGACGGTCCTTTGGATCGTTTTTGGGGTTTACAAGTTCCTAAAACTTGTTAGTGACTCTTTTGTTCTCTTTTATTTCCCTTTGGAACGCCACCATACTTTAGTGTATAATCACAGTGGGGTTCAAGCTTGGGATCATAGTGATTGAAATATTCCCTACAGTTTTTGGCGACTCCACTGGGGAGGATTTCTATTTAAATTCCTGAAATTTATTTTGGCAATTATTTAGAATGAGCGGATGAGACTCGAAAAATTCTAAGTATTTCATGTGCGTAATTTGATTAACATTATTGTCATATGCATAAAAATGTTCTCATTGGATAGACCAATGAGTCAAAAACATAGGATTTTTACACATAGGAAATTTGAGAAATTTCTTTCACGACTAGAATCGAAATAATGCTGCGAAATCTGGAAAATTCTAAGAACACAGATACCTGCTGAGGCATGTAGGAACTAGCGTCTAGAAAACAGGGCTTGTCGCCTGTAAATAGCTTCTGTCACCTGGCGACAGGGGTTCTTTTGCGGCGACAGTCCCTGTAGTCTGGCGCCAAGTTCTTCCAATACCAAGCCAGAACTCTGCCTTCTTGTTTTGACCATTTCTAGTACTGTTGGCTCGATTCTACTTCCTGATTGAGTTCTTTTCTCACTTTTCTGAAATCCATATGTGTTCTACATATGGACATAACCCTCTGGGGGTTCACGCTTCACCTACCCAATTGAACGCTTCTGGCAACAACGGGTACATGCAAGTTGTGAATCCACCAAACCATGGAAGCAAGTTTTTAACTTACGGGGTCCCATCCATACGCGCCAACCCTTCACGGTTAGGCATCCGCGCGATGCATCCGGACTCATAACCATGGACCCTCTTTGACTTAACCCATATCCTTGAACTTTAGGGAACTAGAGCCATGGTTATGTTGCAAACTCATTGCATCATATTGTGACTATATGAACTACTTGTGCATCCTTGTTTGTGCATACTATATATGTGTTAACCGTTTGTTTTACTTGTGTTCAAAACTAAATAAATTGACTGATGACTAAAAGGACTTTGTCTAATTAATCAATTAATTAATTTAGAATTAATTAAAGACTAATAAATTAATCAACTTGACTTAGTACGACTTTAGGCATGTCCATTTAGAGTAAAATTACTGGAAACAGGTCAGATTAATGTTCAAGCAATGGCACAGAAATCTGGGCTGTGGCGCCTTTGTTTAGTGTCTGTCGCCTGGCGACGGTTCTGTCGTCTGGCGACAGGCTTTAAACAGTGGCGACAGTTTTGTCGTTTTAGCGACAGTCTAGTTTCTTGCTCGAGTCATCACGACAAGTCTAATTAAACAGTCTACTAATCAGTTTACCGATTTATTAATGGCTCAAACCATGTCCAAGTCTTTAATTGAGTCTAGGCACTTAAAGTCCCATGGTCATACACTAGAGTCAAAGCATGTCACACACACACATTTATAAAGCACACACATAACATGTTTGTGACACCATGACCATGTCTAGGGAGTCTTGCATGCGTGTTTTCCGTCATTTTTTTTAGGGGGGTAAGTTGGATATTAATCCTCCAATTAAATAACTCATTGAACCTATCCCTAAAATATGCACCCTATTTTTGCTTCTTTCTCTTTATTTTAAATTTTTAAACCATAAAGTCAAAGTGAATTAGAGTCGGGTTATTAAAACAAATATGGTTTAACTTAGAGCGCGTGGACAAGAAAGGAAGGGCGTTTAATCAAGGACAACACTTTCTTTCAAGTCTTACTTTTTGACAAACCAATCGGTAGGAAAAGGAAAGCTAAGAAGATAATGGCTAGTCAAGAAGAACTTAATGAAGTTAAGGGAGAGGTAGCTAACTTGGCTGAGATATTGAAAAACCTAACCCAAAATGAATGACCCTGTGAAACAACAGCAAATGGACCTAATCCAGGAAAGCTTGGGAAAACTGTCCAACGACTTTAGATTCCAAGGGATTAGCTCACAAGGGGTCTCGGTGGATAAGGACCTTCTCCCACAGAAGTTCAATGCCAACGACATCCCTAAATTTAAGCCTATGGATAACCCTTACTTTCATTTAAGAGCATTTGAAACTATAATGAACATTAAGGGGATAGACAAGAAAGCCTTTCATTTTGTATTTTCTTTGTCTTTAGAAGCTGTGTGTCAACAGTGGTACTTTTCACTTAATAAAGAAAAGAGCTCTAGTTGGGAATCTATTGTAAGTGCTTTTATTGAAAGATATAAATGTAATATTCAAGTTGAAACTGACCATAGAGAACTTGAAATTCTAAAGCAAAAAGAAAATGAAGGCTTTACTTCCTTCTTTAATAAATGGAGGGAAACTACTGCAAAAATGGTTGAAGTACCAAGTGAGAAAGAGTCTGTAAGGATGTTCATTAAGAACCTCCAAGAGAAATACTCTAAACATCTTAGGTACCAAAGTAATTTGCACACCTTTAAGGCCGTCTATGATATTGGCATCAATATTGAAGACTGATCGCGGGATTTAAGTAGTGTCGTTGGTCTACTAACCCTAATCAAATTAATTATTTATAAGCTAAACTACCCTAATACGAGTATAGGGGTAAGTAAAGGGTCGAACCCAAAAGGACTAAGTGTATCAATTTGTGCTAATTAGACTACTAGGAAAGCTTGTGAGATAGAGAGAGGTTCAACTAAACACAACTAAGAACAAATAACTAAAACTAGGGAAAGTGGAATCCAATTACATCAATGCATTCAACAAAATCATATAATTAGACAAAAATGCCCTCGATTAGGAACAATCAACACATTTAACTCACTCTCGCACAATTAAGCATGTTAACTATCCTACTAAACTAATTCAATCTCGTGCAACTAGCCTAGCAAAGGTATGGAAGAATTTAGACCCTCAACCAACTCACTCTCGCACAATTGATTGAAAGCACAATTACGAACATAGAATCAATTAGCTAGAAAGATTCTAATCCATAAAAGCATCATCCATGCACAATAATCAAGAAACAATTTCATACTAACCACAATCAATCATTAAATTAATTAACATAACCTTCATCCATTTCCCTAGAACAAAATCTAAGCTAACATGGTGAACAAAAACATGAAAACAAGGTAAAATAATAATAAAAGCAAGAATCAAATAACTAAACTAATTAATCTACTCAAATCAACAAATAATTAAGCAAAAACAATAATAAATGAAAGCAATAAATGTGAGAGAAAGTTAGGAAGACTCATTAAATTTATGAGAGGAAAAATCCACAAATTGCTTCTTCAACCTCTCAAAATCCCATGAAAAATCCAAGCTTTCTCTCTCTAAACTACTCCTAAATTAGAGAAAGAAACTCCTAATCTAACCCTAAGAGAGAGAAAATAAAATAGCTAAACTACTCTAAAACTAATCTAGGGTAAATTAATGTTGATTCAAAGTTGAGAGAAAATAACCCCAAAGGGGTATTTATAATACAAGCTAATAAAATAAAATAAATAAAAAGGAAAATAAAACTAAATAAAAAGAAAAATAAAAATAACAAAACTAAAAAAGCAAAGAAAAAGAAAAAGAAAAATAAAGATGAAAACCCATCAGACCCACCCCCTAAAATCACGAAATACATCAGACCCCCAAACTCCTCCTCTTTCGATCTTGGCTGCTCTGTTCATCATCCAACAAATCACCATCACGCATCATCATCAACGGCTCAAATCAGCATCATCATCATCTAGCATCAAATCGTGGCCCTTCGATTTTCATTAAAATCATGTGAGAAGCTCGTGATTGAACCCACATTTGCGCGCCCGCGAAGACATCTCGCAGAGGTCGCGCAAATGCTACTGCCTCCAATCTGTTTTGGACTCCAATCTGTGCGCCTTCTGACAGTGCTGCGCGGCCGCGGAGGTGAGGGTTGCTGCAATTTCGAATTCGGGGCAATTGATTGCGGTTTGGTGATGCTTTGAGTTGCGGTGGCTGGAGCAGGGGAATTGCGAAGGGCGTTGGTGGTGGCTGGTGCTGAGGGTTGCGAAGGTGTTGCTGCCATTGCTGTTATTGTTATTGTTGTTGTTGATGTGGCTGGTGGTGGTCAATTGGGGTTGTGTGTGATTTGTGAGTGGAAAGCAGGGAGCAGGGAGGAGGGCAGTGTGGTGGAGCTAGTGGTTTGTGGTGGCTGTGAGTGGTTTTATGTGGTGGAATTGGTTGCGGTGGTGGCTGTTGTTTGCAGCTTCTGTTGCTGTTGTTGATGGTGATAAGGTGGGCTGGTAGCAGGGGAATTGTGGTGGTGATTGCTAGTTGGGTGTAGGAGCAGTTGGTGTTGTTGAGGGGAGCAGGGGAGTGAGTGGTGTAGGATATGGTGTGGTGGGGTGAAGGATAAGGGGCTAGCCAATTGAGCATTGAGCATTGAGCATTGCATTTGCCTCGAACCTCGAACCTCGGACCTTGAACCCGATCGACCACGGACCCGAAAACACCTACAACCAAAAACAACACGATGGGTATTATCAAAAGATAAAATAAAATAAAATAAAATAAAATAAACTTAAAAATAAAATCAAAAGAAATTAAATAAAATAAAGTATAACAAATATGAAAATAAAATAAAATAAGAAAATAAAAGAACTAGGAACTTATTAAAAAAAACAAGAACTAAAAACTTAAAATAAAATCAAAGAAAATAAGATAATTTAAAAAAATTAAGAAAATAAACTAAAAACTATTAAAAACTACTAAAATACTCGAAATAAAGATAAAAGACGAGAATAAGTAAATAAAAGAAATAAAGGACAAATAAGGTTAAATTATTGGGAAAATAAGCCGAGAAACGACTAGATAAATACCCTAAAAGTGACATAAAAGTCACTTATCAAAGACGACCTAGCCAAACAAAAAGCTGCTAACAATAACTCCAACAGTGGCTGGAAGGGTAAGAAGAACGACAATCCTTCCTCTTCTTAATCCACCCACTCAAATAATGTTAGCACCTTTAATCTGAATGAATTCCTAGCTATGAACAATAACCAAGGACAAAAGAAACCATTTAGGAAGAACTATACTCTTATTGGTATGAGTTATGACACCGCGTTTGACCGTTTACACGCAAAAGGTCTTATAATTCCTATTGGACCATTTGGGGACCCATCTATCAAAAGGAGAACGCCTAGCTGGAACCCAAATGCACACTGTAATTATCATCAAGGCAGGGGCCATCCTACGGAAAATTGTTGGAGGCTAAAGGAAGCCATCCAGGATTTGATTAATAGTAACAAACTTCCATTGCCCCCTGCAAGTAAGAAGCCAAGCATCAACAACGCACCACTGTCGGATTCCTTGGCCATTTCTGACGAAGAAAATCAAGTGGACCCATCTAGTCTCATAGAACCTATTGAGACCATTGAAGAAGAAAGCTTCGAAGATGCCATTGACTCCTATGACCAAGAACCTGCGACTAGGCAGGATGTATACGCGTTAACACTACTTTTGGCTGAAGTAAATAGGTTACTGTTTCAAACCAAGGAAATTCTAAGAGAACAAAACGAGTTGCTCAAGAATAGACCTCCACCCAAGGAGAAGAAACCTTTTTCTCTTCAAGTAATCGACATTCCTAAGAAGAGTAATAAACCTTACACTCCTATTGGGACGTCATATGCTAACATGTTCAAAATGCTCTCCGAGAATGGTAAGATCCAACCTCTCGAACCGAGATCATTTGAGTCACTAAAGAGGACATACAAGTATAACTGTTCATACCATCAATCAGGCGGACATACAATAGAGAATTGTTTTAAATTCAAAGAGTTGGTTCAACGACTGATTGATGACAAGAAACTAGTCCAACTCCCACAAGATGCCACGATCAATGGAGTGTGGGACAGTGATGATGAGGACGTCTACCTCAAAGATATCGAAGAGACTCCTCTATCAACAATATACCCAGTAAGTGACATTTGGGACGAAGAAGATTCATCCATAGATGTCCTCATCAGGTCCGAGAGAATGCAACCTCCCATTTCAACTCAACCTATGCCCACCATTCAACAAGTTCCCATACCAATCATAGAAGACAAAGATGTTGTCAAACAACTAAAAAAGACTAAGGTCGAAATGAATGTATGGAAACTCTTCGCCACATCCCGAGAGCATAGGGTTGCAGTTATGGATGCCTTGGCTAAGGTAGGCATAGATTCGGACACCACTCCTGAGGGACTAGCTAACTTCCTCACGAGTGATCTCCCAAGTCCAATTAATTTGGTCACTTTTTCGGATAAGGACTTACCACCGGAAGGTGACAAGCACAACAAGGCCCTTAACCTCACAGTAATATGTAAGAGGATGAATGTTCCTATGACCTTTGTGGATAATGGATCGGCAATCAACGTTTGCCCACTTAGGACCGCAAGAATGCTAGGCATAAGAGATGAGAAATTGTCCCCATCAACTCAAGGAATAAGAGCCTATGATAACTCACGCCGTCAAGCTTTAGGAACAATTACTATGAACATAACGGCGGGGACAATTGAACATGCCACTACATTCCAAGTAGTGGACATTACAGAATCCTTCAACTTGCTATTGGGACGCCCTTGGCTTCATGATCTAAAGGCCGTCCCTTCATCTCTTCACCAACAAGTGAAAGCTATAGTTAGAGGAATACCAATCACCATTGATTCTTTATCTATGAGGATCAAAATAGTGGAGAACCCACTAATCAGTGTAGAACATGATGAAAATGATGAAGATTTGTGGGGCTTTAACGAAGAGGTCTCCTTAATAGAGGAAGATGAGAGGACCCTTCTTCATTACGACCTCCACTCAAACATGGTAACTAATGCCATCCTAAGAAAACAAGGACATTTTCCTGGAATAACTCTAGGAAAGAAAAAAGGAATAGCTAAGCATATGGGATTACTTGGCCTCCCTAAGTTGGATACTTTCGGACTTGGTTTTGAACCAACTCGAGAAGATCTTAAGCGAGCCCAGGAAAAGTCGAGAGCACGAAGGAATGCTCGTACACAAAAGAAGGAAATACCCATGGATCAATATCCTCTCACTCTAAATGGACAATTTATAAGAGAAGGAGAGGATTACCCCTGTCATGATTTTCCTGAACCTTTCGTTGTAAATGGCATAAGACAACCAGGGTTCGAGATATTTTTGGATTGTTATTTCCTAGATGAGATCCCAACTCCAATTCATAAGGAGAAAGCACCCCCTTGCTTTGACTTTAATGTCATGGGACTCCTCTTTGGAAGAGAAAAGAATGAGCCAAGATATGTGGAAGACAATTCTTCACTCATTCAAACAGTCCTTCAAAGTGAAAACTTCGATCCATCAAAATTCATCACTCCAATAGAAGACCAAGAGCGAGGATGGCGCAAACCAGTAAAGGTGACCATTACAAATAGAAGGAAGATTTCAGTAACCACGGGACAAGGGCCAATGTTTGAAGAATCGTCTGAGTCAGAGTCCGAGTCAGAGTCTTCCCTTATCGAGTCTTCCAAATCTTTAGTTGTAGCACCCCCACCTTCTATTTCTACTCCTAGGATAGTTAGCAATCAAGTCCCAACGGACATTTCTTTATTTAATGTAATGATTTCCAAATTCAATAATATGTCTTCTTACCCTTATTCCTCTTGTTTTTCTTTAACTAAAGATGACGAGCATTGCTTAACTAATGATGAAAATGACAAGGAAATAATTAAAGCAATGGAAACACTTGAAATTAAAACGCCAATAATTGAGGATACAAAAACGGTTGACATCTCAAAATATCCAACCATTAAAAGAGAAGTTAAAATCGGACTAACACTAAGTAAAGATGAAAGAACCGATTTAATTAATCTACTTAAAGAATTTATTGATGTATTCGCTTGATTATATGAAGATATGCCAGGCATTAATAGGGAGATAGCTCAACACACAATACCATTAATTCTAGGAATGAAACCTGTAAAACAAAAGTTACGTCGAATGAAACCTGACGTAGCTCTTAAAATAAAAGAAGAAGTACAAAAACAAAAAACTGCAGGTTTTATTAGAGTATCTTAATACCCCGAATGGGTCGCAAATGTGACAGGCTAAAGTCGTATCACCTAATCAAAAGTATTACCTAAATCCTCTAACTAAAGTAGATAGGGAAGTAGGGTCGAATCCACAGGGAAACTGGTCTTTCTACTCCTAATTAATTAATATAGTCTAAGTTATTAAAGTAACCAATTTGTTGTATATAATGTGAAACTATTCTACGAAGATCAAGTTCAGGGAGAAAATTAATAATAAGAAGGCCTAGGGTCATAGGTTCACCAATAATTAATATTCCAGGATAAAACTCAATAATCAATCATCAATGCATTAATCAATCAGATCATAAAGGGCTTTCGCTACGTATTACAATCACAGAATTAATTTACCGGTATTAAATCTCATCTCTCGAATCTCGACCTAACCATTTATAAATTAATTTGCCTATTGAAACTAAGCCTAAACATCAATTCTCATCTCTCGAATCTCGAATCAATATTGCTAAACTCATACAATTAAATCTGGCCAAATCTAATTGCATAGCATTTAAACAATCAATAGGAAATCAATTAAGCATTAATAATCAACAACCACAAATTACCCCTTCATATTTATTAGATCCCCATAAACCCTAGAAGGAAAACTACTCAGACATAATTAAAATTAAGCAAAACATAATAATTAAACAAGACATGAAGGAAATAGAATGAATAAAATGCTGAGATTAATTAAGAGAGAAATCGTACCAAGACGGCGGAATTACAATAGAGTTGAGGAACTAGAAATAAAATAAAAGTCTAGAGAGAGAAAGTTGAGTAGAGAGAAGGAAGAGAATAAAAACTAGAGTAAGTAATAATGAAGAGGTGCTAATCTTGCCTAATAAAATTACATTAATACTAAGCAAGAATTATTCGCTAAAACAAAACTGAACGGAAAACACTAAACACCTAAAACTACACGCGCCCGGTCGGGCAAGGGGCCGCCGGACCGGGCCCGCCTTTTTTCCTCCTCTTCAAGCTTCTCGCGCCCGTCCGGGCGCGTCTCCGGGCGAACTGGTGCCTCGCCTCGCCCGGCCGGGCGCGCCTTCGGGCGGAGCTCCTGGTCCGGGCAGCTTGCTTGGGCCACCAAACGAAACTCGATTGGGCCTCTTTTCCTCGGCCCAATCCGAGTTTCCTCCTTGGATCTTCATACTCGAGCCCTTAATCACCGATTTGATCCCTCCAATCGGTCTTGGGCTATCGAACTGGGTCGCGGTCTTCCAATACTTTTAGATGCTCCTCAAAAAAACCCGGGAAAATGCTCCAAGTACGCAAATTCCTACAAAACTCAAGCAAAACTACCAAAGCACTGGAAAACACAAATTAGTAATAAAAGTGGCTCGTAGGAGCCAAAAACACTACCAATTACGACCAAGGGACGGGGATAAATATATATATAAAATGAACACATCAAACTCCCCCAAGCCAAACCTTTGCTTGTCCCTAAGCAAAGAGCTCCTCAATGAACAATAAAAACATGCCTCAACCCAATATAAAAATCAAGCACAAACGATTCAAGGCAAATCAAGCGAACATGCTTCAAAATCAACCAATCATATCCATTTAATCACCCTTCCTCCCCAACAATTGTCAAGTAGAGCAAACCACAAGAGCATATAGAATTCAAGACTAGTGCTCACACACTCAACCCTCATTTATGTGGCGAGTAAAAGATGTACTCGATCGCTCTCCAACCAACCCTTTTAATGTGAACAATGCCCTCCCAAACTCACAACACTCGTGTGTTTAAAAAGACATACACTCAACCTAGTAGTCGACTCGGAATATGTCAAGTCATAACTTGCATTGATAAACAACACTTTCACATTTACACAACTCTATGCACAAGGTCAAAAGGTCTTTTAAAGCTTGTAATGTAAGGGTAGGGTGAAAGGGTAGGATAAATTTGGGAATATGTGAGAGAAAAGCTATGCTAAAAGGGAGCCATATCTTAATAAACCCATGACCAAAAATAATGATCATATACATCTCCAACGTAACCAACTCCAACACAAATCCACCAAATATACTCCAATCATAAAAACCAAACCCAATACTTACAAAATTTCACTCATAAAAAATATGATAATATAAACTAGAGTGAATAAACAAACTTTGAACTCAACTCAAATATTTTACAATGAAACTCAATTTTTTTCTTTTCTTTTGATAAACCTTCACTTAGACAATTTGAATATCAAACTTTTTTCTTTTTGCTCTTTTTTTTCTTTTTTTTTTTCTAGAAGTTCACTTTTTTCTCTTTTTTTTCTACAGAACCGAACTTGTTGGCCCTTTTTACAGTGAAAGGACCCGACCACCTCGACTTCAACTTTCCTGGGAACAGTTTAAGCCTAGAGTTGAACAACAACACCTTATCACCCTCTTTGAATTATCTCGGAAGGATCATCTTGTCGTGCCATCTCCTAGTCTTCTCCTTGTAGACTCACGCACTATCATAGGCCATCAACCTAAACTCATCAAGTTGGTTAAGTTGTAGAAGCCTCTTTTCTCCCGCTAGCTTAGCATCCAAATTGAGCTCCTTAATTGCCCAATATGCCTTGTACTCTAACTCTACCGGAAGATGACATGCTTTACCATACACAAGTCTATAGGGAGTGGTACCTATAGGGGTCTTAAATGCGGTTCTATATGCCCAAAGGGTGTCATCCAACTTATCGCTCCAATCTTTCTTAGATTTTGCTACCACCTTCTCTAAGATGACCTTAATCTCGCGATTAGACACTTTGACTTGGCCACTAGTTTGGGATGGTAGGCTAGCCCTGTCCTATGGTAAACACCATACTTTTTTAGGAGGGTATCTAACTTCCGCTCATGAAAGTGGGATCCTCCGTCACTGATTATGGCTCTAGGCACTCCAAATCTAGGAAAAATAGTTTTCTTGAAAAGCCTATGGACCACCTTGGCATCATTGGTAGGAGTGGCAATGGCTTCTACCCACTTGGATACATAATCTACGGCGACTAGTATATAACGTTTCCCTCTAAAAGAAGGGAACGGTCCCATGTAATCAACACCCCAAACATCAAAAATTCCAACTTCCAAAATCCCAGTTTGAGGCATCTCATGCCGCCGCGAGATGTTGCCAGTCCTCTGGCAAGAGTCACAAGCCTGCACAAAAATGTTAGCATCCTTGAACATGGTGGGCCAATAGAATCCTGACTCGTTTATCTTGGCCACTGTTTTAGAGGGACCATGATGTCCTCCATAAGGTGAAGTGTGGCAGCTAGTGAGAATACCATGTACCTCCCATTCGGGGACACACCTGCGAAATAATCCATCTGCACACTCACGAAACAAAAAAGGATCATCCCAAAAATAATGTTTAACATCATACAGGAATTTCTTTTTTTGTTGGTAGGACAAGTCAAGAGGTAGAGTACCACCCACTAAATAATTTGCAAAATCGGCGTACCAGGGGTGTTGCTCTACAACTGCATACAGGTTGTCATCAGGGAATGAATCATCTATAGGGACAAAATCCTTACCCTCATCATACCTGATTCGTGACAAGTGATCTGCCACTACGTTCTCTGCACCCTTTTTATCCCTTATTTCAATGTTGAAATCCTGGAGCAAGAGAACCCACCGGAGTAGCCTAGGCTTTGATTCAGCTTTGACTATCAAGTACTTTAAAGCTGGATGGTCAGTAAAAACAATAACTTTAGAACCAACTAGATATGATCTAAACTTTTCTAAAGCATAAATGACAGCTAAAAACTCCTTCTCGGTGGTGGCATAATTCACTTGAGCCTCATCCAAAGTTTTACTAGCATAGTAGATAGCATGTAAAACTTTGTCCTTCCTTTGTCCAAGCACAGCTCCTAGAGCAAAATCGCTTGCATCACACATGATCTCGGAAGGAAGATTCCAATCGGGAGCACATATGATGGGTGCCGATATCAAAGCCTGCTTAATCCTGTCAAAAGCCTCAAGACACTCGTCAGTAAAAACAAAAGGGGCATCCTTAAGCAAAAGCCGAGTTAGTGGTTTAGCAATTTTAGAAAAATCTTTGATAAAACGGCGATAAAACCCCACATGACCCAAGAAACTCCTAACTCCCTTAACATTAACTGGGGAGGTAATTGCTCAATCACTGAAATCTTAGCTTTGTCTACCTGTATGCCCTTATCAGATACAATGTGACCCAGGACTACTCCCTCTGTCACCATAAAGTGACATTTCTCCCAATTTAAAACCAAGTTGCATTCTTCACATCTTTTCAGGATTTTAGCTAAATTAATTAGACATGAATCGAATGACGAACCATAGACACTAAAATCATCCATAAAGACTTCCATGATAGACTCTATGAAATCAGAAAATATGCTCATCATGCAACGTTGAAAAGTAGCAGGTGCATTACATAAACCAAAAGGCATTTTACGATATGCAAAAGTGCCATAAGGGCATGTAAATGCAGTCTTTTCCTGATCTTCAGGGTGGATCGGAATTTGGAAAAATCCCGAATACCCATCCAAATAGCAAAAGAACTTATGGTTAGCTAACCTCTCAAGCATTTGATCAATAAAGGGGAGAGGGAAATGGTCCTTTTTAGTGGCGACATTTAATCTACGATAATCAATGCACTTACGCCACCCTGTAACAGTTCTAGTGGGGATTAATTCATTTTTATCATTTTTAATCACAGTCATCCCACCCTTCTTAGGAACCACCTATACAGGACTTACCCATTTGGAGTCAGAAATAGGATAGATAATACCTGCATCAAGTAATTTCATAACCTCTTTCTTGACCACCTCTTGCATAATGGGATTCAACCTCCTCTAGGGTTGAATGCAGGGCTTGTAGTTGTCCTCTAAGTGTATCCTGTGCATACAAAAATCTGGGCTTATACCCTTGAGATCATCAATACTGTACCCTATTGCCCTTTTATGGGTTCGGAGAACCTCTAGAAGTTGGGAAGTTTGTGGGTCATCAAGTGCAGTGCTAATGATCACAGGGTGCATTTCCTGCTCATCAAGAAAAACATATTTTAAATGAGAAGGGAGAGGTTTTAGTTCAGGTTTCTTTACCTCTGCAGGTTTCGATTCCTGAACTAATTTTACTACCTTCTTATTCTCCTTGTCATCAAGTTCTTCTATGGCAAGAGCTTTCTCAATAATATCCACCTCCTTGCTCCAGACACTCGCATCACCTGCAGACAAATTACCACAAAGTATTTCTTCCAAGGGATCCCTTGCAAGAATCTGTGTCAAGCTATCATCACAAATATCATCCATTATATCAATAACATCAATCAAACAACAGTTTTCCTCAAGCATAGGACCTTTTAAAACCTTCCCTAAATTAAAAGTAATATTATCATCACCAACAGATAGGGTTAGTTTACCATTTTTAACATCTATAATGGCTCCTGCAGTATGGAGAAAAGGCCTACCTAATATAATGGGTATTTGTGTATCCTCAGCCATGTCTAAAACAACAAAATCAACAGGGATGAAAAATTTACCAACTCTAACAGGGACGTCCTCTAAAATACCTAGGGGATATTTAACAGAACGGTCTGCCATTTGCAAAGTAATATTAGTAATTTTTAATTCACCCATATTCAATTTAGAAAAAAAGACGATGGCATTACACTAACAGAAGCACCCAAATCACATAATGCTTTATCTATGAAGACATTACCAATATGACAAGGGATAGAAAAACTACCAGGATCCTTTAATTTAGGGGGAGATTTATTTTGTAACAATGCACTACACTCCTCAGTAAAAGCTACAGTTTCTACCACATTAAAGGCCCTCTTCCTAGTCAAAATATCTTTCATAAATTTAGCATATGCAGGAACCTGTGTAATAAGTTCAGTAAAAGGAACCGTTACCTGCAAATTTTTAACAACCTCTAGAAACTTACCAAACTGCTTGTCCAACTTAGTCTTTAGTTGGCGATTAGGGAATGGTAATTTGATAACTGGTGGTGCTTCCCTACTCTTCCCTTGGGGTGCATCCTTCCCTGAGGTTGTACCCTGCAATGAATCATCAAAAATATTAGCATCAGGAATTTTACCCTGCAGCCCTGCAGGGGAAATTGGTACAACGGAATCAGGATTAGCAATATTAGTTAATTCAGGTTCATCCTCTTTGGGCATCTGGGGCCCATCGTAGTGTGAACCACTCCTTAGGGTGATTGCATTAGCATGATCCGTAGGTTGAATTCCCTGCGCTGGTAAAGCTCCCTGCTGACGAGATTGAAGGGTAGAGGACAATTGGGCAATTTGGGTGTCCATGACTTTATTATGGGCTATAATAGAGTCAATCTGTTGGTCTCTACTCTCCATATGTTTTTGCATACTAGTCAGCATTGCCCTAATTTCTGATAAAGCAGGGTCAGAAGATGTAGTAGGGGGTTGTGATGGGGGCATCTGGTTAGCATGAGGATGGTAATATTTCTGCTGTGGAGGGGGTACTTGTTGTGGTTGTTGTGGAGGTGGAGGATTTTGAACATTAGTGCTACGGTAAGATAGGTAGGGATGGTTCCGGTAGCCAGGATTGTAGGAATTGGAGTATGGGTTATTTTGCTTGTAGGTTTGAAAAGCATTAACTTGCTCCATTGAACTCCTGCAATCTTGTTCATAATGACCTACACTTCCACAATTTTCACAAAAAGCATCATTAGCATTATTAGAAACAGCAGAAACATTAGCAACAGAATTAGGATTGTTAGTAGTAAGATTATCTAGTTTCTGACAAATAGAAGTAAGCTGGGCTTGCAATAAAGTGACTGAATAAACATGATGCTTGCCCTTGTTAGCATAACCTCTAGCATTCCCATATTGGGAATTATGGATTGCCATATCTTCAATAACCTGACCTGCATCATCAACATTTAAATTCATAAATCTACCGCTAGCTGCGGAATCTAAAATTGTCCTAGATGCATTTCCTAAGCCATTGTAAAAAGCTTGAATCAACTGCCACTTCGCCAAATTGTGGTGGGGACACTCCCTCTGCAGATCCTTGAATCTTTCCCAAGCTTCATATAATGCTTCATCTGTC
Source organism: Chenopodium album (assembly GCF_948465745.1). Classification (NCBI taxonomy): domain Eukaryota; kingdom Viridiplantae; phylum Streptophyta; class Magnoliopsida; order Caryophyllales; family Amaranthaceae; genus Chenopodium; species Chenopodium album. The sequence continues at coordinate 22,971,516 of NC_137857.1, read as the reverse complement.
TCTTGGGCAAAATTCTGGATAGCGCTTCTCAATAAAGCTGTTTTCTCTGCAGGGTAATATTTATTATAAAAATTCAACGCAAGAGTCTCCCAGTTAGTAATACCAAGTGCAGCTCTATTCAAACCATTAAACCATAATTTAGCTTTTCCACATAAAGAAAAGGGAAAAAGAATCTCCCTGATTTGATCCTGCGTTACCCCATTTTGCCTAATAGTATTGCAGTATTGACAGAAATCTGCAATGTGAAGATTAGGATCTTCACCCTTTGCTCCACTGAATTGCTTTCTTTCTATCATCGTTATGAACTGGGGCTTGATCTCGAACTGGACTCCCTCGAGATCGGGCGTAGGAGAAAGATGTGGAAAATCCGTCAGGGATGGTTGCGAATAATCGTTAAGCTTGCGAGGTGGAGGTGGTGGTGGTGTACCCATCTCTAATTCTGAATCAGAAGAATGCTCCGAATCACTAGAAGTAGGTAATGGATTTCTAGGAATATTATTACTCCCAGAACCTGCTAGGATCTGCCTATAAAAATTCTTCTGTCTATGAAACGAGCGTTCGATCTCAGGATCGAATGGAATGTAACCTGATCTGGAACACTAGGGCATAAACAAAGAACTAAAAAAACAGATATTAGAACTACCTCAAAGAACTAATGTCCTTTGAGGCAAAAGGGAAAAAAATAATCTAAACTACAAAAACAATTAGAAATAAAAATAAAATCGTTTCCCCGGCAACGACGCCAAATTTTGACAGGCTAAAGTCGTATCACCTAATCAAAAGTATTACCTAAATCCTCTAACTAAAGTAGATAGGGAAGTAGGGTCGAATCCACAGGGAAACTGGTCTTTCTACTCCTAATTAATTAATATAGTCTAAGTTATTAAAGTAACCAATTTGTTGTATATAATGTGAAACTATTCTACGGAGATCAAGTTCAGGGAGAAAATTAATAATAAGAAGGCCTAGGGTCATAGGTTCACCAATAATTAATATTCCAGGATAAAACTCAATAATCAATCATCAATGCATTAATCAATCAGATCATAAAGGGCTTTCGCTACGTATTACAATCACAGAATTAATTTACCGGTATTAAATCTCATCTCTCGAATCTCGACCTAACCATTTATAAATTAATCTGCCTATTGAAACTAAGCCTAAACTTCAATTCTCATCTCTCGAATCTCGAATCAATATTGCTAAACTCATACAATTAAATCTGGCCAAATCTAATTGCATAGCATTTAAACAATCAATAGGAAATCAATTAAGCATTAATAATCAACAACCACAAATTACCCCTTCATATTATTTATTAGATCCCCATAAACCCTAGAAGGAAAACTACTCAGACATAATTAAAATTAAGCAAAACATAATAATTAAACAAGACATGAAGGAAATAGAATGAATAAAATGCTGAGATTAATTAAGAGAGAAATCGTACCAAGACGGCGGAATTACAATAGAGTTGAGGAACTAGAAATAAAATAAAAGTCTAGAGAGAGAAAGTTGAGTAGAGAGAAGGAAGAGAATAAAAACTAGAGTAAGTAATAATGAAGAGGTGCTAATCTTGCCTAATAAAATTACATTAATACTAAACAAGAATTATTCGCTAAAACAAAACTGAACGGAAAACACTAAACACCTAAAACTACACGCGCCCGGTCGGGCAAGGGGCCGCCGAACCGGGCCCGCCTTTTTTCCTCCTCTTCAAGCTTCTCGCGCCCGTCCGGCCGGAAAACTGGGTTCAAATACAAAACTGAACGGAAAACACTAAACATCTAATTCTATTATTAAACTTCTTACAAAAACTGGGTTTAAATAGGTATAAGAAGAGAGAGAAAATCGTCGAAATCCGATCGGAAAAGACCCACGTCGGTGCGGCCGCACAACAGAGGATGTGCGCCCGCACCACCATGATGTGCGCCCGCACCACCATGGTGTGCGGCCGCACATCCTTCGTGTGCGCCCGCACCTTCTGCGCGTGCGGCCGCACTCAGCTGGGCTTCTTCGAATCTTCAACTCTTCAAGCTCAAGGGGTGCACACAAGATTTATGATGGTGATGGAGGACAAGGTAGGCAGTAGCTAAGGCTTAATATTGAGGGCACATAGTTCCTTTGAAGGGAGCACAAGAGAAGAGCCAAGACTTGGAACTTCCACTTCTTTGCATCTTGAGCTTCCCAAATTCCATGAACTTGATCCAAAAGCTTCTTCCACCATAGTGGATCACCAAAATCAAGACCCGAACCTCGTCCAATACCTACAACCACGAAAATAGAGCAAATAAAGAAGAAAAGGCTAGAAAACCAACGAAATGCACAAAAGCTACAAAATAAGAGAAGAAAGGTAAAACTAAGCAACAAAGCATAAAACTAAGCACTTATTAAGCATGAAAGCTATGAAAAGAGAATAGAAAGGACCTAAATGCTCGTCAAATGTATGCCATTTATGACGCACATCAAATACCCCCAAGCTTACCTTTTGCTCGTCCTCGAGCAAAACAAAACCAAGGGAGTGGAAATGACGAGCTTATTCAAACAAACTAAAGAAGAGACGAGATGAGAATATACACTAACTCACTTTCGTAGGAATCACGGTCAATTTAGCAACTAATGACAAGCCATTTAAACCCCTAGATCGCCCTAGAGGACGAGTGATGCTCTCGTAAGGGTATCCTAAGAGTTTACCCATAACTCTCATAATAATACAAACAAGGCAAAGCATGAAAAAGAAAACAAAATACAAGAAAAGCAAACAAATGTTCATGAAAGGACTTTTGCAATTGTACAAGCACAAGTGGATGCAAATCTTTCTAAACAAGTAAGGGAGTGCATGTTCCAAGATACCCAAGGTTGATTGAAACATAAATATGCTAAGCATAGGAACTAGCTTTCACAATCCACTTTCATCCCAAACGATCTTACCGCGTTCTTCCTAATAGCTTCAAATCGACCTCAAATGAGCATCCCAATGATTCCATGAAGGAACCGGAAAAAGAGAACTTTTAGGCTACTCGACATCTTGACTTTTGCATCCCCTCTCCCTATTCCTAAAACTCACATTCCTCTCCACCGATGAGTGACTCAACCATTTAGGTCAAAAGGTCTTTCCCCAAGGTTGTAACGTTAAGGCAATAAGGGTGAAGGTAGGCTAAAAATTTGAAATTTGGTGGTTTTCCTAAAAGTGAAGCAAAGAACGACCAATTCTTAGAATCACAATCAAGTAGTCACCAAACAAAAACAAACTAACACCCCCAAGCTTATTCAAAGCTATAAATCACAAACATATACACAAAAAGCGTGAGAACGCTTCCCCCCAAGCTTAAATGGAGCATTGTCCTCAATGCTCAAAAAGGGAGAAAACTCACATCAAAATGTTTTTTGAATTTTTCATTTTTCTCTTTTTTTTTTAATAATGCTTTGTCCTTGCCTCTTTTAACATTGGACGGCTTTTTCGATTTTGCACTTATTTGTCCATGCCTTTTATAATATAGGACGGCTTTTACTCATACTCATTTGCCATTATTCACAAAGAAATCATAACACAATCTTGCTTTCATAAGAACCAAACATTTCAACTTCTCCACCACAAACTCCATCAAGTATGATCAATTGCTTCACAAAAACCAAGAAAAGAAAGAAAAATGAAACAAAAGGCCAAAGATCTAAAGATGTGGCTTGAAAAGAAGGTATAAGGCTCAAATGGTTGCAAGAAGGCAAATGTAAACCCAAAAATAAAGATGAAACGAACTATCCTAAAAATGAAAAATACCACCCCGAAAAAGGTGCCTTTGTCCTCCCTAAACGTTTCGGTCTCGATTCAAGATCTACGAGTCAAGTTTCAAGATTAGGTTTGTAAGAAGTCAAGGATCCATGCCGCTCATGCAAATATAGGTAGAAGGCTTGAAAAACATAGAACTCACATGGTTGTAGCAAAAACTCACTATTGGTGTCAAATCGACTATAGGAAGCAACTACCAAACGGGCCACAAACAAGTAGAATCCGGCTTCAAGTTCCCACTAGTTCTAACCAACTACCTTAGCATGCTTTATCCTAGAATAAACCAAGCGTACTCTCAAACCGTGCACACCGTTACCATTTAGGAAGAAAAGCATTCAATTATACAAGTCCAAATGTTATTATGTCCAAAGCAAGAACAAAACAAAACACATTGCAAATTTGCCTTGATAGAAACAAAAATCTTTTTGGAGTTTTTCAAAATATAAGAAACATGGAAAAGCATATACAAAGGTGCATAACACATGAGGATCAACATCCCACCAAACATGATAGAATACCCTCCCCCAAGCTTGAATGAGACAATACACTCAAACATAAATCATATAATCCATGGGAGGGGAAAACAAGGAGATTAATCCAACATACCAACATATGTCCAACAAGTCATTATCCACTAGAGAAAGAGCAAGAAAAGATATTACCGGATACTAGGTGGGTGTAAATACCCGCAAATGACCAAATTAAACCTTTCAAAGCAAATTTCTCAAGAATTGAACCTTGTCTTTATATGCTCGCAAAGATAGGAATCAACCTTCCTTCATTCTTGATCCAAATCGAAGCACCAAAGTATATCAAGTCATGTACCTAGCAAAAGGCACACAAAAATTTCCATGAGAGAAAAATCTATTCTAAAAAGAAAAGGAAAATCTAATCTAAAACACGGGTTACTTCCCGAGAAAGGCTTGCTTAAGGTCTAAGCTTGACCGCTCTAGTAAAATAATAATTCAACGCACGCAAGAGCTTGTCAAATGCACTACTACACATTTCATAAGAAAGTAAGTGTGTACATGACAAAAATAAGGCATGCAACAAGCATAGTGCACACCTATGAGGAGAGAGATGCCAAGAGAAGGAAGAAGAATCAAAAGAAAACTCAACAAAATAAGAAGAAGAAGAAAAAGAGGAAGAAAAGGAAAAAGAAGGCAAACTCTCCTCAAAATATTTTTGGGTGGCATCGTCACCCTTTTCCGAAATTGGAGACAAATGAGCCACATTCAAATCTTCATAGACATAAGGATCCCCAATAGGCTTACCAATAAAGGAAGGGAGAAAAATAGGGCAATAAGGGATGTGATTAAACTTTTGAGAGAAAGGGGTATGAGAAATAGGCAAAGGGTTAGCTACTCCCTCAACATAAGGTCTCACATCACCAATGAGGGCATGAAAATTAATCATAGAATCCTCAAAAGAAGAACACTCATGATCACCATCTCCCTCAAACATCCAACTCCCAAGAGGAACCACATAATCTCCTCCACTACCTTCATGAACAATAGCTCCCTCAACTTCCTTAAAGCCTAGAGTCTAAAAACCATGCATGAATGGAGGCAAATTAATTTCAAAATCATCTCTCTCCCATGAAGCATCATCAATGAACTTGCTTAAAAGGCTATGCCTATTCCCTATGCACTCAACAAACACATTTTTCATAACCTCAAACGAGTCCAAATACTCATGGATAGAAGAGTCACATTCATACACTTGAAACTCATCACAATTAACAAAGGAAGAGATGTCTAGACTTAAAATTTCATCAAACTCATCATCACTCTCGACTCTCTCTCCTTTACTCTTATGCTCAACAATAGGATCCTCACACATTCTTGGTTGCTCGAAATTACCATCATCACCCTCAACACACACATTGGATTTGTAACTTTCACACATAAGCATCAAAGATGACAATTGGCTTCCTAGCTCTTCATTTCTCCTTCTTCCCTCCTCAAGACGCTCCTCACTCTTTTTCATCATCTCCAATTGACTTCTTAAACAATTAAGAGTCGACTCTTTTGTAGGCCCAAGATCATCACGAAGCTCAACATGCCTAATTTGAGTTTCCATGGTAGCAATAAGAGATTCAAAAGGAGTAGGAGATTGAGGCTCAACAAGAGAAGAAGAAGTACAACCAAAAGTGGGATCATCATCATTACAAACATGAGCATTTTCATCAAAAAGGGGGTTGGGGGCATTTTCAAATGTATGAGATTTGTTAGCTTGAACATGCAACACATTATCATGAACAAATGAGGAAATAGAATTGGAAGCATTTGTTCTAGGTTCAACTATGGGGTCATGTGACACATCATGGTAAATCATGCTAACATTGGAAGAATTTACACATTGCATATCAAAAATGGAAGCACGTTTACCCTTATTATAGACTTCCCAAGCAAACCAAACATAAAATTTCCAAGCATCCTCAATAGAAAATGCTCTAAAATCACCATTATGCATTCCTTCAACTATATCCCTAGTTTGCTCATTCAAACCATGATAACAAATCTCACAAGCTTCCCAAAGACTACAACACTTATAGTCAAAAAATTCCTTAAGTCTATTGAAATAATCACAAAAAGGCTCATCATCATGTTGAGAAAAAGATAGAGATGCCATTTTTACAAAGGAAACAAAAACAAAATAAAAGAAAAGTATACACAAAGACCTAGACTCAAGCAATCAAAAACACTCAAACATAGACACCGTTCCCCGACAACGGCGCCATTTTGACGTGAGGAAAACTAGGTCGTTGGACTAATCCTCCTAGCCAAACAAAATTTATAAACACTCAACAAACCTAAATACAAGTATAGAGGTAAGTTAAGGGTCGAACCCAAAGGAACAGTAATGTCTAAGTGCTTCCAATTATGTACCTAAGCTAGGTCGAAGGTGAAAGGTAAAAGAGGACACTAACAACTACTAAGACAAAGAAATCAAACAAATAAAATGCTAGGGATTAGGATTCACTTATAATAGCAATGAACAATGCAAATTGGTTTAGGAGGTTGACTAAGTCAAACAATGTGAGGGAAGATCAATTATGCAACCAAAAGAGCATATCAAGCTATTCTCCTAGAGGTCTAACTAGCGTCAACTACGATAAACTCTAACTAGGAAACATCACAAGACACCTCAATCGTGTAATTGCAAGCCGCAAATCAATGGTCCGTATCAATGTGAACTTACAATGCAATCTAGTGTGAATAACTAGGGTGATCAAGCCTAAATCAAACACACACATGCACATAATCAATTAACCAATTTAATCACATCATCAACTCCATCAAAATCCCCAATCTACATCAATCCATTACATAATATAAGCTTCACCAAATCCCTAACCAAACAACTACTCTAGCAACATCATCAATTCAACCAACAACTAAAGAAATCAACAATCAAAGAAGAACAATTACTCTAATCAAACATCAATCATCAAATCATCAAATTCTAATCAAAATCAAACAATCTAAACATGAATACTAAATAAAACAATAAATGAGATAGAGTTTAGATATGCTCATTGATAATAGAGTAGATCTCCAATACAATTGTCACCATTGGATATTCAATCTCTCAATCACCATTGAAATTCTTCACTTTCTCTCTCTAAAATCTACTCCTAAAACTAACCCCTAAATCTAGAGAGAGAAGCTCTCAACTAAGCTAAGAATATGATCTAATTCTATTATGAAAACTTCTTACAAAAATTGGGTTCAAATAGGTATAAGAAGAGAGAGAAAATCGTCGAAATCCGATCGGAAAAGACCCACGTCGGTGCGGCCGCACAACAGAGGATGTGAGCCCGCACCACCATGATGTGCGCCCGCACCACCATGGTGTGCGGCCGCACATCCTTCGTGTGCGCCCGCACCTTCTGTGCGTGCGGCCGCACTCAGCTGGGCTTCTTCGAATCTTCAACTCTTCAAGCTCAAGGGGTGCACACAAGATTTATGATGGTGATGGAGGACAAGGTAGGAAGTAGCTAAGGCTTAATATTGAGGGCACATAGTTCCTTTGAAGGGAGCACAAGAGAAGAGCCAAGACTTGGAACTTCCATTTCTTTGCATCTTGAGCTTCCCAAATTCCATGAACTTGATCCAAAAGCTTCTTCCACCATAGTGGATCACCAAAATCAAGACCCGAACCTCGTCCAATACCTACAACCACGAAAATAGAGCAAATAAAGAAGAAAAGGCTAAAAAACCAACGAAATGCACAAAAGCTACAAAATAAGAGAAGAAAGGTAAAACTAAGCAACAAAGCATAAAACTAAGCACTTATTAAGCATGAAAGCTATGAAAAGAGAATAAAAAGGACCTAAATGCTCGTCAAATGTGTGCCATTTATGACGCACATCACCCCACCCGCCCCATCCCCACCTCATACCTACATCTATATATCTTTTAAAGCAAAATTACATACTTTTATACTATTTATAAAATAATTACTTGAAATACTAGTACAATATTAATCTACTTTGTATGACACTTATATTATAACACAAAAATGTGTGTAGAATGTTTTGTTTTATAATTCGTATTAATTATGTAAGATTTTTTATTTGAGATACGGAGATTAGGTGGATCTCGGGTGGGGATTAGGCGGGTCTTTGGTGGGGATAAGGTGGGGATGGATATCCAAGTGGGGGTGGGGCGGGGATGGTTTTGGAGTTGTACCCGGTGGGGCGGGGATGGGGATGAAAATTGGACCCGCCGCGGGGATGGGGATGGGGATGGGGATGAAAATATTAGGTGGGGATGGGGATGGGAAGGCCAACATCCGCCCCACCCAAATCAGCTCAATTAAAAAGATCAAAGCTTATCTCTCGAATCCTCCTGTATTAGCTCCAGCACTCCCAGGAATACCTCTAAGGTTATACTTAACCGTTACAAAAGAAACAATGGGAGCCATGCTTGCGCAAGAGGTAGAAGATAAAGAAAATGACATCTACTACCTAAGTAAGAAAATGCATGAGTATGAGACACGCTATACGCCATTAGAAAAGTTGTGCCTCGCATTGGTGTGGGCCATGACTAAATTAAGGCACTACATGCTTGTACACACGGTTTATGTAGTATCACGAATGGATCCCCTCAAATATCTATTTGAAAGATCTACACTTAACGGGCGTATCTCAAGGTGGATAGTTAACTTAGCCCAATTTGATATAAGATTCATGCCTCAAAAGGCAATCAAAGGATCAGTGGTATCGGATTTTCTAGCAAATTTCCCAATAGAAGATTCGACACCATTAGAAGCGAACGAATTTCCAGATGAGGATTTAATGATGACGGAAGATGATACATGGACTTTATACTTTGATTGAGCCTCAAACCAAAAAGGATGTGGCGTAGGAGTCTTACTAGTATCACCCAAAGAGGAACATGTTCCCATATCGATAAAGTTAGATTTCGACATTACCAACAGCGCAGCCGAATATGAAGCATGCGTGGTAGGCCTCGAAACTGCTTTAGCCTTAGGAGTAAAGAAACTCCGGATTTTCGGAGATTCTTGGTTGATCATTAATCAAATCTCAAAGAGATGGAAGGTTAGGAGTGAAAGCTTAGCTCCCTACCAAACGTATCTGGAAACCCTCACGGATCAGTTGGAAAAGGTGGAATACACCTATCTACATAGAGAGGAAAACCAATTTGTCGATGCCTTGGCAAGACTAGCCTCAATGGTTAGGATTCCTAAGGAAATTGAGCAAATGCCTTTGACTATAGAAAAAAGGCATAAACCAGCATACATTCAAGCTATAGAAGACGATGAAGTGATTCAAGAAGAAGAACAAGAAGAAGAACCATGGTTTACGGACATACTAAATTATGTCACCAAAGGAGAATATCCTCCTCATGCTGACAAAGGGCAAAAAGAGCCCTAAGGCTTTTGGCTTCCCAGTTTGTACTCATAGGAGATGAGTTACACAAACGGGTACCTAAAGGTCGAGCTTTATTATGTGTAGGTAAAAAAGATACTCAAAGAGCTATGAGAGTAGTCCATGAAGGAATATGTGAAACACATGTTAATGGCAAAATGCTAGTCCAAAAGATAATGCGAGAAGGGTATTATTGGACTACCATGAATAGGGATTGTCATCAATATGTAAAAAGATGCCCCAAATGCCAAATTTATGCAAATTTACAACATGTTCCACCATCTGTCCTCTACACATATACTTCACCATGGCCTTTCTCTACATGGGGAATTGACATAATTGGAAAAATCACGCCTCCTGGGACAGGAGGTCATGAATACATCCTAGTTGCAATAGATTACTTCACAAAGTGGGTAGAAGCACAATCATAGGCTAAACTCACCGCAAAACATGTAGCACTCTTTATCGAAAGGAAATACGCCATTCAACCTAGTATATGGAATGGATGCCGTACAACCTGTAGAATTAGAAATACCTTCTCTACGCATTGCGTTAGAAAGTAAACTCGATGAAGTCGAATGGACTAGAGCATGGTATGAAGAGTTAATTCTACTCGATGAAAAACGACTAGAAGCTCTACACCATACCCAATGCTATCAAACTCGTATGGCTAGACATTTCAATAAGAAGGTCAAGACTAGAAATATCAAGGTTGGGGACTTGGTATTAAAAGCACTAAGAAAAAATGTTTTAGACCCAAGAGGCAAATTTAGGCCTAATTGGTCCGGACCATACATTATCAAAACAATCTTGTTAGGGGACGCAGCTAAATTAACTGACATGGATGGCAATGAGTTTTCAAATATGACAAATCTTGACCAACTTAAGAAATACTACCCGTAATTACTTGAGTAAAACACTCAAGAGAGCTACGTTTGACCTGATTCCTTAAACAAAGGATACGTAGGCAAACCCAAAAGGGTGCGACCACTTTAATTTTTCAAAATCTCGCATCCTAGAATTAAAAAATTCGCGTCTGCAAAGTTACAAGACTGGCGCCAAAAAAAGAACTCTGTCGCTAGACGACAACTTTGTCGCCAGGCGACAGAGGCAAAATGTCGGGGACAGATATTTAATCAGTAGCGCTAAGTTTCTGCGAGTGTCTGGGTAGATTTTGTATATTCTGGAAATTTGTTCGGCTTCCGTACTCGAAGAAATTCCCCGAAAATAAATATTTTAATTGTTTTCATTGCTTTAAATATAAAGTTAATTTAAATAAAAGCTGAAATTTTATTGATTAATGAAGAAATTACATTATTGATAAAGTAAAACTTAAAAATTAACTAAAAACAAATTGAAATTGTCTAATAAATCAAAGGAAAAGCAATGCTCTAATCTTTTTTCTCTTTCTTAATTAACGTGGGGAAAACTAGGTTGTTGGGCTAATCTTCCCTAAGCCAAACAAAATTTATAAACACTCAACAAACCTAAATACAAGTATAGAGGTAAGTCAAGGGTCGAACCCAAAGGAACGGTAATGTCTAAGTGCTTCCAATTATGTGCCTAAGCTAGGTCGAAGTCAAGGGGTAAAAGATGACTCTAACAACTACTAAAACGAGGAAACCAAACAAATAAAGAGCTAGGGATTAGGATCCGCAAATAATAGCAATGAACATAGCAAATTAGAATGGAAAATGACTAAGTCAAGCAATGTGAGGGAAGATCAAACAAGCAACCAAAAGAGCATATCAAGTTATTCTCCTAGAGGTCTAACTAGCGTCAACTACGATAAACTCTAGCTAGGAAACATCACAAGACACCTCAATTGTGTAAATGCAAGCCACAAATCAATGGTCCGTATCAATGTGAACTTACAATGCAATCTAGTGCAATAATCAAAGTTAGCTACTCTCTAATTAATCACACACATGCACATGATCAATCAACCAAGTTTAATCACATCATCAACTCCATCAATTATCCCCAATTTACATCAATTCATTACATCATAAGCTTCACCAAATCCCTAACCAAACAACTACTCTAACATTATCATGAAATCATCCAACAACTAGAGAAATTAACAATCAACGATCTAAGAAGAACAAATCCACTAATCAAAGATCAAATATCAATATAAAACCAAACAAACATGAATATCAAAGATCAATCATCAATCATCAAATTCCAATCAAAATCAAACAATCCAAACAATGAATATTAAACAAAGCAATAAATGAGATAGAGTTTAGAAATGCTCTTTGATAATAGAGAAGATCTCCAATACAATTGTCACCATTGAATCTTCAATCTCTCAATCACCATTGAAATTCCTCACTTTCTCTCTCTAAGATCTACTCCTAAAATTAACCCTAAAAACTAGAGAGAGAAGCTCTCAACTAAGCTATGAAAATGATCTAAAAAAATCTAATTCTCTAATTATCTAATTATTTCTCTCTCTACCCAAATATGGGTATTTATGAATACAAGGATAAAAGAAAATAAAATAGAAAATAAAAATCCCTACCTTATAAAAAGTGGGAAAATACTCTTATGAATAGTGTTAGGACATTTTTAACCCTGAAAATGTTTAATTACCTTTATACCCCCATTAATGTTGTACGAGTAGTTTATGAATAATCAATGTATTTATTTTATTGCTAATTTGTTATTATTGATCAATTTCACAACATGGGTTTTATCGTTAATTTAATTGCTCACTTGTCAGTATAATCAATTTAGGATTGCTTTAATTATTCTAACCTTCATAAGTAATTTGTTTTTTAAAAAACCTAACCTTTATAAGTATGAATATGAGAGGTTTTGATTTTACATTCTTTCCTATATGAAGCACAAGGAACTATAGAAGCAAGCATTTGTCCAATATAGTGCAAAAGCAACTATGTTGAAACTGAAACTGATATATGAGAAATCAGGCTCAAGTGTGGGTTGGTGAATCGGTTATATTTCGGACAGTAAGAGAAAACCGATGTCCATGATTTTGATATAAGTTTACAAGGGTATTGGTTCATTTAAAAAAGTTCATGAAAGTGAAATCCAAAAGATCATATGAGTAGTTCTAAAAAAAATAATAAAAAAAAAAACTAGAAGCTAAGACAATGGTTGGTCAAATACAATAACTAGAAAGTTATTCAAGAGATTGCGGTATTGATGCTATTGAGATAGTTTAGTTAGTTTGGTGACTCTTAAGGTTCAGCAATAATTGCCCAAGTTTTTACTCATTTGAACTGAAGACTAGCTTGGTAGAAATTTGAATTGGGAATGAACTTGATTAACAATTTCACACAGGCAATCACTCAACATCTACTGTTATTAATCCTTGGACCTTATTTCTCCACTTAACTTAGGGTCTATTCTCATTAACTGAACTGAGATGAACTGAATTGAACGAGAGTTTTGATTAGTTCAAGATTTCAATCTTTATCCAGAGTTCTTAGAGCCTTCTGATCTTGCTACCGACTTAGGACACACTATGTTCGTTGATTCAGAAAGCATTAAGATATGTGAACTGAACTTATTAGAGTTGAACTAAACTGAACTGAAATGAATATTTTATGAGAGAAGGAAATTAGGAGCTGAACTGTACTGAACTGAAAATAATCGTATGTGAACAAACCCTTAGTTTTTGAGGTTATTTGGTCCATTTTTTCCACTGCATTTTTTATCGATTCAAGAAAATAACTTCATTATTTTTGTTTCTTTAACAAAATAAATAATGACTTATAATATTAATTTACTCTGTAATCATTGTTAAATGACATTACTGTAATTATTACGATCATAACATTAACCGATTAAAACTTAAAGTGAGGTGTATTGGTATCTTATATGAATACAAGAAAAATATAGACATGTGATGTCCTGCTAATTGAACCATTTCAATCTTTACTTTAAATATAGCAAACATTTCCATGTCTAGAACTCAATACTTTATACAACTCCTTCACTAATTCTAGAGTAATTTGCTAAAGTTTTGAGCATTGCTAAGATACATGGCATTCAACATATTAATCGCATTTGTACAAATAGTTATAATAAAATATATATGCAAACATGCATAAGGTATTAAGACTAACTGCAATAACTCAACTTGAAACACTACCTATACCGCGCGCATCGCGCGCGTAGGATCCCCTAGTAAAGAGAAAAGGAAAAGGAAAGAAATGATAATAAAATAAAAATAAGAAAAGGAAAAGAAAGTAAAAAGGAAAATAGAAAATTAATAGGAAAATAAAATAAAAGCAAAATCCCCAAATAAGGAATCAGGAGGGCTTCGAATTGCTGCTCTAATATTGGGAATTATCCCATGCTTTGCACAGCCATTCCCCTAATCACGAACAATCAGAGCCGTTCATCATCATCAAACTTCATCAATCAATCTTCAATTCGAACCCAGCTGAGTGCGGCCGCACTAGATGAGTGTGCGCCTGCGCCTACTGAGGTTCGAATGAAGGTGGAGCTGCGGGAGGAGTGTAGACACCCATTTGTGTCTCCCCAAAACCAAACCCAGTGATGAATTCCTTGCACGTTGTGTTATTATCGAATTAGGTGAAAGTGATTTGAAAGTCAAGTGTTGCGGTTTAGTTTTAATTAAATTCTTTTCTCTCTGTTTTTGAAAATGACTTTATTTATTTGAAAATAGCCGAACCAGTTTAGTTTGGTCCATAATTAAGGTCCAATAATAGTGTAGATGGATGGGGCTCGAAAAGACCTTTCCAACGATATATTATAAGCCCGATTCCGATGAATATTGAGGAAGTTATGGCCAAAATACTAAACTGGGTCTGGTTAATTATTTTAATACGGCCCAATGATCTAGAGGAGGGCCCAATATTAATTATTATTCCTAAAATTATTAGGATTAATTATAGTTTTCTAGAAGTTTCTAGAAAGTTCTTTTTAATTCTAATATTATTGGATTTAATAATTAATTATCTTTAAAAGGTTTTTATTTGGGATAAAATATTATTTTGTTATCTTAAAAATCAGGAAATCCAAATTGATATCCTATATCAACAAGGAGCGTTGATATAGGGGCGGCGTTGTCATTTCACTCATTAAATGAAGGTCAAAATTGGAACAGAAAAGAAAACCCCTTGAAACCCCGTTATATGCTTAGGGTTTTTTATAGATGTGGGGTCTTTACCTTCTTCCAAGCCATACATTGTCTTCATCTTTGTCATGAGAGAGAAACAAAAAAGCAAGCTCACATAGTACATAAAAATGGCAAAATCGATAAGCATGAACAACTTCAATGGAGAAGGAAGCAAACCTTGCCTCTAAGGGTTAACCATGCCCCAATTTATCTAATTTTTCTAGGGTTTTCGTTTAATTCCACGGCGAAGCCGCCGAAAATTAAAGGTGAAAGAGGGTGAATTAGATAGGGGACAGCAAGTTACTAGGTAATTTCAAGCATTCAAGCATGGAGCCATGGCAATTGGTGGTTTGGACTTTTCATTTTTTTCGGATTGGGAGTTGCAAAATTCCAGTTTGTGTACTACTGTTTGGGTAGCCTTGAACACCATACCTAAAATTCAAGAAACCACGTGCATAAATTCAGCTCAGATGAATCGATTTGGAGCAAGATTGACCTGGAATTGCGCCATTGATGTTGTTCCAATGTAACTTCTATCTGTATTGTGGTTTCTCTCTCCTAAAGGGGCTTTTCCAAAACGGGCTCATAAAAGTAGATAAAACGGTGTCCTAGTCAGCCTTAGTAGTACAAATACTATATTTTACTAAAAGTAAGTCTAATAATTGCGGAAATGCCACTATATCAACGAAAATTCGTTGATATAGGATATCAATGGGGTCTGGCTCCTTAAAAATATGTATTTTATCTTCTGTACGGATTCCGTAGATCAAGTTGATTAAAGATCGGATTCCGCGTGAAGAAAAACGAGCTAATACAGGTTGTCGCCAAACGACAAGTCTGTCGCCGCGCGACAGACTCTGTCGCCACTCTGTCGCGCGACAGACATTGTCGCGTCGCGACAGAGTTAATTCCTGGCGACAGCGTGGAGTTTTATTCCTTATCAAATTCTATGATTTTCCGGACTATTTTCATTATAAATAGCGTCCGAATCCCTGTTTTCAGAATCATCAATCATCTATCAATTTTCTTCCTTAATTCTCTCTTTTCCCTCTTGAGCAATATATGCTTTCTTTCTCTCTCTTTTTCTAAACTAGATTTTTACATACAATATTCTGCATTCACAAGACTTAGAGTCATCTAGCCAAGTTCGAAGTTGCCTTCGCCCTAGACGTGCAAGGTTTGATATTTCTGAGGGTTTGGTCCAAATCTAGTCAAAACTTTATTTAATTTGATTTTAATTTAATTCTTTAATTATTCTTTATTATTTTTATTGAAGTTTACTAACTTGTGTATTTTGTTATTAGAAAGAGGTACGAGGCTTCAAAGTAAGTAGATTAGCTTACTCTCTATTTCTTTCACAATGTAGAAAGCGTGTTTATTATTGTTTAATTCCTAGTATCATGTTAGGATGTTATCTTATGCTTTCTAGTATCATGTTTAGGATGCCTTTACTTATTTCTAATATCATGTTAGTACCATGTTAGGTTTAAAGCTTTGATCTTTATTGTTTAGTGACATGCTAGGATTTGTTATTAATCATGCCTAGGATCTTGCTATTATTATTAAGCTTTATTATGCCTTATCATGCTATTATCATCATTATTGTTATTGTTAATTATTATGTTGCTTGATATATATTATTGTTATTGCTTGATTACACCTTTTATGATTGTTAAAAGGGAATTTGTACTTGAAATCACGCTTAATAAGATAATTATTAATTTGGTTTAGGCTAATGTGATTTTAATTCAAGTGATCGCCAATAATAGTCTTATTTGTGCATTGATATTCAACCAACATAGATAAACAAGATAGGTTCAATATAATGTTTGTATGTTATTCGAAAAGCGCGCATGAATACGAGCAGAACAAAGTAGAGGCCTATTTTATAGGGCGGGTCCTTTCTTTTGTAGATTGGATTCGTACCCTCATCCCCGGACCCTATTTGGTTCAAGACCTTATGGAGTAGTTGATGGTCCTTTTGGATTGTATTTTGGGTTTACAAGTTCCTAAAACTTGTTGGCGACTCTTTTTGCTCTTTGTCTTTCCCTTTGGAACGCCACCGTAATTTAGTGTATGATCACAGTGGGGTTCAAGTTTGGGGTTATTATAATGCTTGAAATATTCCCTACAGTTTTTGGCGACTCCACTGGGGAGGATTTCTATTTATATTCCTGAAATTTATTTAATTTTGGCAATTATTTAGAATGAGCGAATAAGACTCGAAAAATTCTAAGTATTTCATGTGCGCGATTTAATTAACATTATTGTCATATGCATTAAAAGGTCCTCATGGGAGCACCCCATGAGTCAATCCATAGGAATTTTACACGTAGGAAATTTGAGAAATATCTTTCATGACTAGAATTGAAAAGATGATGCAAAATCTGGAAAATTCGAAGAACACAGAAACTTGCCAAGGCATGTAGGAACTAGCGTCTAGAAAACAGGGCTTGTCGCCCGTAAAAAGTTTCTGTCGCCTGGCGACAGTTCTGTCGCTTGGCGATAGGAGCTTTTTTGCGGCGACAGTCCCTGTAGTCTGGCGCCAAGTTCTTCCAATACCGAGCCAGGGGTCTGCCTTCTTGCTTTGACCATTTCTAGCATTGTTGGCTCGATTTTGCTTATTGATTGAGTCCTTTTCTCACTTTTCTAAACCCATGTGTGTTCTACATATGGAAATAACCCTTGCCCAATGGAATATTCCACTATCATGTGCAAAGTTCAGATTTGGGTACGTGTAATGTTTGTGAATCCACCAAACCATGGTGTCGAGTTCGATTTCATCAGGAACTCGCAGAATCCTGTCCATTCGCTCCAACCCTCCCGGTAGGCTTGTGTGCAATGCATATGGATTATTAACCATGGACCTTTTTGACTTAACCCATATCCTCGAACTTTAGAGAACTAGAGCCATGGTTAGGTTGTAAACTCATCATATTGTGACTATGTGAACTACTTGTGCATTATTTGCTTGTGCATAGTTTATATGTGACTAAACTAACCGTTTGGTTTGACTTGTGTTTGTAAATAAGTCTAAATAAACTAACCAATGACTAAAGGACTTTGTTTAATTAATTAATTAATTAATTTGAACTAATAGAATTCCCTTAAATCGAGTCATAATTCCTTTTAGTCAACCCGGATTTTTATTCCCGTATACTGCACATGCGTCAACTTGTTTGGGTCATAGCCGGAGTTCTAAGAAGAACCATGAGTCGTACAACCTATGGATCTGTAGCCCTGGGTTTTATCTTTAATTTGGCGTTGGTTTCGTCCCAATCAGTGTCATAGATTAAAATTTACGACTAAAATACTACAGCCTGTCCAGTTTAATGCATATACGTGAAGTCTTAACTTAGTCTCTGCTTAAGTCTAGTCACATAGTCTAGCCACATGGTCATGAAACAAGTCTTAACGTGTCACCTACACTCATTAGTCTTAGCACACACTTTGTATATGTCACCATAACCATGTCTTAGGTTCATGCATGAGTCGTTTTTCCGTCATTTGAGTTAGGGTCCATTCTATTCCTAATTCTTCCATATTTCTTCATCTACATCTTCTTCCTACTCTCCACATACTTTCTTCAATATTTCTCCATCTCCATCATCTTCCCACTCACTACATTCTTTCCCCATGCATATCATACCTCTCACTCTTCCATAATCTTTTCCCATCTATTGCATGTTGAATAAAGCTTGAGTCAAAATAATTGGTATAAAACTTATCCCTAGCTAATTTCCCTTTCTACAGTACCTGGTCAAGGAGAGAAGCGCGATTAATAAAGGACAACACTTTCATTCAAGTAGCACTTTTTGACAAACCGGTTAGTAGGAAAAGGAAAGCTAAGAAGACAATGGCTAGTCAAGAAGAACTTAATGAAGTCAAGGGACAGGTAGCCAACTTGACTGAAAGATTGCAAAATTTATCTCTGCAAATAAGTGACCCTGCAAGACAGAAACAAATGGACCTAATCCAGGAAAGCTTGGGCAAGCTGTCCAACGACTTTAGATTCCAAGAGATTAGCTCCCAAGGGGTCTCGGTGGATAAGGACCTTCTCCCACAGAAGTTCAATCCCAATGACATCCCTAAATTTAAGGCTATGGATAACCCTTATTTTCATTTAAGAGATTTTGAAACTATAATGAACATTAAAGGTATAGATAGAAAAGCATTTCACACTGTATTTTCATTATCTTTAGAAGCTGTATGTCAACAGTGGTACTTTTCACTTGATAAAGAAAAGACCTCTAGTTGGGAATCTAGTGTAAGTGCTTTCATTGAATTGAAAGGTATAAATGCAATATACAAATTGAAACCGACCATAGACAGCTTGAGATGCTAAGACAAAAAGAAAATGAAAGTTTCACTTCCTTTTTCAACAAGTGGAGGGAAACTTCCGCTAATATGATTGAAGTCCCTACTGAGAAGGAGTCTGTGAGGTTGTTTATCAAGAATTTACAAGAGAAGTATTCGAAGCATTTGAGATATCAACACAACTTGAACACTTTCAAGGCAGTCTACGACATAGGCATAGAGATTGAAGATGACCTTGCAAAACAAAAAGCTACTAACAATAGTAACCATAGTGGCTGGAAGGGAAAGAAGAACGACAATCCTTCTTCTTCTGAAAACACCCACTCTAGTAATAATGTTAGTACCTTTGACCTCAATGAAGTCTTAGCCACGAATAACCAAGAATCTAAGAAAGAATTAAGGAAAGAATTCACTCCTATTGGGATGAGCTATGATGTTGCCTTCGATCGACTCCACACTAAAGGGCTCATTACTCCCATTGGACCTATTCAAGATCCCGCACCTGAAAAGAGATTGCCTAGTTGGAATCCAGATGCACATTGTAAGTACCATCAAGGTAGGGGTCATACTACTGAGAGCTGTTGGAAGCTAAAGGAGGCCATCCAATATTTGATCGACAATAACAAACTTCCTATACCTCCAGTCGGCAAGAAGACCGGGTGATGATAAAGCACAAGACAAGAGGCGAGCTTCAACAACAAGATTTCGTGACCTCTTTCTTCTATTTCTTTTTTTTTCTTCTTTACTTTCCCCAATAAAGTCTAGCATAGGCACCTTTCATTTTCCCCTAGTTTTTACTTTGTAGGACTTTCATTTACTTTTTTTTTTCCCTTTTAATAAAATGAGCATTTTATTTTCTTGCATATGATCATTGCATAGCAAAAAAAAAAAAAAAAAAAAAAAAAAAAAAAAAAATCAAGGTCGAATTAAGCACAAGGTATACCAATGATTTGAGGCACCCCTTGTAGCCATGTCATAACATCTTCACCCTTTAAATATATAATCTTTTTTTTTATAAACCACTTTGAGCCTCGTCTAACGATAGACCTTTCATTTTTCAATCCATATCTACTAACCTTGGGATGGGATGGTGTGTAACTTATGCAATTTACAAATATGAAAGCTTGAGTGATCTCAAAAGAATAAAAAAAAATGATAATAAATAAAAGTGTACAAAAGGGCAAGTGTTCCAATGTCTTGGATATAAAAATATCTTTGATAAGAACATGTCTCAGATTGCGTCTCTTATCGAGTGCTCGGTACCGTGCCTAAGAAACATGAATGCCAAGTGAGTGATAGACCGCATGATCGGGATTGCCCACACTTATAAAAATAAAAAATGCAAAAGCAAAAAAGAAGAGCAAACAAAAAAAAGAGAGCTCAAAAATGAGAAACCTCAAGCATAAAAATACAAAGATTCAAATTAAAAGCAAGGTTGCACACCTTGGGGGCTTATTTAGGGTCTTGAGCCTTTATCCCCTTCTTCTCTAACCTTTAGCCTAACCACGTTACAACCCTTTAAAAAAACCTTTTTGAGGTATACACACACTTGCGCGAGGTTCGGCTAGAGCTACGTTTGGCCTGATTCCTAACGGATACGTAGGCAATCTCACATTGAGGTGTGGCCATAATAAAAATGCATTCATTTTCACATTCACACACTTACACCATGATCATATAAAGAGATTTCCAATGCTCATCCCTATTTACTTAGAGCTAGACTTGGGGGCTTGATCCTTACATCATTAGCCTACCTAGCCTAAGAGTCATCGTTATTTGACTCTTATCAAATAATATACTTTTCCATACACTTAGCCTTTGCAGCTTAACTTTAGTGTCACTTTCACACACATCACAGATACATGACCAAATGGACTTCCAATTAGGAACCCTTTGTCATGAATTCTTAACATAACGTTGAAGCATACCTTATCAAAATCACACATCACTCATCACTCATAATTATCATTGTATCAAAGTATGAAGTACTTAGCCTCCGTGCCTAAGTTACCTAAATACTTTCATAATCGAGTCAACTAAGATAGTTTAGGAGGAATTAATCCTTGAACCTTGAGGGATAGTATCAAATGCATATACTTGATTAAGCTCATTCAACATGCACCATCAAACACTTCGATTCTTTTTTCGCGTCTTTCTTTTTTCGGGAGAAAGTCGGTACCCTCCACAAAAATGACGGTAAATTTTTGTTTTTGAGTCATGTACACATCGAGTCAAGTTCACACACGAGTCATGTACATTGAGTCATGTCGTGTCATATCACATCGAGTGGAGTCTAGCTAACACATGTGTCAAACGCTTTGAGTTGAGTCATGTCAAATCAATGAGTCAAGCAGCACTAAGCCTTAGGTCAACCCTAAGATAATAAAAGATTAGCAAAGTCCTATAGTCCAACATATAGATGCAGGTACATTCCAGCGAGCAACAATATTTCCGGATTTTTTAGAACGTGAATATAGATATATGAGATTCTTCCAAGATGAAAGGAGTTTGAGCAAAAATTATATGGATCAGTAAATCATAGGTGAAGAGCCTTAATTTGCAAAAGAATTGAGCAGATTTGGTTGTAAGGAAACGACCAAATTGAAAGTTCGGAGCGAAACCGAGCAATGAACAGCAGCAGCAGCGGTAGAAATGAAAAAGAAATCTGTCGCCAAACGACAAGGTTTGTCGCCTGGCGACAGAACGATATCGCGGCGACAGAAGGTTTCTGGCATGCGCCAATGTAGCGACAGAATGTGTGGCCCTATATTGGATTATGCGGACCTTTTACAGAAATTTCGGGTTCCTTGGTACGCCGGTTAGCCCCTCTAAGCAATTTGACATGATTTAGTAATCGGCTCGATTACAATCACAATGAGTGATCGACCTGACAAAAGATCGTCTCACTTAGCTTAAAGCGCCTAAGCATTGGCTCATCGCAAGCACCAAAGTAACGGTTCACAACGATTTCCTAGGATGGAAGATGATTTGAAGATTCGAGATGACGAAGCCTTCAGCAGGGGGCTTTAAGATTAAAAAAAAGTCTATTACTTGGATTTAAGAAGGACGGTTTGAGATGAAGCGACCTTCAATAACTTTCACTATGATTGGGGAGGTTATTATTTGAGAAGAACGATTCAAGATGAGGCGGTCTTCGATAGCTTTCGCTAAGATTGTGAAGGTTATCACTTGATTTGAGAAGATAGCACGAGATGGGCAATCTTCGACGACATTCGCTAAGATTGTGGAAGTTGTCACCTATATTTGAGAAGAGCGGTTCGTGATGAGGCGGTCTTCGACAACATTCGCTAAGATTGTGGAGGTTGTCACCTAGATTTGAGAAGAGCGGTTCGTGATGAGGCATTCATCGACAACTTTCGCTAAGATTGTGGAGGTTGTCACTTATATTTGAGAAGAGCGGTTCGTGATTAGGCGGTCTTCGACAACTTTCGCTAAGATTGTGGAGGTTGTCACTTATATTTGAGAAGAGCGGTTCGTGATGAGGCGGTCTTCGACAACATTCGCTATGATTGGGAAGGTTGTCACCATGATTCAAGGAAAAGCTCGAGATGTAGCAGCAATGATAGATAGCATTCCCTAGGATGTGGAGAGTTGTCACAAATTCTTAAGATGGCGAAATATGGTCACCTTCGACGGTCCCTCAAGGTAAAGAGGAGATTGTCTATAGCGGCGATGCACTGCCGTGGCAACATACGGCCACAACTCTGGAGATGATGACATACAGTTATTTTCGACGATGTTCCCGAAATACTGTGGAGGACTGTCACCAAGAATATTGAAGACGACGACATATGGTTATTTTCAAGGATGGCGTTCACGAGATACTGTGGAGGTTGTCACAAACAACAAATGCAACAGCAAAATGATTACGTTCAGAGACGTGTGCTCGACGGTGCAAGATACGCGTTTCTTAACCCTTTTATCTGTTTTAACTAATGATTAGTTTGCAGGTATCGGCGTTATAAGAATGATTTGGAATTGCAGAACATTTTGAATCATTCTCCGTCCCTATCGATACTATGACTCTCGTTTTTCGAAACATAAGTTTCTTCAAACTCAGTCAAAGTGGGGGCTTCTGTAGACACCCATTTGTGTCTCCCCAAAACCAAACCCAGTGATGAATGCCTTGCACGTTGTGTTATTATCGAATTAGTTGAAAGTGATTTGAAAGTCAAGTGTTGCGGTTTAGTTTTAATTAAATTCTTTTCTCTCTGTTTTTGAAAATGACTTTATTTATTTGAAAATAGACGAACCAGTTTAGTTTGGTCCATAATTAAGGTCCAATAATAGTGTAGATGGATGGGGCTCGAAAAGACCTTTCCAACGATATATTATAAGCCCGATTCCGATGAATATTGAGGAAGTTATGGCCAAAATACTAAACTGGGCCTGGTTAATTATTTTAATATGGCCCAATGATCTAGAGGAGGGCCCAATATTAATTATTATTCCTAAAATTATTAGGATTAATTATAGTTTTCTAGAAGTTTCTAGAAAGTTCTTTTTAATTCTAATATTATTGGATTTAATAATTAATTATCTTTAAAAGGTTTTTATTTGGGATAAAATATTATTTTGTTATCTTAAAAATATGTATTTTATCTTCTGTACGGATTCCGTAGATCAAGTTGATTAAAGATCGGATTCCGCGTGAAGAAAAACGAGCTAATACAGGTTGTCGCCAAACGACAAGTCTGTCGCCGCGCGACAGACCCTGTCCCCTCGCGACAGACATTGTCGCGTCGCGACAGAGTTAATTCCTGGCGACAGCGTGGAGTTTTATTCCTTATCAAATTCTATGATTTTCCAAACTATTTTCATTATAAATAGCGTCCGAATCCCTGTTTTCAGAATCATCAATCATCTATCAATTTTCTTCCTTAATTCTCTCTTTTCCCTCTTGAGCAATATATGCTTTCCTTCTCTCTCTTTTTCTAAACTAGCTTTTTACATACAATATTCCGCATTCACAAGACTTAGAGTCATCTAGCCAAGTTCGAAGTTGCCTTCGCCCTAGACGTGCAAGGTTTGATATTTCTGAGGGTTTGGTCCAAATCTAGTCAAAACTTTATTTAATTTGATTTTAATTTAATTCTTTAATTATTCTTTATTATTTTTATTGAAGTTTACTAACTTGTGTATTTTGTTATTAGAAAGAGGTACGAGGCTTCAAAGTAAGTAGATTAGCTTACTCTCTATTTCTTTCACAATGTAGAAAGCGTGTTTATTATTGTTTAATTCCTAGTATCATGTTAAATTAGGATGTTATCTTATGCTTTCTAGTATCATGTTTAGGATGCCTTTACTTATTTCTAATATCATGTTAGTACCATGTTAGGTTTAAAGCTTTGATCTTTATTGTTTAGTGACATGCTAGGTTTTGTTATTAATCATGCCTAGGATCTTGCTATTATTATTAAGCTTTATTATGCCCTATCATGCTATTATCATCATTATTGTTATTGTTAATTATTATGTTGCTTGATATATATTATTGTTATTGCTTGATTACACCTTTTATGATTGTTAAAAGGGAATTTGTACTTGAAATCACGCTTAATAAGATAATTATTAATTTGGTTTAGGCTAATGTGATTTTAATTCAAGTGATCGCCAATAATAGTCTTATTTGTGCATTGATATTCAACCAACATAGATAAACAGGATAGGTTCAATATAATGTTTGTATGTTATTCAAAAAGCGTGCATGAATACGAGCAGAGCAAAGTAGAGGCCTATTTTATAGGGCGGGTCCTTTCTTTTGTAGATTGGATTCATACCCTCATCCCCGGACCCTATTTGGTTCAAGACCTTATGGAGTAGTTGATGGTCCTTTTGGATTGTATTTTGGGTTTACAAGTTCCTAAAACTTGTTGGCGACTCATTTTGCTCTTTGTCTTTCCCTTTGGAACGCCACCGTACTTTAGTGTATGATCACAGTGGGGTTCAAGTTTGGGGTTATCATAATGCTTGAAATATTCCCTACAAGGAGATGAACGGAGCTACTGCTGCCGGAGTTGCGCTGCGGCTTGGAGGTTGCGATAGTGGAGGCTGACTTGATGTTGCTGCAATTGTTGTTGTTGCGTGAGGTAGAAGGTGGAATTGGTGGCTGTTTGTTGATGTGGGAGCTGCGGTGTTGCGTGGGTGGCTGTGATGATTTGGGGGTTCGATTGGTGGTGTTGCGGCGGCTAGGAAAATAGGGGAAATGGTGGTGATTGGTGGCTGGTTGTAGCGGGTGGAATTTGTGGTGCGAATTGGGGTGGTTGGGTGCGGCTGGAGCAGGGGCAATTGGTGGTTGTTACGGGAGCAGGGGAGCTGCGTTTGGTGGTGTGTTGGAGGTGCGGCGGAGCTGCTGCAATTGGTGGCTGGCCGGAGTTTGCTGCTGCTGCTGGAGGTTGCGAGGTGGAGTTGTTGGTGTTTGCTGGAAGAGGTGGTGGTCTGATTTGGTGGTGCGTGTTGTTGCGGGATTTGCGGCAGCAGGGGCTGCTTTGTGTGGAGTTGTTGTTGTTGCGTGGAGTGTGGGAACAGGGGAAGCAAGGAAGCAGTTTTTGGTTGCTGTCATCACCATCACCATCATCACCATGATGGTGATGAAGACTCAACTATGCAGTAGCACCTCTAGCGAGCGCAACAACTTGGACTTGGAACAAACACCTACAAAACACACATAAAACCGAGAAATAAAATAAAGTAAAATAAAACTAAAACCAACAAATAAAAGTAAAAGAAATAAAATGAAAATGAAAATAATAAAGGAAGGAAAATATAATAAAATGAAAATAAAATAAAGTAAAGAAAATGAAATGAAACTAAAATCAAATAAACTAAAATAAAATAAAACTAAATCTTTAAAATCTAAAATAAAGAGAAAACAACTAAAATAACGAGAATAGAAGGAATAAAGGAGATAATACTAGAAAACAATAGAAATGCTCAAAAGCCGTAAAATAAGAGAAGAAAGGTAGAATAGAGAGAGAAAGCATAAAACCGAACATTTATTAAGCAAGAAAGCTATGAAAAGAGGATAAAAGGGACCTAAATGCTCATCAAATGTGTGCCATTTATGACACACATCATTAATCCTTTTCCAATTCTTTTCCGCATTCTCTTCTTCTTCATCCATCACCTTTGCTAGGAGACATCCATTAGAAGATCTACATTCTATTTTAGTATAGATAGTTTCTCCCTCCGCTAGACTCCATGCTTCTTCTCCACCCAAACTTTCTTTTCGGTAGAGTCAACTTTTCTTTTTCCTTTGTCTTTCTTAGAGATTTTCTTTTTTGGCATAATAGGAGTCTTAAATTCACTTCTTTCCCCTAGGCGCTCTTTAGCAGGAACCTACTTGTCACCCAGATGAGTCTTCACATCGGTCTTCTCAACCTTGACTTGGGATTTCTAAGGTCTTCCATCAAGCCATTGCTTTACACTATTTGACAAACAAGTTGGAACCTTGTGAAAGGAATGGTGTCCTTCGAACAAGTGTATTATTCTAATAGCGGGTTCAGAATTATTAGAAAGCTAATATATTCAGTAAGGTCAAGTGATCGGAATGCTTGGGTGGAGGCCGCTTCCGATCAGTAATATTAATATAATTAGTATTACAGCTTAATCTTGACTGAACCCTTCGGGTCACACCCAAGCAAATATATGCGAACCAACTCGACGAATTAATTCGAAAGAAATTAATTCGTCGCCTGAGTGTTAAATATTTAGACGTCGGTAATT
The DNA here is from genome assembly GCF_948465745.1 of Chenopodium album. NCBI lineage: Eukaryota > Viridiplantae > Streptophyta > Magnoliopsida > Caryophyllales > Amaranthaceae > Chenopodium > Chenopodium album. The sequence goes on along the minus strand of NC_137857.1, from coordinate 22,944,651 downwards.
CGAGCTTAGAGCGTCGAAACCGATCGTCGGAAGTCGAGTCTAAAATGATAAAAGACGAGATGCGCAAAATAATAATAAATCGACCATATTCCCGAAAATACCCCTAGCATCGGTGTGCCCCGAGCATCCGAATGCTAGGGGCACCACGACAGCAGCCGCGCACAGCAGTAGCTGGTGCGGGCTGGGCACGGGTCAGGTGCGGGATGGTGCGGACCGGGCTCGGGCCGGGCTTGGGCTTGGCTCGTGGCTTTGCTCGGGCTGTAGGGCCGTGAATGAGGGGAAGCTTGGAATATGGGAGTAAGTGGGAGAGGACATGTGGCACAAGGAGAGTATTGAGTGGGGAGCAAGTATGGTCCCCTACTCTCCATGTGGTCCTCACCAACCCATCTCACATGGTAATGCCACTTGTAGATTTATTATTAGTTTGCAATTTTAATTTAATTTAGCTTTAAATTAATTTATGGAATTTCATGATCCCACATTGATGGGATAGAAATTCCCACTCATACTTTCCTCTATAAATACCAAGCTTGGGATTTGGAGTAAAGTGCTTGAGTGGGAGTTAAAAAGAGCATTCCATAATTTTTGGGAAAACTCTTAAACTCACATAACACTCGGGTTTAGGTCGGACCTTGCTAACCCCAAGGTAGTAGACCTTAAAGTTGTGTTCGCCCATTTGTGGGTGGATACCGTCGGAGGCGCAGCGCTTGACGTGCTAGTAGCTTTCAAGTAAGAGCCCCGGGTTTTGGGCGAAGCTCGCTTCGAGGGTAAGATTCGTTATCTTTTCTTTTTGAATATTTATTTATGCTTTGTGATTTTAATTATTGCGAGTGGTTCCTCGGGAGAGGTTTTTTCCGCGGTGAGTCGGACTCGTCAAACCCCAACACCTTGTGGGTAATCACTTCCCATAAGGGCCTAGCACACCAATACTTGTCAAAGCGCTCAACTTCTTGCGAAACAGGGAATTCATAAGGACGGCGGAGATCTCCCGTAGGGATGGTTTTTGCAAGCCCATATTGTCTCTTGACTCTACAAGGGAAATAAAAAGTTAATTTTGATAAGCTAGGGAGACGGCAGTATGCTTGGTCATTACAACCAACCATCTTCTCAATCTTCCACCGAGGGACAACCCAGTTCAGGGTAAAATCACCAGCGGGAAACACCTTGCTCCACTCACGGCGACCCATCTTTAAAGAAAACCGCTTCTTTCGCAGAACTAAGCAATTGGGAGTGTACTTTTCAATATCATCGGGAGGATTAATTAACCTTAGCCTCTCCATGAGCTATATCTGTAAAAATGCACTTGATTAGCATTACAATGTAAAAGTATTTTTAATTTTTTGTAATTAAGAATATTACTATTTTATACCTGTAATAAAATTGGAGAACCTCGAAGAGGTGCTTTTGGATTCTTTTTCAATGCATCTAGACACAGCATATTCTCTCCAACAATCAGTGGCATTCGATTTCTCCCTGATTCAATTTGTTCTATAATAGATATAATTATTGCTTGGCCTTCATTATCTTTACCACTAATAAGGAGATGTTGGCTAAACATACAAAAAAGGAAAGCTCTTCTTTTATAAACATGAGAAAATCCAGAATTAGGTTTGTCAAAATAATAACGTGCAAATTCTCTCAAATCAATTACATTGCCATGCACTATATTTTTTAAGTATGTACCCCTTAGATCAAAGAAACGCTCATAATCTTTGTAATAACATTCGCTCACTCTAGGCATTACCGCAAGATCCATGGAATTAAAGCCTAGAATGGCTCCAAATTCTTCTGGTAAAGGGCAAATTTCATTATAGAATAATCTAAAACAGTGAGTATTAATATCCCAATATTCTAAGGCGGCATAAATAAAGTCTATGTCAAGATCTACCCCCTTTATACCATAAATACCCCCCATATGGAAAAAGTCTAGTTCTTTTCTCTCTTTGGAAGTTAAAGAACGACACCACTCACGTGTATTTTCGTAAAAAGTTTTCTTAGCTAAAGACATGATTAATAGTTAATTTATTTAATGAATAATCTGGTCGAATTATGCAGAAAACGTATGTTCTGGGGGCTATTTATAAGCTTTTTTCACAGCAGAATTCAATTCCTGTGAGAATTAGGATAATCGACTCTGTCGCCATGCGACAGACTTGTCGCTTTCTGTCGCATGGCGACAACAGCTGTCGCGTGGCGACAGGTATGATTACGCGGCGCCAGTATTTTTTCAGCAGCGACAGTCTATACGCGTTGAAAACCGTGTTTTTACTTACTCGAATTCGACTTTGACTTGACTTATCCTTATTTCACCCTTATTATTATTTTTCTCTTTTATCCTTACACATTTTTCACCCTTATTATTTTTTGCTTTTATTTTTACTTAAAATTAAGCTTAATTAATTTTAGGCTTATTTTTAGTAATTATACCTTTTTTCCCTTCATTTTATTTTTTCATTTCTTTTTTTGGGGGAGAGAGTCGGTACCCTCCACTAATATTAAAAATGACGGAAATTTTTGAGCAAAAATCACACTTTTCTCACACACTCACACGCAAATAAAATAAAATGAAAAAATAAAATATTAGAGATAAAATGTTTAATATGTAATAGATGCATATGTACAAAGTATCTAGTACATGAGTCATAAATAAATAAAAATAGACAAAGTCCTACATAGTCAAAATAAATAGAAATACAGGTACAACTACGGTGCAGGAGGCCGCAGATGATGGGGGACACCAAAAGTATCAAAGAAAGTCCTACTCCGTGGAGTATGCCCCTCACCATCCCCCGAACCGCCAGTCGGCGGAAACTGCAACTCAGGGCCAGGCCAACCTGTCTCACCCTGGTACCCAATAGAGAGAGGCTGAGGCTGCAAAGGCTGCTGCGACGACGAGCCAACCTCGTATGTCCCACCACCCATCCCACCTCGACTAGTCCGCCCAGTCGGAGCATCCTCAGGAGATGATGATGAGTCCTCTACAGGGGCGGCCTCAGAATGACCACCCCGACCACCTGAAGTAGTCCGGCGACGCCTCGAGTCGGAACTAGTAGTCTCCCTCCAAGGCTCGGGTCTCGACCGAGTGCGTGGAGAAGGAATAGGCTGTCCCTGCAAGAATAAATCAAAATTAGTAAACATAAGTAAAAAATCAAGATAAAGATGCTAATACAAGAAGTAATACCTCCTCAGCGTCGTTGCTACGACAGGTAGCACGGTTCCGCAACCTCACGAGCTGGCTGCGAAAGGCGTCTATGTACCTTGCCATAGCTGTCACCACCTCGCGAGAGAACTGCCGAAATAACCAAGTCAGTAACAGTTTATAAACAAACATAAAAACAAGATATGCAAAGTTACTTACCCGAGTCTGGTGACGGGGAATGGAGTGCTCTACGAACCGCTCCCCCTCTGGAGTTGGCGGAATCAGCTCCTCAATCGGCCCGTACATGCCCTGATATCGTATGGACATCCTCGGGGGAATAAATTCCCTAGGACCGGCCTGGTAAAAACAAAAGGTTAGAGAATACTTGGGGGCTACCTAATAAAAGACAAGTCAAGTAAATAGAAGCATACCGCTGCCTCCTCTGAAAGGACAAGAGCCGGCGCTAGCAACGGTAACAGATCCTCCTCGTAACTCTGCTCGAGGAGAATGTAGGATCTCCAAGGAGTACCCCGAGAGGATCCACTAGCTCGATCCCGCTGTAAGGCATCATGGAACATGTGCCGGGGTGGAGGAGCAGGAACAACAAAAACATCTGAGGAGTGCTGAATAGCTACCGTCTCCCCTAGGTAGACCACCGCGTCGTACGTCCCCAGAAAATATCGACGCTTAGCAGTATAATGCGCCGCCAACGCAAGAATAGGAAAGATAGCCAAAGGTCGATAGACCGGGCTGGGCTCCTGCAACATTATCATGTAAGGAACTAATACTGAAAAACGATAAATAAAAGGTAATGTTTATAAAGACCTACCGAGAGGATCATCTCTCGAAGGCGAGGCACCTCCGGTGGACCTCGACGGCCTCCCCAACTAGCAGCAATGGGGAGCACGTGAGGAGAAGGCCAAGCAGGCGCAAGTGAGGGAAAGTACTCGTAGAACCAGATCTGCATGAAAAGTAAAAGTCAACAAGAATTTTGCATTTAATCTAGAGCTAAATCTCAAAAGAAGGAAAAGAGATATACCTCAACGACCCTCCAGAAGCTGGAAAGTGCCACCTCTCCAGACAAGGCCCTGTGACGGAAAGAGCGTCGCAGGCTCAGTAGAAAGTCCGCATAGGCCATGCTGGCCCAGTCGTATGTCCCGACCAAATGAAGGTCGCAAACGGCGGACAGGTAGTAAAGAAGTACTCTACTACCTCGATCAGGGGAAAACGTCCCTGATAGCAGAATCAGCACAAAGATGCGCACCCGCTGCTCACGAGTGGTGGCATCATCCTCGAAAGCTCCAACCAATGTGCAGCGACGGATACATCGGGAACTCATCTGTCCCGACTGAGCCTCAGCTTGGGCCCGAATCGCGATCGGACCCAACAACTCCTGAACGTCTGGTGAATAGACCGTGATGTTGTTGTCGAATGGCAGAGGAGTGGACTGAAACTCTAGCCCCGTGATGAGGCTGAAATCGGCTGGAGTGATGGTCATCTCACCCCAAGGAAAGTGGAAAGTGTTGGTGGTGTCCCAAAAGAACTCCACCAAAGATCGAACGACGAGGTTACCCCCATCGTATGAAAGCATGGCCCGGGTGTCCAGAAGAAGAGGAGTCAACCCACATGACTCCCAAAGTCGACGTAAACCCTCATCTCGGCTGATGAAGGTGTCGTAAAGAGAACCGATGGTGGAATTACCCGAGCCGTGGCTACGAGTCCTCCCACCTGCAATACCGCGTCGGACTCGCTCCGACAGATGATGAACAGGCGCGTGAAACAGAGTGCGCTCATCCCACTTTGGCATGGGACCTAGCCTGGATGTAGATGGAACGTCCTCGCCCTCGCTAGTAGGCTCGTCCTCTCGGCACAAGTCTCTCGATCGAGAGCCGGAACCAGGTCGTCTAGCCATGCTAAATTATGCAAAAGTAATTAATTTTAAGGCTCTACAGTATCTAAGGTTCGCCTAGGCTGCATGATACTATGTTTGTAAAACAGAGTATGTAGTACTAAAACAAAGCAAAAATTCAACTAAGCATGATTAGCATTTTCAAGCAAACAAACAATTTATTGAAAATATATGATGAATATTGTGACAAATTGTACAAGGGAAAGCAGCAAAAATGCGAAGAACGAGTCACATTGTTCTTCACGACCTTAAGAGGTCCAACAATAGTGAATTGTTCGTTTCTTCACTAAATTGAGTCAAACAAGTCTCAAAATACTCCCAAGGCAATATACAAGCATAATCAAACAAATTCAAGGCATAAAATTCAACAAACAAAGCAAATTAAGCAAGAACATTTTCAGATTTTTCGAAAATCCGTGAACAAGAACGCGCAATTCGTCAAAAACCAAGTGGAGTTTGAGCAAAACTTACATAGATCGAGAAAATAGATGAGAAAAGCTTCGATTTGCAACAAGTTTGAGCGAATTTGGTTAAGAAATGAGCAAGAACGAGCGTTGTGAAATTTTCGTGAGAATAAACGAAGCAGAGCATGCAGCAGCGAAATGGAGAAGAAGACGGGTATTTAAAACCCCGATTATGTCGCCAAAAGACAGGATTGTCTCGAGGCGACAGACTCTGTCGCGTCGCGACAGACGCGAATGCTGGCGACAGGTGTTTCTGGCTGGTGCTGGAGCGGCGACAGAATGATGGGCCCCGCATTATGACTTTGTGGACCTATTGCAACAGTTTGGGTTCCTTGGTACGCCAGTTAGCCCCTTTAAGAAAAATTGATATGATGTAGTAATCGGCTCGATTGCAATTGCATTAAGTGATCGACCTGATGAAAGATCGTCTTACTTAGCTTAAAGCGCCTACATATTGGCTCATAATAAGGCACCGAAATAATGGTTCAATAGTAGCACCGATGTAATGGTTCACAGAAAGAAGAAGCACCGAAGTATTGAAACAAAAATAATGGTATATTAAAGATCGATACATAGAATGATCTTCGGCGATGTCCCAACATAGAGAGGAGTTATCTTGTGGCGAAATACTGTCGTGGCGAGGTAATGTCACAAATTTTGAAGATGGCGAGATATGGTCACCTTTGACGGTCCCTCAAGGTAAAGAAGAGATTGTCTATAGCGGCGACGTACTGCCATGGCGACGTACAGCCACAACCCTGAATATGACGACATACGGTTATTTTCGACGATGTTCCCGAGATACTGTGGAGGATTGTCACTAAGAAGTATTGAAGATGACGACGTAATGTTACCTTCAATGATGGTGTTCACTAGATACTGTGGAGGTTGTCACAAACAACAAAATGCAACAACAAAGATAGTTACCTACAGAGACGTGTGCTCGACGGTGCAAGATACGCGTTTCTTAACTCTTTTATCTGTTTTAACTAATGATTAGTTTGCAGTTATCGGCGTTATAAGAATGATTTGGAATCGCAGAACGTTTTGAATCATTCTCCGTCCCTATCGCTACTTTGACTTTTGTTTTCGAAACATGCGTTTCTCCAAACTCAGTCAAAGTAGGGGCTTCTGTAGACACCCATTTGTGTCTCCCCAAAACCAAACCCAGTGATGAATGCCTTCACGTCGAGCCATAATCGAATGAGGTGAAAGTGTGGAAAAGTCAAGTGTTGCGGTTTAGTTTTATTTAAAATTCTCTTCTCTCTGTTTTCGAAAATAACTCTATTTATTAAAAATAGCCAAACCAGTTTAGTTTGGTCCATAATTAAGGTCCAATAATAGTGTAGTTGGATGGGGCTCGAAGAGACCTTTCAAACGATATATTATAAGCCCAATTCCGATGAATATTGAGGAAGTTATGGCCAAAATACTAAACTGGGCCCGGTTAATTATTTACATACGGCCCAATGATCTAGAGGAGGGCCCAATGTTAATTATTATTCTTAAAATTATTAGGATTAATTATAACTTTCTAGAAGTTTCTAAAAGGTTCCTTTTAATTCTAATATTATTAGATTTAATAATTATTTATTTTAAAGATGGATTTTTATTTGGAATAAAATATCATTATCATTATTATTATTATTATTATTATTATTATTATTATTATTATTATTATTATTATTATTATTGTTATTATTATCTTTGAAAAACACGTTTTTATCTTCGGTACGGATTCCGTAGATCAAGTTGATTAAAGATCAGATTCCGCGTGGAAAAGCGCGTCTAAGTCAGACTGTCGCCAAACGACAAGTCTGTCGCCTCGCGACAGACCCTGTCGCATCGCGACAGAGTGAATTTCTGGCAACATCGTGTAGTTTTATTCCTTATCAAATTCCGTACTTTTCTGGATTATTTTCCTTATAAATAGGGTCTCAAAACTCCGTTTTCATTCATCAACTCTCATTAAGAATTACTTAATTCTTTCTCTTTCTCTCTCTTTCTAAACTAGCTTTTACAAACACAATATTCCGCATTCACAAGACTTAGAATTATCTAGCCAAGTTCGAAGTTGCCTTCGTCCCAGACGTGCAAGGTTGATATTTTCTGAGGGTTTGGTCCAAATCTAGTCAAAACTTTATTTAGTTTAATTCTTTAATTATTCTTTGTTATTTTCATTGACGTTTACTAACTTTTGTATTTTGTTATTAGAAAGAGGTACGAGGCTTCAAAGTAAGTAGATTAGTTTACTCTCTATTTCTTTCACAATGTAGAAAGCATGTTTATTATTATTTTATGCTTCTTAGTATCATGTTAGGATGTATTTAATATTCCTAGTATCATGTTAGGATGTTATTTATTGCTTTCTAGTATCATGTTTAGGGTTGTTTTTTACTTATTTCTAATATTATGTTAGTACCATGTTAGGTTTAAAGCTTTGATCTCTATTGTTTAGTGACATGCTAGGATTTGTTATTAATCTTGTTAGTATCATGCTTAGGATCTTGCTATTATTATTAAGCTTTATTATTAACATGCTCTTTATTATTCTTATTATTATGTTGCTTGATATTTATTATTGTTATTGCTTGATCACTCCTTTTATGCATGTTAAAGGGAATTTGTACGTGAAATCACGCTTAATAAGATAATTATTAATTTGGTTTAGGCTAATATGATTTTAATACGAGTGATCGCCAATAATAGTTTTATTTGTGCATTAATATTCAACCAACATAGATAAACAGGTTAGGGTTAATATAATGTTTGCATGTTAGTCAGAAAGCGCACATGAATACGAGTAGAACAAAGTAGAGGCCTATTTTATAGGGCGGGTCCTTTCTTTTGTAGATTGGATTCGTACCCTCATCCTCGAACCCTGTTTGGTTCAATACCTTATGGAGTTGACGGTCCTTTGGATCGTTTTTTGGGTTTACAAGTTCCTGAAACTTGTTGGCGACTCTTTTGCTCTCTTTTCTTTCCCTTTGGAACGCCACCACACTTTAGTGTATGATCACAGTGGGGTTCAAGCTTGGGATCATAGTGGTTGAAATATTCCCTACACTAATACTTTGATTCTTGTTCGATTTTTGTTCAATTTTAGTTCGATTTTGAGGTTTAATTATGTTCTAAACTCTTTTTTTTTTTAATCATGTTTGAATTTGTTTCTGAGTTTTGTTATAATAATATAATTATGATAGCATGTTCTAAACTATTTTTCAGCATATTCTAAACTATTCCTATGTTTAAAATATATTACTAATGTTGGAATGTTACTAATATTTTTTATTTTTTAAAATTGCAGCAAAATGCAAGGCGAAAATGAAGAAAATTCAGAAGAAGAACTTACTATTATACCAGATGAAAAAATTACTATGGAAAAAAAAGATAATTAAAGTATTTTTATTATGTTATAAGGTTTTCTACTATGTTCTAAAGTATTTCTATTATGATCTAAAGTTTTCTATTATGTTCTAAAGATTATCATATATGTTCTAAATCATTTATATTTGACTTTAAAGGAAAGTTGTTGAAAATGAAGCGGAAGTAATTGACAAAGATGAATTTGAGAAACATGTGCAAAGTCTAAAACGAAAAAAAGTTAGCAAGCTTCCATCAAGGATTCAACCACCTAGAAAATTGAAAAAAAAAAGGAAGAAGGAGATGATGATGAGGATGAGAATGATGACGGACCAAAGTTGGAGCAAAATGATGATACTAATGAAGAGATGGATGGACCAAAGTTGGAGGAAAAAGATGATAAAAGAGAGGACGTGAAAGATGATAAAAAAAAAAAATTCTAAATTATTTGTTGATGTTCTAAATTATATGCTAATGTCATAAATTGCATGTTTATATTCTACATTCATACTTATGTTCTAAAGTAAATAATATGTAACTTTATTTTTGTAAGTTACATGCTTACATTTCCAAGTTTATGTTTTAAAGTATATACATGTGATCAAAACTTTATTTTTATAACAATAACCTATATGCTTATGTTTTAAGTTACATGTTCTAAACAATGAACTTATGTTCTAAAGTTCATGTTCTAATTTAAATCTTTTTTCTCCTAATTTGAATACTTATAATTTGATATGATTGCGCGTGTTATAAAACTATGTGTTCATGTTAATACTATGCGCTCATTGTAACTATGTGCTTATGTTCTAAAGTATATGCTTTTAACAAGTACATATATTCTAAATTATATGCTAATGTTCTATACTTTATGCTGATGTTCTAAAGTTCATGTTTTTATTATGTTAAAATTCTTTCTAATGTTCTACTTTTTTCATGTGGTTTGGAAAAAAAAAATGTGAAAAGAAAAATTGAAAAAAAAAATGATGATGAGGATGTCAAAGTAATCAAAGAGGAAAAAAAAATAAGCAAACAGCTTATCAAAGAGTTACAACTAAGGAATTGATAAAAAAAAAAAGTGTTGGTAAATCTTTCTGATAAGCATAAAAAAGCAATTAAGAAAATTGGATTTGGAGCTTTTTTGCAATTGGATGCACCACATCATGCCGATTCTTGGTAAGCACTAGCACTAAGTTTTATTTTTATTTTTATGATTTAAAGATCGACTATTATGTTCTAAAATTAAATTATTATGTTAATTTTTATTTTTATTTCTATTCTAATCTATATGTATTTTGTATTCTAAACCTTTAATTTGAATCTAGGTTGACAAAACAACTTCTTACGAAGTTTGATCCCAAAAGATGTTGCTTGATGCTACCGGGGAGAGAATAAGAAATATTCTTTGATAAAATTGATGTTCACATGACATATGGATTGCCAATGGGAGATATTTCAATTGTTGATGCCTTAGAAAATAAAGAGAATGTGGAATGTGTAAATTTTATGCAAAAATGGAGAAAAAACTTTGACCTTCAAGTGGTATGAATATTTTTTTGTGTTCTTGTATTCTAAACTTGTTATTTGGCTTATGTTCTAAATTTTGCATATTTACATTGAAAAATTTTGACCTTGAATGGGTATGAAAATTATATTTTTATGCTGTATATATCTATGTGTGCTTGTACATTGCATGTTATTCTGATCATGTTCTAATGTATATATTTATGTTCTAAATTACTTGTGTATGTTCTAAAGTAATTCCGAATATGGTCTAAGTTACATGTGTATGTTGTAAAAGTAATTCTTATTATGTTCTAATTTACATATCAATGTTCTAAAGTATTTCTAATGATGTTCTAAATTATATATCCATGTTTTAAAGTAATTTTGACTGATTTCTAAATTACATGTCAATGTTCTAAAGTATTTCTAATTATGTTCTAATTTACTTTTACAATCTTCTAAAGTATTATTGATTATGCTCTAAAGTATTTAAGTTCATGTTCTAAAGTATTTCTGATTATGTTCTAAATTACTTGTCCATGTTCTAAATTACTTACAGGGTGCTCCAAAAAATGGACAATTGATTAGTAGGATCGAAAAGGTGAAAGCGGTAGATCAAGAAGAAGATCGAGTTTCCGATGAATTCATTTACAACTTCATTGTTTGTGTAGTTGATAGTTGCATTCGTTCAACTAATAGCAACCATCTATACATAAAGTTTTTGTATAGTTGCAAGGATATAAAGAATATAGTGAAGTTGGATTGGTGCAAATTTGTGAAGGGGCACTTGATGGAAACTTGTAAAAAATGGCAAGATGGAGAATCTTACTTCACGGGTCCTTTAATCTTTCTTATGGTAATTTTTAATTTTTTGAACATTCTTTATATATGTTATTAATGTTATGATAAAAATGCACTAAAATAGTCTAATTAATTATGCTTATTTTAAGTTATTTTGATATGTTGTAATGTACATATCTATGTTCTAAATTACTTGTCTATGTTCTAAAGTAATTTCGATTATGTTCTAAGTTACATGTCTATGTTCTAAAGTATTTCTAATGATGTTCCAAATTATATATCTATGTTCTAATTTATATATCAATGTTCTAAAGTATTTCTAATGATGTTCTTGTAGGTATCCTATTTTAAACGAGTACAAAGAAAGGGGTTGGAGATACCACGTGGAGTTCCACTGCTATCATTCTGGAACCAAGAAAGGTTTTATACGAGATTGAAGTTTGAGAAAGACCTTGGATTTGGAAAAGGAAAAGTACTAGAAAGAATGAAATTGAATGTGGTATGATTTTTATGTATGCTTATGTTCTAAAGTTTATATTATATGTTTTAAACATTTTAATATATGTTCTAAAGTTTATTGTATTTGTGTTTTTAAGAATATTATGCATGTTTATTTTATGTTCTAAAGTTTATTACAGATGTTCTAAAGTTTGTAATCTATTCATATTATGATTTGTAGGGTCGAATCAAGAAGAAAGAATCGGAGGATAAGGAAAAGAAAAGTGAAGGTCCATCAATGGTAATTACCGTTTTATATTTATATATCATTATGTTATGCATGTATTCTAAAATTTTCAAGTTATATTTAAAAAGGAATTGGAAAAAAGACAAGGAAGAGACAAAGGCAAGAAGAAAGAGCAACACTTGACAATTAGAGAAAAGCAAGGGAAAGACAAAGGCGACAAGAAAGAGTAACCCTTGACTATTAGAGAAAAACAAGGGGAGAAGAAAGTAATGAAAAAAAAAACTCATGCCATTGACAAAAAAGCAAGGAAAAGACGAAGGAGAAAGTTATGGAAAAACAATCCATGGCTTGTAATTCTACACATCTCCAAATGACATGATGGTATAATATTTTAATATTTTTTTAATATTTATTTAATTACTTATTTTTATAATGTTTCTAATATTCATTACTTAATGTTCTAAATTATTAGGGTTTTTTAAGCAAATTTGGAGATTTGGCAAAGAGTCTTGCATCGAATGTGAAAGAGATGTATAGCATGTTAGACCAAGCAAGATTTCTTTGTTGAGGATGAAACAAGTGGGAAAATGCATCATCTTATAGACAACATTTGGGGAAAGTATACCACAAAAGTATTATAATCATGTTCTAAATTACTTATGATCTAAATTACTTATGTTCTAAACTATTTTCAGCCTATGTTCTAAAGTGTAATCTTTATGTTTAAAATAGTTCAACATATATAAATGCCTTATTGGACTCTAACTTATGTATTCTTATATATAGCCATTGGAAAATCAAGAAGAAAAAAAGCAACCGAAGAAAAGTCCTTCTATACTTAGTCAAGATCAACATTTCTTTGATGAGCCGGCATTCATAGAAGAATTGGATATGTTGATGAACATAGCATGGAAGAAATTCAATGATGAAAAGGCATTGGGACATAGTAATTATATGCTTAATTTCTAAATCATACGTATGTTCTAAATGATGCTCTTAAATCAAGTGTTTATGTTCCAAATCAAATCTTTATGATATAGTTATGTTCTAAAATTGTGTCTTATAATTATTATGAAGATTTGACATCAAATGAAGGAGAAAGAGAAAAGAACAACAATGAAAGGAAAAGCAATGAAAAGAAAGATGATAGTATCTCCTTACTTATTGTTGGTAATTTCACATTACTTTCAAGCTCAATTCTTATTAATGTTCTTTGAATAAATTGATTTGGATAAGAAAAAGTACTAAAAAGAATGAAATAGAATATTCGTATATGCTTATGTTCTAAAGTTTACGCTATATGTTCTAAAGTTAACGCTTTATGTTCTAAAGTTTATGTTTATGTTCCAAATCAAATCCTTATGATATTATCATGTTCTAATTAATATTGTGTTTTATAATTATTTTGAAGACTTAACATCAAATGAAGGAGAAAAAGAAGAGAACAATAAAGAAGAAAAAAGCAAGGAGAATGAAGAGAATAGCTTGTTGCCCTCTCCACAAATTGGTAACTTGGCATTTATTCAAATTACATGTCTTTGTTATAAAGTATTTTGTACTAATATTTCAAAGTTCTTATGTTTTAAGTATTTCTTATATTCTTTTTCATTCACAGTTGCTCTAGATGATTAAATGGTTGAAGATGTTCTTAATTGTGATTTTCTAAACCCTGAAAGTGATCACAAAGAGAAGCAACAACAAGAGAAAGAGAAAAATCAAGAAGAACAAGAAAAGAAGCAAGAAGAAAGACAAGATGAGAAGCAAGAAGAAAGACAAGAGGAGAAGCAAGATGAACCTAAGGAAAAAGAAAAGGAGTAAAAAATGATGAACAAGAAAGTTGAAGCAAAGGAAGGGTAATCAATGTAACTTAATAATAGGAATATTTAAAACAATGGTTTTGGTTTAGATCATATGTTTGATGATTTAGTAAAACTTTAATATAGAATTAATAGTTTGTGTGTTCTAGTTATATATATTGGTTTGTGTGTTACAAGTTTGTTTGGCGTGGTTTGATGTGATTTTTACAACTTTGGTTAAGGACTAGGAATAGAATAACAAATACATAATTATTTGGTTATGAAGGTTTTGATGTTTGACTTATATTAATTATTATTATTTTTATAATGTTCTAAAGTATTTCTGATTATGTTCTAAACTATTTAAGCTTATGTTCTAAAGTATTTCTGATTATGTTTTAAATTACTTGTCCATGTTCTAAAGTAATTTTGATTATGTTTAGACAAGAGAATAAGCTTAAAATTTTCTTGCGTACAACGAAGAAGAAAGAGAGAAGGAATGAGGACACACCAAAGACACCAATTCCTCCAAAAAAGACATACAAAGATATTTCTCCTCCAAACTTCAATATGTTGTCGTCCTCACCAATAGTTGGTAATTTCAACTTATTTAAATTTTATTTTTCTTATATGTATATTGGATATTTATAATATTTAATTTGTATATTGGTAATTTTTATTATGTCAAAAGTTGTTTTAATAATCTAAATTTTTTTTTGGTTATGTTCTAAATTAATTATGTGAAATTGTTAATTGTGATATTTTTTTTAATCAAGATCTTCCACCTACATTGAATGAAGAAAAAGAGGACAAAACAACCAAAAAATAGAAGAAGAAGCATGATGAAGAAAACAACAACAAAGAAAATAAGCAACGATAATCATTTTGAAAACATTAGAAATTAGGTTTAAACTATGACGGTTGTTTGATTATTATTTGATTATAGTTGTTGATTGTTTTTTTTTAATTCAATTATATAGGAAGCAAGAAGAAGAAGAAGAAGAAGAAGAAGAAGAAGAAGAAGAAGAAGAAGAAGAATAAGAAGAAGAACAAGAAGAAGAAGAAGAAGCAAGGAACAAAAGAGGAAAGGATAAGCTTCCAGTGTACTTGCGTTCGCCTTTTATGGTTAATCATGAAAAACTCTTCAACAATGTAGATCATAAAATGATAGCTGAATATGCTTTTGCTCAAGGAGATAACGTGTAAGATTTCATCAATTTATATTTATATGCTTATAATAATTATATATACTTATGTTCTAAACATTGTACTTATATTAAGGTAGATGCTTATGTACTAAAGTACGTGTTTGAAACTATATGCAAATGCCCTAAATTTAAATGCTGTTTTGATTTAATATATTTTTGTTCTCATTTTAGGGAACTTTTGTATGCTGACAAAGCGGCAATTGTGATTAGGAGAGATGAGATGGTTAATCTTTCAGCAAATAGTCACATGTTCAACAACATTGCAGATGCTTTTGTTTCCATATTAAATTGTGAAAACAAAAGGCGGGGTGTAGACAAGAACAGTAGATTTTTTTTCTCTACTGAATGCTATGTATGTTCTAATTATATTCTAACTTATATGTCTATTATCTAAAGTAATTCTAATTATGTTCTAATTTTCATATCAATGTTCTAAAGTATATCTAATAACGTTCTAAAGTAGTTCTAATTAAGTTCTAAATTACTTGTCAATATTCTAAAGTATTTCTAGTTATGTTTCTAAATTACATGTCTATGTTCTAATTCTAATTATGTTCTAATTATACATCAATGTTCTAATTACTTAAGTTTTAATTTCCTTTTTTTTCAGCTCATTCTTTGCACTGAAAAATATATCAAAAATACAGAAAGCTTGGAAGATAGAAAGAAAGCTTTGTTTCATCAAATGAGATAAGAAATGACAAATGCCGAAGTAACAACATTTAACAACTTCTAATTGGTAACAAATTTTTTTTATTTTTTTTTATGTTCTAAAGTATCTGATTATATTCTAAAGACATGTTTGATTATGTTCTAAAGTTTCTGATTATGTTCTAAACGCAAGTTTTCTTTCGGCTGTTTTACCGGATCACTATTATTTGTTGTGCTTCAACTTTTTGGAAGGAACTCTCGATGTCATTGATAATAGATTTCTTCCTCCGAATTTTTCTATTGAGGATAAATATGGAGATGATTTTACAAAGATGGTAAGGTGTAGAGTTTTGACTTGGTTAATTATTATTTTCTTATTATACTATATAGAAATTTTGGAACATTAACCCGTTTTGGAACATTAACTTAATTTAAGTTATTCTAATTATGTTCTAATGTAATGTACATAACTATATTCTAAATTACTTGTATATGTTCTAAAGTAAATTTTGATTATATTCTAAAGTACATTTAATTAATTTTGTAGTTGAAGGCATTTGGTGAATTCTATGAAGAAACTGATAACAAGAGTGCCGTTTTCTCCACCTACGAAACAAGAAACATTGAGATGAAATGGAAGAGAAATGCAAACAAACATGATCGTAGAGTATTTTTGTTGAAGAAAATGGAAACCTATGAAGGCCAATGTCAAAAACAATGGAATTCGGGGCTAGAGAAGGATAATGTAAGTGTCAAGGCATATGATTAGGTTCTAATTACATGTCAATGTTCTAAAATACATCTGATTATGTTCTAAATTACATGTCTATGTTCTAAAAGTCAATCAGATTATGTTATAAATAACATGTCTATGTTCAAAAGTTATTTGGAACATTAACATAATTTTAAGTTATACTAATTATGTTCTAAATTACTTGTCTATGTTCTAAAGTAATTCTGATTATGTTCTAAGTTAAATTTCTATGTTATAAAGTTAATCTGATTATGTTCTAAAGTAATTCTGATTATGTTCTAAGTTAAATGTCTATGTTTTAAAGTTAATCTAATTATGTTCTACAGTAATTCTGATTATGTTCTAAGTTAAATGTCTATGTTCTAAAGTTAATCTGATTAGTTCTAAAGTTATTTTGATTATGTTCTAAGTTAAATGTCTATGCTCTAAAGTTAATCTGATTATGTTCTAAATTACATGGGAATGTTCTAAAGTGTTTTTTATTATTATTCTGAATTATGTGTGTATTTTAATTTTAACGTGTTTGTATTTTTTTTGTTTGCAGTTTGAGCAAATGAAAAGGTTACGAGTGAAGTATTGTGGAAAGATTATAACATCAGAAGTAAATGAAAAACGGAAAAGAGTGATGAAGATGGCTAGAAAGTGGTCAAATATGAACAAAAATTGATATATGATTGTGTAAATCTTAAGTATATGGAGACTACTATTTTGAACATGTGTATCATTTGGAATATTAATATGATTGTGTAAATCTCAAGTATATATCTTTAGAAAGATATTTAAAACAATTAATTGTACATTTTTTTGTAGAAATATGGAGATGATTATTTTGAATATGGGTATCATTTGAAATATTAATATAATTTGAAACATTAATCTGATTTGGAACATCATTTTTATAATGTTATAAAGTATTTCTGATTATGTACTAAAGTATTTCTAATTTGGAATAAGCTTAAGTTTTTCTTTCGTACAACGAAAAAGGAAGAGGAAAGGCATGAGGTCACCAAAGACACCAACTCCTCCAAAAACGACACAAAGATACTTCTACTCTAAGATTCAATTAGTTGTCGCTCTCACCAACTTTTTTTTGATATATATATAAATACATTATACAAGACATGTTTTAGTACTCTTGTATATGGGATTGATGAAAAGGCTATGTTTTTGATATTTTGGTTTAAAAATGCTATCAAAAAGTTAATTTGACAAAAAAAAAAAAAAAAAAAAAAAAAAAAAAAAAAAAAAAAAAAAAAAAAATTGGGTTCACATTACTCGCAAAAAATTGTTCTTTTCTACTCATCCAACCCCATTCTCATGGTGAATTCCGTTATGTCGGTATGGTTTACAAATGTTAATTCGTCATGATTTTAAGTTGTAGCCTCGTAGGTGATATGTTCACATCGCGGGGTTTGTGGATCAATCTATGGGTTGGATACAATTTTTAAAGAATAATTGGACAAAAAAATAATATGATATTATGTTGATAAATTGAAAAGAATACAAAATAAATATAAAAAAATTACACAAATTTTTTTTCATGTGCAAGTAAATGTGATTATTTTCTATAAATAAAATGTCCCGGGTGGTTGTACTAATAGAATATCCATCAACTTGTAAAAAAAAAAAAATTTTAAATTATAACATAAACACATTAAAATATATGATAAATTTTAGAACATATTCGATGCATTTTAGAACATATAATAATTTTAATTTATTACTAATTAGAACATAAGAAAATTAAAAAATGTTTACTTACATATCACTTGACTTTCCCTGGACAATTACAACTATCATGATGACCAAGCTCTCCACATGCTCTACATAATCTTTTTTTTTTTTGGACTTTGTTCAACAGTTTTTTCTCTGTCACTCTTCATTCTCTTGTTCCTATTTGGAACATGGGTATCATTTGGAACATGAGTATCATTTGAGACATTGATATCATTTGGAACATTAACCTGATTTGGAACATGAACCACGTACCTTTGTTTTTTGAAATTTTAGGAGGTTTGATCAAAACTTCACAAGGTAAACTAGCTCCAATAAGCATTTCAATGTCTTTAACTTTGCTAGAAAGATTGTTGCTTCCATTTGTTGTTTTATTTTGTTCCAAATTTATTCTTATGGCTCGAAGTTTATTGACAAGATCACTTAGATCATCTTCATTGTTTTGCACTAAACTCACACAAGCATGAATTTCAGTCCACAAATCATTTAATAGCATCTTCTTATCTACTGCATTAAGACATTCCTCCAACACATTACCCTCTAAATCAAAAATGGGATTCTTATAAGCTATTGTACACCATCTATTTAGAACATAGGTCTTGGGAATTTTCTCTAACATCCTTGCCTTCCACACCCAAATCATATGTCTACAAGGCACACCATCACATTCAAATTCTTTACAAAAACACTTGGTATCTAAGGTAGTTGGATAAAAAACAACATCAAAAATCCTCCTAGATCCTTCCCTTAATTTGAAAATGTAAATCTCATTGTCCTTCTTCATCTCCTCAACACCACAATTAAAACATCTAATTTCAAGCTCATATTGAAAATGATAGAAAATTTTTGTTGTAAACAACTCGGAATCATCTTTTTCTAAAGGAATTGGAGTCTTACACTCTGGACGCTTATTCTTCGAATCATTATCCATTTTATTTTGAGTGTGCCTTTGAGCATCCAAAGCACATTCAAACCTATAGAAAATATAAATTAACTTTAGAACATAGAAGATAACTTTAGAACATAAAGTGAATTACATTAGAACATATTAAAATCATACACATGAAATAATTATTATGATCTAAATACTGTTAAAACATTGATCTAAAAATTTTCAACATGTAAGACAAAATTTAGAACATAAAAGAGAGTTATAAAATAAATAATAAAACTATAAAACATAAAAAGAAAATTTTAGAGTATTGAAGAAAAACATTTGAACATAAAGATTAACTTTAGAACATATTTAGACATTTACATATTGCCTCATGTAGAACTCAATCAAAGTGAGATGGGGATTTGTGAACATAGTGAAAAAATTATTTTCACTTTCTGATCTAGATGTGGTCCTCATGATGACACCTAAAAATAAATCTCTTAAATACGCTGGAATCCACATATCACATATGTCGTACATGTTTGTCAACCATCCATGATTGTTCAAATTGAATTCTGTTTGTTCCACTTTTCTTCAAATTCTGCCGGCTCAATCTCTAAATGCCAAACACATGCACAAAGTTTTTTCAAAAAAATCAGTTTCTTGGGTAATTGTCCGACCTACTTTTTCAGGGAACTTTTTCATAATATGCTACATACAAATTATATATGCAGAAAATATTAGAACATTAGGGTAAACTTTAGAACATAGAGATAAATTGTGGAACATAAAGGTATACTTTAGAACGTTAAAGATAAACATAGAGCACAGTAATTTATTTTAAATATTAAACTTGCCAATATTATATTTGTTTAAAAACATAATGAATTATCTAAAACATAAACAATAAACTATAGACATAATGTTTAGAAGACAAGACATAATGTTTAGAACATTAGGACATGATGGATATTAATTTAGAAGATAAGACATAAAGTGTAAAACACAAAAGCATAATGTTTAATACATGAACGCATGATATATATTTTAGAAGACAAGACATCTATGTTTAGAACATCAGTAATATATGTTAGAACATCAGCAATCTATATTTAGTTTATACGACATACATAATTTAGAACATAAAGAATATATGTTTAGAACATCAAAACATGATAGATAGTAGTTTAAGAACATAAAGAAACATGATAGATAGTAGTTTAAGAACATAAAGAATTCTACATTTAGAACATCACCTGTTTGTTTGGAATGTGGTATCAAAGGAAACCATATCACCAAAAAGTGCATAATATTTTCGACAAATAGAATCAGCCCATAAGCTCTACAAAGTCTATCTTCTTCATCAGCATCATAGTAAAAAAAAAATGCACTCCTAAGCAATTTCTTATTTTGAAAATTATTCACAAACATTTTGGCATCTAATCCAGCAATATAAGCCTTCAAATCTCTATAAAAGATTTTGAAATCTTGTTTAGATGCACCAACATTATCATGTGATCCAGCTAATTCTTTCATCATAGTATAAGACCTTACGGGACCAACATTTACTTGTGTACAAAAAAAAAATTACTATGATTAAGGATCAACTTTAGAACATAGTAAATCATAACAATTAAAACAATATTTGACACATAAAAATAAATCACCTTTAAATTATCAACAATCAATTTTTTATGCATAATATGTACTTCCTCCGTTTTCTTTTACTTGTAACACTTCCCTAAAAAAGAAAATGTCACAATACTTGCAACACACTATAAAAGGAAAGTTACTTTAGGGAAAACTATACTATTTCCCTTATTTAAAGCACATGACCCACTAAATTACACTCATAACAACCACTCATACCATTTTAAAGTGTATTATATCATGTGAACCCCAAATTTCTTAACTACCGTGAAAAAGTGTGTGTTGCATCTAAAAGAAAACGGAGGAAGTATATTCCTATTATCCTTTTGAAATTTTGCACAACTTGGAGTATATAAATAATGATTATATTCTTCTTTGAAATGACTAACAACATACTTTCCAGCAACATATCTCATACATATGTGAGCATTGCACCCTACACGAGTGACTAAACGTTTCCTAGTAATACAGACTTTTAATTTTCTTCTTCATCAACGGTTTGTTGAGCAATAGGTTTTTTTGTTGCCCTAAAACCTTCCTTATTGCAAACTCCATATTGAAAAACAATTATATCTTTGTTATTCTTCTTCCTTGTAGAATTAGATTTCCTAGAAGTAAACCCAGCGGCATTTGCATATGCTTTGTAAAAACTAAAACCCTCTTCAGGATCTTTGAATACCCATACAAGGTTTTAACTCCTCGGGAACACTTGGAATCCATTCCTTAGTGGTACCACCAGGGCTAAATGATCCAACAATCTTAGGAGTACGATAAATAACATCAACTACATTAGAACATAAAAAGTAAAATTTAAAACTAGAAGGTAAACTTTAGAACATATAATAAAAGTCATACAATATGAAGAAAATATTATAACATAAAAATAAACTTTAAAACATAAAGATAAAGATACGTAGAAAACTTTAGAACATACAAAAAAAAGTTTAGAACATTAAGGATAAACTTTAGAACATAGTAAATTACTTTATAACATACATAATAAAATTTAGAACATAATTAAGTGAAAAAAAATTTAGAACATAACCAGGAAAAATTTAGAACATTAAACAACTTTTGAACATAATCAACATATTCACAAAATTACTTTAGAACATGTAAGTAAAGTTTAGAATATGTACGTAAATTGAAATTAAAGCATTAAAACAATTAAACTTAGCTGAATACTTTAGAACATAACAAATCACGGACATACTTATAACATATTGCTTTAAAACATAGTGAATTACTTTATAACATACATAATAAATTTAGAATAAAGTGGAAAAATTTAGAACATAATAGATTACTTTAGATCATAACCAGAAATAATTTAGAACAGTAAAACAACTTTTGAACATAATCAACAAATTCAAAAAATTAATTTAGAACATGCAAGTAAGTAAAGTTTAGAACATGTAAGTAAATTAAAATTAAAGTATTAAAACAATTAAAATTACCTGAATGAGTAACAAGGGAAGAAGGAGAATTATGTTCAACATCACCAAAATCCATGAATATGCAAAAACCTAATTATCAAAAACACAAATTGAAGCAAAAAAAAAAACAACCTGAAATTAAAATCCAATAAAATTCAAGCAAATAGAAAAACTCCAGAAAAAAAAAAAGTCGAAAAAAAATTTGGGAAAAAAAATTGAAAATGAAACAGAAAACTGGGAAAAAAGTACAAGAAAATAAATCAAAAAATAAAAAAATTGAAAATAAAATCTGGAAATCGCAAAATAAAAAAGAAAAAAAAACTAGAAAAAAATTGGAAAAAATTTGGGGAAAAAAATCCAAAAATATTCTGGAAATCGAAAAAAAATGGAAAAAAATCGAAAAAAATTTGGGAAAAAAATCGGAAAAAATTGTTGGAAAAAAAAATGAAAATTTAAACAAACAAATTAAAAAAATATCAAAATCGCAAAAAAAAAGCAATAAAATCGCAAAAAAAAAAAACAATAAAATCGATAAAAAAAAATCACCAAAATAGAACAAAAAAAATTAAAAAAAATCAAAATTAAAATCGCAGAAAATCGAATGAAAAATCGAAACAAAAAATCTGGAAATAAATCGAAGCAATCAAGTATTAAATTAAATCGGAATTTTTTAACAAGTAATAAACTTACCCAATTCGTTGATGTATTGTGCTGAGGAGAGAGAAAGTTTTGAGGAGAGAGAAAGTGATGTGCTGAGGAGAGAGAAAGTGGAAAGAATAACTTAAGATTTAGGGTATTTTGTTAAAAGTGTAAAAAGAGAAAATGTAAAGAATTACATAAATGTCATTACTAAAGGAGTGTTTTAGATGGTTAGATTAAATCCAATGAATTGCTGGGATGGGTTCTTATATAATATTGGGTTCTTATATAGAGGAGGGTTCTTACATGAGCCTTCCTCTAGCCAGGCCACCTGCAGCAGCAGCCTCGGCAGGGCAGCAGCAGCTGCAACCTTGCAGACCACGGCAGTTGTAGCTGCAGCCTTGCCAGGCCACCGGCAGCAGCAGTGTTGGCAGGGTTGCAGCAAGTGCAGTCTTGCTGAATTATGGGCCTTGTCTTTTTTTTTGTGAATAAAATTAGGCTGCCAAGATTAGCCAGTGTACCTTGTTTTTTATCTCTGTTTTAAGTTTCTAACCTACTCTTATTTTTTTTTTTATGAATAGTGATGGTGATGAAGCACTTGTCAAAAAGAAAAAAAGTGATGGTGATGAAGCTGAAAAAAATGATGTGCAGTGTGGAGTCATCCTTACTAGAAGCTATAAACAACGATCACATTCGAAGGTTTGTAATCATCAATGGATATTGATTTAATTTTTATGCATGTTAGATATGTTCTAAAATTTTACTCACATGTTCTAAAACTTTACTTGTATGTTCTAAAATTAATTCTAATTTTAACTCTTATTTTACTCACATTTTTATGTTTTCCTCTTGAATTTTGTTTAGTATTGTAGTATGTATACATTATAGTTCAATTGTTAATTTTTGCTACAAGTTTATTTCTAAATTTTTTACCCATATGTTCTAAATTTTTGTACAAATGTTCTAAATTATTACACATATGTTCTGTTCTAATTGTTCCCTTGTGCTCTAACCTTTATATATGTTATATGTCTATGACTTGCAGTGATAATTTTGATAATCCTGTTGGTGTTGATGCTACTATAACCTCTAATCAGTTTGCTACAACATCTTCTGGAAATGCAAACAAAAGTACCAAAGTAGATAATAAAGAAGGTGATCAAATTGAGGGGAAACTTAAAGTTAGAGCTAAAGATGTTCCGAAAAACAAAGCAATGAAGAAAGAACCAAAGAAGGAAGACAGAGGGAAAAAAAGGAAAAGAAAGGTTGATGAGAGTGATTCTGATGATGATATTGAAGTTGTTCATGTAGATCAAATGGAATGTAGAGCATTAAGTCAACGAATTACTCCCAAGAATTTTATGAACACCGTGCTTACAAATTTGCCAAAATCTCATAAGGCGGCTATTAGAAAAATTGGCTGTGGAGGTTTCTTAGATTTGGATTTAGATGCACATAAATCTGTGTTTTGCTCTAAAGCTTGTTTCGAGTTTTGACTGTGATAGGGTGTCTTTAGTTCTTGAGAGGAACCAAGAGATTGAAATTACACCTGTAGACATACATTTGGTTTATGGATTACCGATGGAAGGAGAAATTATTAAAGAGTAGCAGCAAGAGTAGGATGAAGAATGGGTTGAGTTTATTAGACAATGGAGATCTTATTTTGGGTTGAGTGGTGGAAGTCCATCAAACTCTGTGATTATTAATAGGATTGAAGAGTTAAAGAAGAAATCTGTGTGTGATGAATTCATTTGGCATTTTGTAGTTTCTGTTGTCAATTGTTGTATGAGATCCACTGCCAACCCATCGTTAAATTACAGGTTCTTGTAAAGTTGCATGGATACAAAGAAGATCGAATGTTTGGATTGGTGTGAATATGTTTATAGGAGTTTAAAATCGGCTGTAACGAAATGGCAAGGTGGTTCAACTTACTTCACCGGTCCATTGCCTTTCTTGATGGTAATTTCTTTTTTTTTTAGTATATTGTACATTTTAATATTATTTTGTCTTTTTCTAAATTTGTCCTTGTTTAACGCTTTTTTTTTTTGTATATTTGTATTAGATATGCTATTTTGATCATTTGGAAAGATCTAAAATAAGCAATCCAAGGCAATTCTCACTCCTTTCTATTTGGAAGAAAGATTTGAACAAGGAACAGATGAAATTGGAAATGAAAAGAGGATTTGGAAAGGGACATGCACTTGATAGAATGGAAGTTGATAGGTATGATAACAATGTATCACAAGTGGCTGGAGATCCCGAACTTGGTGGAAGTGATGTTAGTGATTCTAATGAAATGCTGGTATGCATTTTTTTGGAACATGTTTTAAACTAAAGTCTTATTATAGTTAGTTATATGTTCTAAATATTTTATTATTTGTTCTAAATATATACCCACATGTTCTAAATATTTTATTATTTGTTCTAAATATATACCCACATGTTCTAAATATTTAGTCATATGTTCTAAATATATAAAGTGGATGTTCTAAACTTAAATCAGATGTTTTACCTGGTTATTCAATTGTTCTAAATTTAAATAACTTTTGTTTGTTAGGAATTCCTTCAAAAATTCGGAACATTGGCTAAGAAGCTTGCTGAGAATTTAAGTGAGATGCATGCCATGTTGGATAAGGCAAATGAAGCATTTGCTAAAGAAGAAGCATCTGATATGAACACATTTATTCAGAATATTGGAATAAGTATTCCATGAGAAAGGAAGAAAAACAAAATGACAGCCCCTCCATTCTAAGTCAAGACAAGCATTTGTTTGACGAACCAGCTTTCATCAAGGAGTTAGATGATGTTATGAAAAGATAATGGGAAAAGTTCAAAGGGAAGAAAAAGACACCTTTTGAGATGACTCCTCCGAGTTTTGATTTGTTTTCTCATTCTTAAACACCTACTCTTCCCCCCTGCTCCTTCTCCTCCTCCTCAAACTCATGGGCCTTCTCCCCCTCTTCCTCCTCCTCCTCCTCCTCCTCCTCAATTTCAAGGGTCTTCTCCTCCTCTTCCTTCTCCTCAAACTCAAGGACCTTCTCCTCCTTTTCCTCCTCCTCCTCCTTCTCAAACTCAAGGGATTCCTCCTCCTCCTCCTCAAACTCAAGGGCTTTCCACTTCAATTTTAGGAGGAGCATGCTCAGGTGCTAAAGTCCAACAATATGTTCATGGAGAGAAGAACAAGAACAATGATGAGAAAGAAGATGATAAGATGGAGGGGTAATGTAGTTATGTTTAGGGACATTATTAACTATTGATGAATTAATATTTTATTTTTTAAGAACACTAATTGTTAGTTTTTTTTTTTTGGGATACTAATTATATATATACATTTATAATTTTAGAATTTGTGGTATATTTTTTTGAAATATTCTGCTCATTAAATATTTGTATTCGTTCACCTATATATTTACGGGAAAGGAAATGTAGGGAAAAGGGAGAAAAGATGTCCCGAAAACCTTCCAAACTGTATTCGTTCACCTTTTATGGTTTAGTATGACAACATATTCAAAAAGGTCGATGGACACAAGAAGAAAATGGCAGAGTATGCATTTGCTAATGGATTACCTAAGTAAGCTCTAAATTAACTTAGTAATTTTAAAATAATTAGTCATGTGTTCTGATTTATTAATCATATGTTCTAAATTAGTATTCATATGTTTTAACTTAGTATTTATATATTATAAGGTTTAATCTTATATTATAAAATTTAGTGCTATTTGTTTTTATGTTTGTAGTGAGATTTTATATGATGATGGTCAAACTACAATCCGTAAAGATGAGATGTCAAGCCTTGCAGCGAACAATCATGTGTTTAATAACGTTGTTGATGCTTGGTCATTCATATTGAACATTGAAAACAGAAGACGAACCCCATGGTCAACAAACAGATTGTTTTTTTCAACGCAAGCTTATGTATGATTCTTAATATTGAACTTGGCTTCTTTCATGTTATAAATTGAGATTTCATAACTTATTTTTACATGATTTCATGAAATTTTGTGTACGAATTATCACTTTTCACCAACTGTGAAAATTCAAGATAGATGTCATACTTTATATGAAAGGTTGGATAAAGAGTTGAAGCACTCTAAAGTGCAAAACTTTGATAGATTTCATTTGGTAAGACATTAAGAAATCCAAAAGAATTTGAATATAGATTTTCTTCTTTATAAGCTTTCTTCTTTCTTTTTTATTTCAATTTCATGATATATTATTATATGCAGGTATTTTTTCCAGTTGCATCTTCATCACATTATTACCTGCTTTGGGTGAATTTTCTTAGCAAGACTCTCGACGTGATTGACAACAGAAATTTGGAATATAAAAATTCTTTTTGGCACAAATACAAAAACAAACCGAACAATTTGGTAATATCTATCTGTCTCATTTACTTGTGCTTAGAATTAGATTTTCTAAACATTTATTTCAATGTTTTAAAGTTTAGCTCACATGTACTAAAATTATACTCATATGTTCTAAATCAGATGGTTCTAAAAAAATTTCATGTTCCAAATAGTACTTATACATTCTTAATATTTTCTAATACTTATTTTAATGTTTAATTTTTAGTTGAGGGCTTTTGCCATGTTCTTGTCAACCAAGAGATCAAAATGCGATCAAGAGGTTTCTAGTTTCAAAACTAGGACGTTAAAAATGAGTTGGAGGACAAATGATAACAATGATGATTGCGGCGTGTTTTTGCTTAAACACATGAAAACCTATCATGGTGAGAAAGATACCAATTGGGATAGCGGAATAAAATTGAATGATGTAAGTTTGTTTTATAGTATTACTCATGTTCATATATATGTTCTAAATTTTCATACATATGTTCTAAATTTTTATACATATGTTCTAAAATTTTATACATATGTTCTAAATTTTCATACATATGTTCCAAATTGTGTAAATCTTTTTTTTTATAATGATGTAAAAAGTGACATAGCGGATACCAAAGTCTAATGATTTTATCTTATTATATTGCAGATCAATCAAATGAAGAAATTGAGGGTGGATTTTTGTGCTAAGATATTATCACACAAGGAAAATGAGCTACATCATGAGATTACTTCAAGATCACGGAAATGAGCGAAAGGAAATATTTTGTAATATAATTTTAGAAAGGAAAAATTGATTCTAATAATCCCACCTTTGGTCAGTTCGCTATTAATAATCCCACCTTTAGATTATTATTTAATAATCCCACCTTTATAGGTGATCTTCTTGTATTAGTCCTTAACCTGTTGGTGACCGGTTTTGGAAGGTTAGGATGCCACGTGTTATTGTTTAATTGGTTGAAAAATAAAAGATGAAATAAAAAAAAACTAAAAAAATAAAAAAAAAAAAAAAAAAAACAAAACTGAAAAATGAAAAAACGAAACTGGAAAAATGAAACCCACCACCTATCCCCACCCACCCCCACCGTAAACCCTAACCATAGCCTAGCCCCACCTTAAACCGGTCGGCCGCCACCATAAACCCCCGAAAACGGCCGGCCGGAACCCCCCATTACCGAGTTCACCCCCGATGACCAAAATCAACCCCTAGAATACCACCCTTGAAACAACCATAACCACTACAACTACCATCCTATTAACCCCACCCAGCCACTGAAACCCCCTTCTAACCTTCAACAACCACCGAAAAACCCTTAAATCTTACCCAAATTCAACCTCAAGCCATCCCTTGAAATGGATTCATTGATTTTTTTTTTTTTATCCATTGAAGTTAAAGGGTTCATTTCGATGGTTTTCGTGGGTGTGGGGGTTGGAATCAAGTCGGTTTTTGCTAGGTAAGGGTGGGAATGGAGGTTTCGGCGGTGGATATGGGGTTCGGCGGTGGAGGAGAGGACGCCGGAGGTTGGGGTTAGGGTGGTCGTTGGGGCTGGCTGGGTTTAAAAATTTGGCTTTTTTTTTTTACCAAATTATTTTTGACCAATTATTAAGTGACATGTGTCACTCACATTAAAATTAAAAAAAATGTTTACCTAAAGTTCAGGTTACCGGTCATATGGGACCAATAGAAGAAGATCCCCTATAAAGGTGGGATTATTAGATAATAATCTAAAGGTGGGATTATTAACAGCAAATCGGCTAAAGGTGGGATTATTAAAAGCAATTTTTCCTTTTCGAAATAGCATGTAGAATTTTGTATAGTACTTTAAATTGTAAGCCTTCACTCGCAAACTATTTTTCTAAAAGGTTGTATTCGAATATATAAGCTTGTCTTGTCTTTCTTGTGATCTAAATACTAATTATAACTCATATGTTCTTAATTTTTAGTTATATGTTCTAAATTTTTAGTCATATGTTCTAAACATTTAGTCATATGCTCTAAATACTAATTATAATTCATATGTTCTAAATTTTTATTCATATGTTCTAAATTTTTAGTCATATGTTCTAAATTTTTAATCATATGCTCTAAATACTAATGTCAAAATATTACTCATGTATTTAAGAACTAAGAATTTAAGTGATAAATTTTAATCATATGATCTAAATCAAAATTTTAAAATCTCATTGGAACCATACACCACACATGATTACTAATTATAACTCATATATTCTAAATTTTTAGTCATATGTTCTAAATTTTAATACATATGTTCTAAATTTTAATACATATGTTCTAAATTAAACTCACAAGTTCCAAACTGTAATCATTTCTATAATACAAAAAAGTGTTATTCAATACACAAATTCAAAAAAAATGTTCCAAAACTATTAAGTATCATCTAACTTTTTTTGTACAATTTCGAATATCGTGGTGACTCAATTCCCCACAACCTTTGCATAACCTCTTTTTTTCTGATTTTGTTCTACTGCCTTTTCTTTGTCCCCCTTTAGTCTTTTCCCACTTCCAGATCTTGTTTCAACATTTGAAGTCTCTACAGATCTCGTTTCAACATTTGACAAACGAACTCCTGTGCCTTTGTTCTTCGAAATTTTTGCGTTTGATAGATATTTCACTTGGAACACTAGCTCCAATTAATAGTTCTATGTCTTTTTCTTTGTTAGTAGCATTCCTTTCGCCATTACTTCTTGTATTTCTTTTAGCTTCCAAATCCAACCTTAATCCTCGAAGATTAATCACAAGGTCTTTAATATCTTCATCGTCACCCTCTGCCAAACTAACACAATTATGTATCTCTGACCACAACTCATTCAACAACTTTTTCTTGTCGATTGTATTGGCACATTGTTCCAACAGATTTCCTCCTAGGTCAAATATTGGTCTTTTCGTTGCCATAGTAGTCCATCTGTTTAGAATATACTGCTCAGGAATAATTTCAAACTGTTTTGCTTTCCAAACCCAAACCATGCGCCTGCATGGAATGCCTTGCCTATAAAACAACTTGCAAGAACATGTTGTCTCTTGGTTAGTCGGATTAAACACAACATCAAATGTTCTACTCTGACCCCCTTCACTTACTTTTGCAATTTCTAATCCATTTTCTCTCTTAAACTCTTCACACCCACAAGCAAAACAAGCCATTTCTACCTCATATTGGAAATCATAAAAAACAGAAATAGTGTATATGGTTGAGGCATACTTTTCTATCCCTAGTGGTGTCTTGCACTTTGGGTATTTGTGCTTTGAATTATTGTCATTTTGACCTTGAGCGTGTCTCTGGGCATCAATTGTAGCTTCATATCTCATGTAAAACTCAACAAGTGACACGTGAGGATTGATAAAGGAGCAAAAAAAGTTATTTTCACTTTTGGATCTTGACGTGGTACGCATTATTCCTTCCAGGAACACATCTCTGAAATATGCCGGAATCCACTTATCCCTTATCTCGTACATATAACGCAACCACTCATTACCTTCCAATTCAAACTCAACCATCACCTTATTCCACCTTTTTTCAAACTCAGCCGGCTCAATTTCAAGATGCCAAACACAGGCACATATTTTTTTTTCAGGAATCCTGTTTCCTCCTTTGTGATTGCTCGCCCTACTTTATCTGGCAACTTTTTCATTATATGCCACATACAGAACCGATGTTCAGATTTTTGAAACACTTTACTAACAGCAATTTTCATAGCTGGATCTTGATCTGTGATTAGACAATTAGGTTCATTATTGCCCATTGCCTTAAGAAATGTTTTGAAAAGCCACTCAAATGATTCAATATCTCCCTTTGCTATGAAACCAGCCGCAAAAGTGATACAACTCTTGTGATGATCAACCCTGTAAATGGAGTAAATACCATGTTGTACCTGTTTAGAACATGAAGATCAAATTTCATTACATACAAATTATAGCACTACCGTTTTAGAACATGTGAATAAAAATTTAGAACATATGAATAAAAATTTAGAACACGTGATTAAATATTTAGAACACATGATTAAATCAGAAGAGAAGAAATTATTTAGGAGCTTGCCCCAGTTTCTCAATTGAGAAACAATCATGTTTCTCAAAATGGCAAATATTGTAAATAATGGCAAACTTTACAATATTTGTATTATTTTTCTTGCTGACTCATCCTCTTCCTTCTCCCTTCGTTTTCATTATTCTTTCTTCAACCTTTTGAATCATCATCAATGGCAGAAGAATTTCATCATCACCATAACCAACACCATCCCAACACCACCAATACTATAACAAACCCCAACCTTAACACCACCATATCCGGCGGCTTCACCGTCGAAGTTAACGAAAAATCCTAAGAACAATATATAAATTAAGGGCATGGCCTGGTTAACCCCAAATGGTAGGTTATTGTCATTGCTTGAAAGTGTTCCCTCCATTGTTGAAGAATTATGCGATTTTCATTGTTGAAAACTGCTCAAAGTCCATTGTCGAGGAGAGATAAGTTAAGAGCAGTGGGTATTTTTTATCAAAAAGACCAAAATGCCCTTTTGAGAAACATACAAAGTTTCTCATGTTGAGAAACTTGTATTTTCTCATTATTTAGAACATAGATTTAAGACTGAAGTTTATACAAATAAAGGTTATGAGTTTATAACACATGAGTTGGAGCATTAGACTTAAACTTTATAACATAAAAAGCAAATTTTAGAACATGTGAATAAAAATTTAGAACATATGATTAAAATTTTAGAACACATGATTAATATTTTACTTAATTGTAATCGGAACATAAGAATCACTATTAAAACATTTGAATGAAAAGTTAGTTGCTAAATCTTATGAGCATATAAAACATAATTTGGAACATTAGACTTAAAATTTAGAACAGTAGAAGCAATTTTTAGAACATTCAAAACATAATTCAGAACATAAGACACATGAATTATATGAATCACCTGTTAGTTTGGAAAGTGGTGTCAAATGATATCATATCGCCGAAGAGAGCATAATTTTTTTTACAAATAGGGTCCGCCCAAAGAGCTCTAGAAAGACAAGAATGATAACTTCAAAATCAAAGAAAAAAACACTCTACATCAACTTTTTCTTTGTGAAATTGTCTACAAACATTTGAGCATCAGAACCTTGAATGAATGTTTTTAAATCTCTGTGAAAATTTTTAAAATCTTGCTTGGAAGCTCCAACATTATCATAACCTCCAAGTATTTCCTTCATCATTCGAAAAGTTTTTACAGGGCCAGTATTCACCTAAAGTTTTTACAGGGCCAATATTCACCTATTATAGGCACAAAAAAGATTTAGAACATATTAAGAAACTTTTGGAACATGTGAATAATATTTTAGAACATATGAGTAAAAGTTTAGAACGCACTGTAAAAATTTATGAAAGAGTTACCTTAGAGTTATCAACAATCATTTTCTTGTGCAAAATGTTCATCTTTCTTCCTTCTTTTTGAAATAGATTACAACTTGGTGTGTAGAGGGGATGAGTATGTCCTTCGTGGAACTGTGTCACTATATACTTTTCATCATCACAATGTTTTAGAACCATAAGAGCTCTGCACCTAACACGAGTGACTAATATTTTTCTTGTTATTGAAATCTTGCCTTCCTTGCGTTGTCCTTCTTTATCATTTAGAATACTCTCAACAATAGGTTTTTTCTTCTCCTTGAAACCCTGTTTGTTGCATAAGACATATTGGAATGCCAATTGTTTCTCTGTATGCCTTTTACTGGTAGACTTCCTAGTGTTAAAACCAGCAGCACTACTACATTTTTTACCAAATGCAACGGCCAATGACAGGCTAATGCAACAGCATTTTTATTACCGTTGCAATAGATTAGGCTAATGCGACGGATCCTTCTATGTAACTTCACTAAGTAGAGCTAATACAACGGCTGTTGAGAACCGTGGCATTAGATCAGTTAATGCGACGGGTAAATGGCTACTGCAACGACACACCCAAAAAAAATTAAGGCGCTAGAAATTCCCTCTAATTTTTTTCCCAAAATTTTGAATGCCTTATTTTACCCTGATCTAGCCCTTATACCTCTTTTAGTACTATTCCTTTTTTTCATTTCAGTTTCTTCACAAAAAATAAAAAAACCCAGAATTGCTCTCTGCCTCTCTCTTTCTCTCCTCAAAATCTTAGAAGAATGGAAATTCTTTACAATTACGAAGAACTCTATCCTCAACAACCACCATAGCAGAAATCGATTCTAAAACCGTAATCTTCAACTCTCGAACCTTTTAGTCTGCTAGGGTTTGTTCAATCAGCCATTGATTTCGTCGCCAAAGAGACGGATTTTTTCGGCGATTCTACTCTGAGAAGGAGGTTGTTAGTTCACTTGAAAATGTGTGGGGGATGCTTATGGTACATTTTTGTCGTAGTTGTTGCATCTGCTTTAAAAACTCAGACCTCAAAACCACCAACAATGGCGTCGGCTAATCTAGCAATGGCGCAACCACCGCATGCACCACCACCGCGGTCATACACCGATCTCTTCGGCGACCCAATCTACGATTTAACCCCTCAATGGTTCAAGAAAGACCCTTTCTCCCTCCTGATTTCGACTCCAAACCCTACATCTCTAACCTCCAAACCTTATAAGTTCGTACCCTTCGACTCTCTTCGATCTCAGCTTCATGCTCATCTTTCTTCGCTCAAGCATCAACTCGGAATGGTGATGAGAAAGATACAGAGACATCTAAGTATATAGGTTTACTATCTATCTCTCTAATCTTTGAATTATTTTTATTTTTGTTATGGATTTAATATGCAATGTTGTTAGGTTTACTCGTAATTTTGGGTTTTGATGAATATGATCTACTTTAATTCACATTTTGATTGCATATTATTTGAATCAAAAATAATGAATAGAGTAGTGTATTATATTGTGTGGATTGGCCTAACTTCTTGATTAATTTAAGATGAATAAATTAAGTCGAACGAAAATTGTTCTGTTTAGTTAGTACTTGTTGGTGCTTATATACTTTTGGATCTTCAGTACCTGCATTATAGTCAATTCTAAGTATATGCCAAGAGTTGGACTTGGGTCAATGTAGCAATCCTATTATAATATCATACAAACTCTGTATGTTGTTAGTGTAAGTTAAATTATTCATCTCTTGAAGCTATAAAAAATCATCATTTAAATAAGATGTAAAAAAAATTAAAATCATTAATCTAAGGATTTACGGAGTGTGATATGCTGCTATGCATAGTTGATAACTTCATATGCATGGGATCTATTTGATCTCAAGAGAAGGTTTAAGAAAGTAAGTTTAGAAATATGCTGATGTATTGGGATCCATATTTAACACAACATTTAGAAATATATAGCCCCTTGTAAATTTGTACTCAATTATGTTGAGGGTCTTGACTGAATATGTTGATCAAGAAAAGATAGGGAGGATAAGACCCTATGTAATAAGACAAGCAGAGTGGAAGTGTTTTGGAATCATTGTTCCTCTGTTTGTGCTATTTGATGCTTTCCCCTGCATATTTGCTAATTGATGAACTGCATGATTGTATGCTTTCTTTGCTCTGTATAGTGGTCTATTAATTTTATATTGTGGTTATAAATTTTTATTCTTATCTTAAAAAGAGTTGGATACAAGGGACTGGTGGATGTCTACTTGTTAAACCGGTTGTGAACTTGTGGTTATGTTGTAGCTGAGTGAAGACCAATTAGAGTCCGAGTTATTTTGGAAAACCTGCGGCTTGAGATTTAGATTTCACGAGTTTGGCATCTAAAAAACTTTTATGGGGTCAAGGCTTTGGAAGTTTCCTTTGGGTTATAGTCTCATACACTTGGCTCACAACATATGAGATATGACCTTTAAAGATTCCATTGAGTGTCGCTAGACCTTTGTGGTTCTTGTTTAGGTCTCCTCCCCTTTTCAATACGTCATTGAGATACTGGAATACTGGGTGGATAATGTTGCATATTGAATTGCCGGGAGAAGAAAGCTTAAACAGTGGATTTTTTTCTTCTATTTGACACTGCATATAGATCACATGATGCTCCTCCCTGCTCGAATACCAGGCAATTACTGTTTCTCCATTATCTTTTACAAAAAAGTGAGGGACAATGATTATTTTTGTTCAATACTGTATATTATCATAGCATTAACAAGACATCAAACATTTTCGAAGAGACTTGTGAGGTTTTTAAGGAGACATGGGTTAGGTTAAAATTTGAAAACACTGAGCAATATCTGTGTATATTTTTTCAATTTGTTAGCTCAATTGTTGCTTATCTTGGATAAGCAAGGTGTCACTTTTATTATATGATTCTTTGCTGCAGAGAATAGGCTAGTAATTCCATGCATCTTCTGATTATTGTTTTGGTAGTCCTACATAGTTACAACTCTTTCAGCCTCTGATGAACTATGCACTTTAATAGAGTTTGATGCAAAAAGACCAGTTGCTCACGGTCTCAGGCCCTTCCATTGTGATTGGTACTTTCAGTGTAGTTTTCCAGGGATAAAAGTAATTATTATTATATTATTGTAGGAGTACACAGGAAGATGCATTGATGGAAACGAAATTGGCTAATGGGGATAAAAATGGTGTAGCTAAAAGCCAATGTGTGAATGAACTAAGTTTTTCTACTCTTGACTAAGCTATGTGGAAATTAGGTTGAGGCAAAAAACATAAAATTTGTAAGTAATTAATACTGAAAAGGAACATTTCCTTGATTAATTCTATTATAATACTTATTACCACTCATTATTACATAAGGAACATTTTGTGAGTAATTAATCATTGAAAAGGAACATTTTGAATGTAGTAGGCTAATATAGTGGTTTAATTTGGTGGAGAAAAGGAAGAGCCGGTAAACAAATTGTGAAGTATGATCATAAAGCTTTAATTTGTCAAACTTAGAGCTAGAGTTAGAAGTAAATTAATTATTCTCTTCTTTTCTTGCTGACTGTTTGTATAATGATTCTCTGATTATTCTATTGTAAGTGAATTAATGTTTTTCTTTGATGATTCTATTTTGATGTGGAGCTAATATATAGGGTATTAATGGATTATATTATATCTTATTTTTTCAGCACCTTTTCCTTGGCCTTTTAGTTATGCAGGTGACTTGATGATTTATAGAGGAAAGAGGGTTGGACTTGAAGTAAATCTGAATAACAAAGTTTTTTGTTATATCCCCGAAAAAGCAAATTCGCATTGCTAATACTACTCCGAGTCTCTAGTATAGTAACAAGTAAGATCCTACTTCGAGTCTATCATATTCAAGCCTATCTCTACAGTTTTGCCATAGTGCATTGACAGTTTGACACCACTGCCCTTGCTATTACTATACTAATCAAATCTTCTGAATGAACCTTGATGGTGTTTATCTAATTCTTTTTTTCCTTTTGTTTTTGGTTGGTGCCTACAGTACGTGGGTGGCAGAACATGAAGTAATGGCTCATCAATCATCAACGTTTGGTCTTCCTCGGTTATTTTTTGGCTCCCTACCTTTTCAAGCTTTCGTGTTTCTACATTATATAATTTGGGAACAAATAATGCATAGCTTTCATTTTGGTGTATTAAATTTTTGTAATAATCTTCCTCAGTTATTTAGCTATGAATTTTGATGTTAATTTAAATAGTGATAATTTATTTTGTAATTTTCCCAACAAAAACAATGTATAGCCCTTTATTTTCATTAATGAAATTTCAATTTATTTGTCTTATAATTATTACTATTATTATTATTATTATTATTATTATTATTATTATTATTATTATTATTATTATTATTATTATTTTTATTATTATTATTATTATTAAACTATTATTATTATTGGCATTACGTAAATACACTGTGTGGCATTGGGTTTAAGGAACCGTGGCATTAGGCTATATGCACCGTGGCATTAGGTATAGGAAACCGTGGCATTAGGTATTATAGCTAATGCCACGGTAATAATGTTGTCGTTGCATTAGGTATTGATCTAACGCAACGGATCATTGATGCCGTGGCATTAGGTATCATATGCCGTGGCATTTGACCTATTGCAACGCCAGCAGATGCCACGGTACATGGCCGTTGCATTAGGCCTAATGTCACGGATTTTGGCGCCTAATGCTACGGATTTGGGGGTTGCAATAGGTCAAAAATGTAGTAGTGAGCAAGTGCATATGATTTATAAAATTCAACACCCTCATCAACACTATTAAATTTCATTTCTATTGCAGGTTTTAACTCATTGCGGCACATAGGAAACCATTTTTGCACAAAAGTAATTTTAACAAGTTAATAAAAATTTTAGAACAAATGAATTAAATTTTAGAACATATGATTTAATATTTAGAACACATGATTAAATCATAACAGAAGACATTATTTGGAGCATAGATTTAAGACTAAAGCTTACTTAATTATTTACAGTATAATTTGGAACATTAGACTAAAACTTTAGAACACATGATCAAATATTTAGAACTCATGATTTTAGACATCCCATTAGAAAAATCAAAACATGATACAAAATTTTACTCATTTGTTCTATTTTATTTATCAAATGATCCAAATTATTTATCAAATTTCACTCATCTAACATTCTCATTTATTACTTTCCCTTGCTTTCCTACCAACATGTTCTAATTTTATACACACACATGTTCTAAAATTTTCAACCATGTTCTACGATTTTGGAACATGTCGTACATAAAAACATCCACGTTAAATAATAAAAAAATAAAAATAAAATAAAAATAAAATAAAATAAACCTGCTTCATTATTTGCTTGTTCATCCATAATTGTCAACCTAATATAATGAACCTACAAAAATAAATTCAATCCAAGCAATTAAGTTTAATAAATTCCACATCAAAGAAAAAAGCACTCCACATAATCAAACATAAAGCAAACAAATGCTTGATGAAAATCGAACATAATCAAACATAAAGCAAACATAATCGAAAATCGAACAATATCGCAGCAAACAAAATCATAAGAATTAAAATTGCAACAAACATAATCAAACAAAATCATAGAGTAAATCGAACAAAATCGCAGCAAACATAATCAAACAAAATTGCAGCAAAAAAATCGAAAAATCGCATAAAAATTGAAGCAAAAAATCACTTCAAAAATTGACAAAAATCGCTTAAGAATTTAAAGAACTGAATCATAAGAACTTAATCATAAGAATTGAATTACTTACCTAAGAACAAGAGGAGAGATAAAGTCAAGCTTACGGAGAGAGAGAAGCTGGTAATTTGAGCAGAGTTGAATGCGTGGGTTTTAGGTTTGTGAGGGGTTTATATTTGAACATAAATTTACATTTTTGCCATTACTCTTAGAGTGATCTCAGCTGTTGGATCTTGTTCTATTGAATGGTTGTGATGTATTCTCATATATGATAGAATTTCTCATATAAAGAGCTATTCTCATGGGATCCCTCCCCTATATATATATATATGTATGTATATATGTATGTATATATGTATGTATGTATGTATGTATGTATATATATATATATATATATATATATATATATATATATATATATATATATATATGTATATGTATGTATGTATATGTATGTATGTATATATGTATGTATGTATGTATATGTATGTATGTATATATGTATGTATGTATATAAAGGGGAGTTTTTCCCCGAGTTTTTAGAGAGCCACGTAGGACTTAATTTTCTTAGTGCGCCATGTTGGATTATAAATTTAAGTTGTAACCAATTAAATAAGGGATTATTAATTTATTTTACAATTAAATAATTCAAATGTCACGTAAGCAAAATTGACGAATGAGGTTTTAAAGCTTAAATTAATTAAATACAAAATATTATCTTTTGAAATTATCAATTTTATCTAATATTTTATTTTAATAGAATGACAATTTTAATCACATAAATATAAAAAAATATTTTTAAAAGAATATTAATAAACCATGCATCACACGAACTTCATCTAGTTTCTTAAAAGCAAATCAAAATATTTGCTCTCCGTTGATGTCGAGGTTAGTTTCAAGTTCGATATTATTTGATTATTTGTTTCAAAAATTTGGAATTTGGTGAATTGTTAATATAATTTGAGCAATAAAATTAACGTTATAAAATATTGAATTCCAGAGAAATGAGAATTTTTTCCAAACATTTGATATTGAAAGGGAAATTTTTGGGGTTCAACAAAATTAGTCTGATTGAATTAATTCATACTTCCTCCGTTTCTTTTTACTTGCAACACAATCTTATGGCACGTGTTCTAAGGCCAAGATTATATAATGTATACGGACAAATTATTTAAAGTAATTTTTACAAATAATACTTAACCCTATTCTAATCTTCGTGTTAAAATTATATTGATAAAATTGCTCTTTTATATTCACTACCGCGTACCTAAAAGGTGTGTTGCAAGTTAAAGAAATGGAGGAAGTACATATCTAAAAATTTGACAATTATAGCACCATGACTCCATGAGATTTTAAATTTGATCCCGCTTTTGTTGATATCTCCAACATCAAGAAGCTACTTATTGTTCTTGATCTTGAAAGGCCAAATTTTAATCTCCTTTTTTATGATGTACTGGTAAAAACAATCTCGAAAGGTTTTTTGGGTGGTAAAATTCAAAATTTAAATTTAACTTAAACAAAAGGCCAAGGCACAACACCTTGCAAATGGTAACCTACGGAGCACATCTCGGCTTGCCGTATGGACTGTACTGTGGCTAAAAAGACCAAGGTGTTTAACTTTGCACCTTGGTTCGTCTAGCATCCTGGAAAAACGTTGTGCACTTTCTTAAACTAAGAACCATACATATTATTTTAATCTATTAGGGTATACTAACGAGGGAATTGATTGCTATAACACTATCTGAGCATCTCTTGTTCAACTGTAAAGGAGCTAACAGGATGAAACAAAATTTTCCAGTTTTTCCTCAGAATGTACAGCGACGAAAAAATATAATTGAATATAACTGGTTAACAATTGAGCGCCGAATTTGTTTCATGCTGAAGCTGTGCCAACTTATCAACTGTTTGCGAATTTGCTGTCTTGAGCTAGGTGTTCATCTATCTCGGGAAAAATGGTTATGCTTGCAAATTATTTAAGTAGCAGCATAAAATAAATTTGATTTCAACGTCGCCAAAAACGTCCTTGCTGTTTCTGTTCTTGCATTCGCCTGCAGCATTAAAGATTGTAAGTAAAATAAAAAATTCATAAATGAACTATTAATTTATAGCAAATAACAGAATAATTGTTCAGAATTAGCTAGCAGAAAGCCCATAATACTAAAATAATTGGTCAATGGGGTTGTAAATGAAAGTAAGAACAAATTGCAGCAGGAACAAAAAATGATAGAAAATCGACTTTCACACAGCAAGGAATAGACATAATTACTGAAACAGAGGTGCCAAAAGAGAAGGCCGCAGGATCCTAAACATGGGCCTTCAAAGAACGTATTTTAAGAAACTTGATACTGCTGTCAAAAGAGAAGAAGAAAAAAAAAAAAAAAACTTGATAACGAAATCCAGCTAAAAAAACCTGAGATCCACAACTATTAAAGAGGGCGTCAATAAATGTGAAAAAGCATGCTCAAGGGCAACTCCAACTCTACGTGAAGCCTTAAGCCCAACCCAGTCATGGATCCTAATGGTTACAGAACGGAACAGCACGACAACTAAGCCCTTTCCCCCCCTTAGCTATATAACGAGGGCCAATCCATTCTACATATAGCTTACTAGCTAAGCAGCAAAGTTTAGGTAGCCACCAACTTCTACCTTCTGCTATAACAACAGACATATGACAACTTTATGTATTTTGCAGTTTCAATTAGTCACTAGTCTTCTAATAAAAGTAGTGATATCGTAGCTACAACTTAAACAAATTGATCCTCTTAGTCACTCAGTCAGAAGCACGCAGCATGCATCATATAGATAATGCAATTACAGATATCTTTTTGGCAGAAAATTCCAACGCTGATAGAATAATACTAGTGAAAAACTCAGTTATTAGCAACATGATTTGTCATGAATTATGTTCAAGTGTCATATTCCACAGTTTTCAGATTAACATCTCAGAATTTTTCAAAGACAGGGGAAAAAAAAAAAAAGACTCACATACATGATGCAATAATTACCCAAAAAAAAAAAAAAAAAAAAAAAAAAAAAAAAAAAAAAAAAAACCAAAAACCAAAACTATATCAAAAAAAAAAATTTGATTATAATGACTTAGCTTCAAACTCGATATGAAAATAGGGTTATAATCTAAAGGGAGGTATAAATAATTGAATATCATGGAACTACAAAATTACCAAGTAAATTTTTGTCTAAAAGTATTTTGAAAACACAAACCATTAGTGTCACTTGTCTCCTTCCCCTATGATATTTTGATTTTTTTTTTTTCTTTTCTTTTTTAATCCATTTTAAGTATTGTTGACCAACTCTCATAGTTAACCTATAAGTTTGCCGATTATTTTTGGTTGACAAAAATATTCAAAGCATCACATATATCCATGTATTTTTTTTATTGCTCCCTCTGGATTTTATTACTTGCTCCATTTCTCCACACATGGAGTTTTAGGAGAAATAGTATAATATATTATTTTATGATGGATATGGGGTTGGTTGAAGAATAAAAAAAATTTGAAAAGGTAAAAGTAAGTATAAGTAAAGAGGAGAGAAAATATGAAAAATATTACAATATGATATGAGGGGACCACTAGAGGGGAAGAAAATAATAGAATATTGTTAAGAGTTTTCAAAAAAGAAAATGGAGCAAGTAATTAAATATCCTCAAAGGAAAGTGGAACAAGTAATAAAATATGGAGGGAGTATTAGTTATATATAGCATTAATAATGATTTTTTGATGATAAACAAGTTAAATAATTAACTATGGTAAATTAAATATAAAAATAAAATCTCCCAACACCACTGCCGCCAACCTTTCTCTGTCCTCAATTTAAATTCCCTTTTCTATCTCCACAACCTCTTCCTCCCATGATGGAAAAAAAGCCCACCACCATCACAAACAAAGAATACTTTGCCGGCAGATTGAGGTGTTACTACTTCGGTCATAATCAATCAAACCCATCCTCCACCATATTCTTTATATCAAAAATTTTATTAATCAAGCACAATCTATTCATCATATTTCTGTTTAAGAACTTAACCTTTATATTTCTAAAAATCCAAACTGATTTATCACTTCGTGACCCTCTTAAGCCTTAAACATAGATCTGTCCAAAATTCATTGTATGTAGCTAATGTCGTTTCTTTTATATTTCCCCCTAACTTAATACATAAATGCTCCCCCACCCCCGCCCCCCCCCCCCCCCCCCCCCTCCCTCCCTCCCTTAAGTAATCATACCTCATAAAGTCATAATTAATGCAGTAACACACATTATTATATTTCACAAGTTTTGCTATCAGTAGCCTGTGCAGCACAGGCAAAAAACTAGTTTTCACTAACGGAGCAGAGCTACAGAGGCAATGTCAGGTAGGCAATAACCAATCAACCAGTAATAAATTGGCTATTGTACGGTTTTTTGCGTGTACAAGTGTAAAATAAAGAACAAATACAACACAAAAAGAGGATCTATCGATAGTTTATTCATGTTGTAGGTTCACAAAGTATTCACAAGAAATAGTTATCTAATTATGGAAGGGGTAAAAGGATCATAGTCTGTAATATCTTTTCTCTATATTTTTCAATCATGGCTTAACTAGGGTGTGAATGTCAGACTTCTGTATCAGTCAGCAATTCTTAACATAGATAGTATTTGATTGACTCTGTTTCAGTTTTTTAAGGAATAAGAAAAGAAATAACAATCTCAAATGAGACATGGATCTAATAAATAACAGACGATAAAGACTAACACAAGATGAGTAACTATATCCCATATGACTCTTTTAATTTGATTGGTCCCCTCAACCTCACTTCACTTCCCCCCATCAATTCTTAACATTTGGCGACAAGAATACAACTGTCATCATATTTCTCTCTAGATAACAAAAATTTTCTTCATCTTCAATTTGTTCTTCGAAAGAAAAAAAAAAATTCTTCTTCATTTCTTCTGGTAAACTGATGATTCAAATTTCACTTCAAGGGTTTCAACTGTAAAGCCTAGATTCTAAACTTGGGGTAATGTGGCTAAGAGACAGATCAATCAGATCATTTTGGGTACTTGGAAAGAGGAGTCCAACTTTTATAATCACTGTGTCATGTCCCAGGTTTTGAAGAAAGCCTCAGGCATATACCAATATACGAACCCAGGTCATGTCATGACATCACGTTGTCAAAAGTTGGATCCAAGCGAATGCAGTTCCTAATTGTGAAATTAAAAAAAATATATATCAGTAGCTAGAGACACACACATTTACAAGGTTCATATCCAACCTTTGGTGCTCTTTAGAGCGTTCAATAAACTCCTTCGGAATATCTTTTCCTTTATAGGATGCTAACACCTGGCGGATATCTGATGGTCCACTCCGGGCTACAACTGCAACCAAAAAAGCCAACAATTTAACAAGCTGAAAAACTGACTAGTAAGCAAAGCACACTTAAAAAGATGTTTGACATAGCATAAAGCATACTCACATTCAAGAAATGGAAGAAGATCCAACAGAGTAGTATCATCCACATCATCACTTTTCCATGGCTTGATTTGGACACAATTATCTGGCTGAAGACAGTTCTCTAGGGCATGGCCACTAATATAAATAACCTTTTTAGGATCACGGTTCAGTTTGGAAAGATCCTGCACAATAAATAGAAAATTATAATCCTCCTACAACCTTTATAATAATGTTTACGGTACGGCCATGAAATTTATAAATCATGATAGCCAGTTAGATCAGTCAAGACAAACTTCAGAACTGATAAATGTATATGGCCTTGTGAATGGGAAGATATATTTATCTAACTGGATTTCCCCAAGAATTCCTTTTTAAGATGACATTCAACAATACATTACAAGGCCTACCTCCTCCACTATATAATTATAGGAGAATAATTGTGGTGGAAACGTTAAAGAGATTGCAAAGTCATATGTTAAACAAACAGCATTTCACATATTCACCACATAATTTTTTATTTTATTTATTTATTTATTTATTTTATTTTTTATTTTTTTAGTAAGCAAGAAATTATATTAACTCACCAAAGTAAACCATTACAACCTAGCAGACAAGACAAACAAAAAACAACCCAACAGGGCAGCAACAAAATCAAGGACAGAGAAACCTAGGCACCATCCAGCAAGGAATTGGCCCACTCATGGTCTCTGTCTTTCCATTTTACCTTATCTAAGCTA
Organism: Chenopodium album; assembly: GCF_948465745.1. Classification (NCBI taxonomy): domain Eukaryota; kingdom Viridiplantae; phylum Streptophyta; class Magnoliopsida; order Caryophyllales; family Amaranthaceae; genus Chenopodium; species Chenopodium album. The sequence continues at coordinate 22,900,411 of NC_137857.1, read as the reverse complement.
TTAATCCTGCTCCTCACATCATGCTTAATAAGGTTACAAAGTACATCAATTCTAAGGATCCCAGAGTCACATAGAGCTATGTTCCTAGCTTTCCATATATGATAGATGATAGCAGTAAAGATACAAAGCATAATTTCTTTTTTCACCTTCCCTTCATATCTATTCTTCCACTCTTTCCAGCACATAAGGGCATTATTCCCTTGCAAAACACTAACACCAGTCCATTGACATACCATAAGATAACACTGGTCGGTATAGTCACAGTTGAAGAAGAGATGGCTCACAGTCTCAGACTGATTGCCACAAAATAAGCCAATATCAAAAGCACTAATACCAAAACGAGAAAGCATGTCTCTAGTTTAAAGCTTTTCTAGCGCCACCAACCAAGGGATAAAAGAAAGTAAAGGAAGCCTACAAGAATCAGATTAACAAAAAATAATAAAATACGAAGCAGCTAGTTTATTTTATGGTTTAGAATAAGAGATTAGGAAGGAGAAAGTTTTAGTTCATTTTATATTTTTTATTAAAGAAAAGGGGTTAGAAGAATACAAACATACTGAGTTTCAATGTTCTGTTATAAACCACTCATCAGGTTGGAAAATTATTAAAATTAATTTGTAAATGGGAAAGCTATATTGGCTTAATTAAAGCACACAAAACATTACAAGAATGACCTATGATTCTTGTCAAAACATAAAATAAAATGAATGACCTATGATGTACTGGAGATATGAAATCTGATCAATTGAGTTAACTCAAAGATCTTACAATAATTCAAGTCAAGGAAACAATCGGATGGTAATTATGAAGCAGAAGTTTGGAAAAGGTCAATGAAAGATGGAGAGAGGTAGAGGAGCAAAACTCGACAAGACGAAAAGTGCAAGGGAAAAAAAAAAAGGAAAGACAGAAAGTAAGGGAGGGGGGGGGGGGGGGACTAAGTGACACAACTTTATCTACTTCAGCTACATTGATGGGACTTGCCGAGCATTTATAGGGAGACAATTTCCAAAATAGTGTGGAACATGGAGCCCTGGACACACCAAATTGCCCCTTATCTCACCACCAAACCCCCCCCCCCCAGGCCCCAACCCCCCACCAAAACAAAAAAAAAAAATTTAAATAAGCCTAGACAAAGTTATCAAAATCGAATACTACTTTGGATCGAAAAGGGCTTTCATAATCAAATCGTAAGGTTCTACGGACATGCATTATTAAGACGTCATACTCAAATTTTATTTAATATACTACCTCCGGTCCACATTAGTTGCAACTTTGGGGGAGGGGGGGGTTGCGGAAGCCGAGGCAAAAGATCATAACCATGATTAATGAAAGATAAGGGTATATGCTTAAGTTTTAATCAAACCTAAAAAAAAAAAAAAAAACAAATTCAACTAAATTTATATTAAGTTACCCACCACCACCGGCACCACCTTGTTGTACAGAAACCACCCACCGGCCACCACCACCTACCACCGAACCCAGCAACAACGACCCTCGAACCCACCAACCACCAAACCCGACGAGTCTAGAAACCACCGAACCCATCAACCACCTAACCCAGCACCGACGAACCACACCAAACCCACCAATGATCTGGAACCACACCAAACCCACCAACAAGCCGCAATAACCTCCCACCTACCACCAAACCCACGAACCCAAAGATCCACAAACCCAAGAACCACCAAACCCAACAGTCGATTTCCTAGCATCGCCACCGGAAGAGAGAACACTCGCACGAAGTCTACCGAATTATCGCCAGAAAAATCCTTCGAATTCACGCTCAATTCTTCGCTGTCAAACTCTAAAACTCGCCGGAAATCGCCGCTAAAATCGCCGCTGAAATCTGATGAAATCGCCGCTAAAATTAAGCGACAAGTTGAAGGAGGAGAGAGGAAAAAATGGGGATGAGGAAGAGGATGTAGAAATTTGATGAATAATGGTGATGAGGAGGAAGATGAAGGAGGATGAAGGTGGCTGAAATTTCCCTAAAGGTGGCTGATTAGATGGAAAGGGGTTGATTTTGGTGAAAACAGTTAACTTAATTAATGTTAGGGTTTAAGCTAATTAGATAAAATCAGATTTTTAATTAGGGTGTTTTAAAATTAAAGTAAGGGTAAAATGGTAATTTTACCACTAAAAAGGGAAAGAAATGGGAAAGTTGCAAGTAATGTGGACCGTAGTTACAAGTAATGTGGACCGGAGGTAGTATTTAAATTATAAGTTACAAGCCTAATAATTGAAAGAAAATGGTTATTTACCCACTAAACAACTAATAATTAACAATTTAGATTCGTAAATAACTTTATTGTTTTCAACTTGTAAGGTTTTCGTTAGTTAATATACATAGTAGAATCGTAAATCGAATCGTATGGACATTTATGAATCATAAAGTCGTAAGATTCTAAGACTTAAATCAAAATGTTAATAACTATGAGTCTAGCATTGCTTATGAAGCAGGGACGAGCAGAGTGAGAGAGAGAAAGAAAGGGCGACATATAAACTTATGAAATATGAAACTAAAACACTCCCCTTTAACATGGCAGTGAGCAAATCTTAGGTTTTATTTTTTTAAAAAAAAAATTTATTAACGCTCATTCTAGATATTATTCCATGTAAAAATGTGATGCTTTAAGCCCTAATCTTACTAGCATCAACTTTTTTTGTTTTACTTCGGAATATTTGATTTAATAATCCGACCTTTGCACGATGTTATTTTATTAATCCTACCTTTTGATTATTCCATAATAATGCAAGCTTTGGGGGATGTTCTATTTTATTAGGCTAAGGTGACCTGCTACATGTTCCTTGGTAATTTTTTTTCTTTTTTCATTTTCAATTTTTTTAACAAAAAAAAGGAATTTTAAAATAAATAAATAAAATCAAACCCAATTACTAACAAGCCACCCCCGAAACCCTCTCCTCTTCCTTTGCCACCCCCCCCCCCCCCCTCTTGGCCCATCATATACTTTCCCGACCACCCCACCCTCCTGGCGCCCCTTCCCCTCTCTTTCCCAAGAATCCGACCACTACCGGCCCGCCTCTATCCTCTACACCCCAAGCCCTCCCTTCCCCATGAACCAAACCACCCCCAAAACCCCTTTGCAACCCCGACCACAGCCAACCCCTGAAAGCTGTAATCGACAAAACCCAAACCCATTCCCCAAATCATGGTAGCATTCTATGTTGCACGGAAACGGATACGGGGACAAAAACGGGTACGGGTACGGGGACAGGATACGGCAAAATCAAAATTCCAAAAAACGGGTACGGGCATAATTTTTTTTAGCAAAATATAGATAAATCCATAAATGTTTCAAAAACAAAAATAATTAATCTATACAACACAAATTAAAAGAAAAACAAAACACGAAGTCACCAGCTTAGAACCTACAAGCTACAGACCTACTGCCTGCTACAGGGGCAATTTACAACTTAAAAAAGGGGGAAAAAATGATTAATAAAATTAATCACATAACCAATAAAAGAAAAAATTAAACAAAAAAAAAAAAAAAAAGGACTTTACAGCTCAAGAATCGAAGACAGGGAAAGTGAGAACTGAAAAGTTAAAAAATTAAAAAATTAAAAAATTAAAAAAAATCATGAACAATAGAAGTACAAGTAGAAGGTAGAACTTCTGAACTTCCAGCTAAATGGGAAGCTTCGCCGGTCTCCGGAATCGGAGTGGGTCGCAGGTGGTCTCCGGTCACCGGTGTCGGCTGACCTGCTTCCTTCTACCCTCCTCCAATTTTAGGGTTCAGTTTAATCATGAATCAGGTAAGTTTAAAGGGTTTTTTTTTAATGGGCTGGGCTTGATTTGCTTTGGGGACGTCAAAATCTTGACCAAACGTCCCTGAAACGTCCCCAAAACTACCATCAGCTGTGTCCAAAAAGCCATGCCGTACCCAAAACTAAGGGGACGCCTTGGGGACGTATCTGAGCTGTACCCGTACCCGATACGTCCCCAGTTCGGGAAACGGCCAAAGACTGCCGTACCCGTGCATCACTGGTAGCATTAGAGGGGGTGCTAATTGTGGCGGCTTTAGGGGGAGGGGTTTTGGGGCTGCCGATTTCAGGGGTTTGTGGGTTGCCGATTTTAGGTGGGTGGCGGGGGGAGAGGATGGGGTGTTCGGAAGAGTCAAGGGAAGGGGGAAGGGAGGGGCGGTCGGAAACAGAGAGGAAAGAGGTGGCCGCAAAGTGAGGGAAAGGGGAGGAGAGGGGCGATTGGCTAGGTGCGGTGGTGGAAAGATGGCGGAGAGAGAAAGAGGAAGGGGCAGGATGCGGAGGTTGGCTGGAAAGGGAAGTGGGGACGGGAAGGGACAGTGGCCTGCCCTGAAAGTAGGGAGAAGGGAAAGGGAAGAAGAAGAAGAAGAAAGGGGGAAAATGTTTTTTTTAAAAAAATATATTGAAAAATAATTCTTGGACGAATGAAAATGCGACACGTGACAGAGGACTTGATGTTGTAGGTTAAGTGACCTGCTTGGCCTAATAAATTAAAACACCCCCCAAAATTTCGATCATTGTGAAATAATCAAAAGGTGGGATCAATAAAATAAGATAGCACAAATGTCGGATTATTCAAATCAGATTTTCCTTTTACTTTTGTAACCTTCCCTGGTAGTCTAATCCAATCATTCATGCCTAGAAAACTTGTCGTAGTAAAATATTATTCAGAAATTTTGGTTAAGGTAAATGAGAATCGTTTCACAATTTGAGGTATAGATTTCATGACGGGGTTCTAAAGTAGCATCCCCAAAAACCATAACATCTTCGGCCTAATATCAGGAATAATGGGTTTCCATGTTCCCCACAATTGAGAGTGTCCCAACTAGAGTTAAAGAGATGGATGACTAAGGCATTATTATGATCTAACCATGTTTTCCAAAAATAAGCAAACGACAGCAAACCCATAGCGACCATTGCTACAATACCTAGATCTTGGTTTTAAAAAGCGCGCTCGCGCGCCTCGCTCCAAGGGAAATGGGCTTTAGCTCGGCGAGGCATAGTCACCTACAGAAGGTGTGCGCCTCAAATCGCCTTTGGTAAGGTGCGCCTTTGCGCCTCAAGGAAAATAACTAAGATTTAAGTTATAAATTGAAAAATGGTGGACATTTTTTCAAATTCAGACTACCTTAGCTTTACATATATCATTATTTAATTTATTATGAATCTTTTTAATTGGTATCAAGTACAATCAAAGTAAAAAGTAATTTGAAATAAATGTATAAATACATGCGCCTTGCATACAAAAGGCGAGCGCCATCGCCTTGCGCCTCGCTCCTAGGCTGCAAGGACCATTTGCGCCTTGTGCCTTTTAAAACTAAGACATAGATTCATGATTAAGGAGACAAAATGAAAGCCAAACATCTAACAAAAAAATTCAATACGTTGTCAACAATAACAGGAGGGGGATGGGAAGGGAGGAGTAGAGAAGAAAGACATATGTTATTTTCAATTTGGAAATAGAAATGTATAAAAGACAACTGACATTAAGCAAGTGACAAAAGCAGAATTATACCTTTAGAACAACAAACATGTGAGAATAATTAAATAAAGATAGATGACAAGGTAGGTAGCCAAAACAAAATGAGGTGTGCCGATTATACTTTATGTTAAAAAGAGGAAACCAGAAACCCTCTCATTAAGATAACGTCAAGGTGATGCAAGCACAAGGTATACAACACAATACTACTAAGTTACACTGTTCATGGTTGAATAGAAATTTGTTCAACCAAACCCTTTTCAACCATAAAAAATTATTAAATTTAAAGATAGCCCTAGTTGATTCAAATTGAAAAATAGCTCCACCTTGTATAGAAAGGAGCAAAAGTAGGTAGATTTCTCTTCTTGAAAATGACATGGATATCAAATTTTAAATTTGATTTAAACCAGAAAGGCAGAAACAAGATGGTCTATTGAATTTTATTTTACTTTTTTTCAGCAATTGATAAATTCAAAGGTTGAGTGCATGATTTAAAGAACAAGTGCTATTAGATAGAACCCTACCCTATAATGTTTTCCATCCTCATATCTTGTCGCAGCCCTAGATAACCGATGAGCTATGCAGTGCTTCTCGTCTAATCTGTCAAGAACAGGGTCCACATACTGCACATGCCAGATACAAGCCAATATCAAGAACGATTCTCTAATAAAATCAGGGAAGTAGCCACGAAACAACAGAGAAAAAAAAAAATTACCATTGACAAGTTGTCAGAATACACAACAATTTCGAAATATTGTGCTAGGTGCTCAAGAAAGGCATCAACACCTGGCCTCTTAAAAGTCCTCCAGCCCCTTTCACGCTGCAAAGAATACAAAGAAAAGAGAAAAAGTTGCTTAGTTCAGGCATTATTTAGAAAGACGCAATTTTCATTTCGTTCCACCAAAAGCTAAGAATGAAGCAATGAGATATTTCCATCTATAACTACAAAAAAAAAAACGCTCATTAATAATATTTATTCAATAGAATACATAAGCTCAACTAAAATATAACATCTATACACATAATATAATTTAATTGGAATACAACTACCGAGAATAAAATTTCAAGTGGCCAAAAGCCAAAGAATAAATCTTACTTACATAAGACAGATAAATTGACACATTGCACTAACATCATACTATTCTTTATAATTTCCTTTTATTAGCCCCAAGGAGCAACGGATGGAGAAAAAGCAGGTTAGAAAATATTACTTCCTCTGTCCCTTTTTATTTGACAAGTTTTTTACTTGTGAAATTATTCACAAAGTCTACTTTGACTACCTTCGGTGATCAATAGTTTTGTGGGATCTTGTTGGAATCGTCTCAATGTATACTTTTATATTATCAACTTCCTATAATTTAAAATTATTGATAATTAGAGATATTAATCGTTGAATTTGTGCTCTGGAAAAAGTGATAGAAGTATGACTAAAACAGAACAAAGTAAGTACTTCCTCTGCTTTCATTTAGTTACACCGGTATGACTTTTGCACTATTCACATGCTTTGATCCAAGTGCATGGAACTTAGTGGAGGAGGTCGAAGAAGCACCGCATGTTGTAACCCAAAGCCATGCTAAGCTCCTCGGTGATCATCTCTCTGAGTTGACCATCATCATGGTTGAATGATCCTTTTATGTAGTTTAAAATAAAGTCCCATGGGTTCTAATTGTTGGCCAAGAAAGAGAGCTTAATTTAAAGAAGGTCATTGATAGTCAAGCGAAATTATCGCTCCCCCCTATGCGCCCACTAGGTGTTTTGGAGTCTAGCACAATAGCGAGGAGCAACTTGATAGGTGGAGCGCCTAATCCTACTCCCTAGAACGTCCGCTCCAACACCCCTTTTCCGCATCGGCTTTTGATTCCTTTGTTCCTTCATTTTTACTTTCTTTTATCTTGGAAATTTATCTTGTAATCCTAGCCTTGTAATATAAGAACTCTGGGTTTGTTTTGATGCCCTCTAAAAGAGTACGTGTTTTTAGATCTCTCTCCTTAATCTTAGTGATTATTTGTGACCTTTGTTATTACTCCTTTGTTTTTTTTATAATTACCTTAATCATAGCTTTACTTGGTGTTGGTATTGATTAAGAACCCTTATTTTAAAAATCTTGGTGATTGTTAATATAAGTTGAGCTTATGTTATTGCATTGATCTATTGTTTGATGTTGTTCCCCTCTTTTATTGGTTATTTCGTATCACACTCTGCTTTGACTCTCTATATTGATTAATCCGTAAGAAAAAAATACAATTATGTCGGATTTTGTTAAATTTGCCTCAATTTTGACATATTTATAGCAAGAAGTACAAGGGGTTGATATTACGTAGTGGCATATCTGAAATGAAATGTTGCAACTAATATAAAACAAAGAAAGTTGTTTAATAAGGTCGCCAAGAAAGCTTGCCTGCACTAGCCAATAGAATTCAACTCAATTTCAGGTGTGCATCAATTTTAGGTCTTACCTTCCAATCAGAATATACTAAAGTCTCGTTCAGATCCACAACAAGTGTAAATACATGTTGCATTCCAGGTGGCAAATCAGGAAGTAGCTTATCAGACAACGGTTCAGTGAAACCCTGTCATAAAGTAACCCAAAAAAAAAAAAAAAAAAAAAAAAAAAAAAAAAAAATCAACAAATATTATCAAAGCAGAGTTCAAATTAGAATGATAGGAGTTATATTTGGATTTCATAGTTGCTTACTCGAACTTGATCCTCAATAGATCTCCTCCAATCTAAGTAGAGTTCAATTGCTTTAGCAGGCACTAACATAACAAACAAGATAGAAGCTTATAATTATTATTATAATAATAAAAGTCTGATAAGAAAAATTGCAAAATTACACACATTACCTTTAATATATTTCAAAGGAAAACTCTCTCTCTCTCTTCAATTCAAAAGATCACTGGTCACCATATCTATTATACGCTAGAAAGTCCAATATGTGATACATCCTGTCCTCGACTTATGAAACACACAAGGTAATTGTGGAAACAAATATAGTTTTGAGGATATGGGCAAGATTATAGTGTGGGTCCTGTGGGATAATAAGAATCTCAAGTACATTTATTTTTTATTATGACAACACTATAATATTACCAGTATTATATGATTTCTATTTTTAATTACAATGTAGTATTCCTGTCTCATTCTTGTGTACTTGATCATTTCTATGAAACAATTAGGGTCTGCCAAATCCGGTTACTTTTTCACAGGTCAAGCTCCATACTTTATGAGATTTGTGACTTCCACCCTATTAGCTGATGGCATTACAGTAGAGCTTTTCAAAAAAAAAAAAAAAAAACAGATCCATTGATATGATCACTGATTTTACCTCTTGACTCACAAGAAATAGCAATTAAAATGGTCACAATTGAACCAAGATAGCATAATTTATGGTTAACATCGGCCACAAAAAACTGGTATTAGCTATCATAGTAATGGTGCATGACAAGGCTTCTTATTCCAACTTTATTACTATCCTACATCAACTAAGTGCTTGTTTGGTTGCACCAAATTTCCATGGGAACTCAAAATTCCTAGGAAATTCATCTTTGCTATGTTGTTTGATTGACCAAAAAGCACATAGTGGAGGAATTTGGATTTCCATAGGAGTTAGGCAGTCCCACATAATGTAGCATTTTACTCACCCAGTCCTCCCTAGGTCATTCAAAGTTCCTAGCAAATGTCATTTCCCTAGTCTCATCCAAACACATTTCAGCTAATTCCTAGGAAATAGATAAGGGAAGTTAATTCCCATGACTTGTACATTACCATGGGAAATTAATTCCTATTGCAACAAAACAAACACTAAGTGTGGCATGGCCCATGGGTAAGACATGGGTACGTGGAGGATTGGCAAGGTAGGTAAAGTATCCCAGTAACATAGAAATTGGTTTCAATAGCTTAGAGGATAATTTATTTGACATTTCCTTAAGCCCTTAATCTAGTATAAATTATCACACTCATTTGATAATATGTAATATCACCAAAAAAAAAAAAAAAAAAAAAAAAAAAAAAAAAAAAACATTAATTTTTCCCTACAAAAAAAAGAACAATCCAATAAAAAAAATTGGAAAAAAGAGAAAAGAAATATACCAACCACAGCAGCGTAATGCCCCAAAGCTTGAAATTTCTACACAAGAACACATATTGAAGTTTCATCAGACCAGCGTTGACATCATTAATGATCATGTAACAAGTGTTGTAAACAGTGACTAGAAAAGATAGGATACTGAGAAAAGATCTTAAATTTTTAACCCCATAAGGATAAACGTCAAAAACACAAAGACCAGTATCCTGTATTCCAACTCTCCTACTTCAGCAACATCGCCTCAGTTAACCACACATTATCTTCCCACAAAAAAACCATGTTATATGTTGGACATAACTGAAGTAATACCATGAAACTATAAAGAATCTAGAAAGCAACAGTAAGCCAGTACTCACGTTGATAAAAGATGCGTCATCTTCAATGTGATGTTTTGCAGAAGCTCGGAATGCTTTTGTTTTCTCATCTACTTCCTCTACTGAGTATGCTGCAAACAAAACTACCATAAATTCTGTATATTTTACAGGACACTTATCTATCACACTAAAGTTTACTTTTTATGAAAATTTAATGAATAAAAAATCCATACTTTTAACAGTATAAGTTTGATAACACTTACATCCCATATGAGCTTGCTAAATGCATTTAGCTCATCACCATACACAATAAATGAACAATATTTCAAAACAAAAAAATAATAATAATAAAAAAGGTGTTCTCACTGATTTTCTTGTTTACACCTTAGATTTACACAATCTCGTTACTCAACATTACAATCTGTGGAATTTGGCAGTGTCATGACCATAGATGAAATCATCCTAAGTATCATCAATTCATCGGCCATACAAGAGCTAGAATTTAAAAATAACATATTCCGCATTCTAGCTATATCGAACTATCATTTCCTTGCAGCAAACAGTTGTTTATACATCCATGTTCAATAAAAAAAATAAAAAAACATTCTCGAAATTCAAGACTCCATCAATTCAACAAACAAACACGACCTCAAACTACTCCAACAACGCGTAAACTAAACCAAACAGCTAACTATTTTATTCAATGGAGCAAACCCTATTCAACGGCAAAACCGGGTGAGTGAGGGAGGAAGTTAGTAGTAAAGCACAGGCTATACAACACCAGACCAACCACCCCAAAATCGCCGGACTTCCGTACTTCTTCCAGTAATGCAACCTTAATAAGTACCAGCTGTGCATTTACCAAGCAATTCAATTGGCAAAACCGCAACACCAACATAAATCAACAAAAAGTGAACGAAATATCAAATCAAATAACACAATAATTATTCACAATTAAAATAAAAAAAAAAACTTCCTCAGTTTCAAATTATTTGACTTATCTTAAATATACAAAACCGCATTAACGAATCTAAAAATAGATATTGTGAATGGTGTCAAAAGTCAAAACGGACAACTAATTTGAAAAGCGAAAGAATAAAATAACAAAAGTATCATCGGAAAAAGAGCAATTGACGAGAGCGAACCGTAAGTGGCATAGCCAATAGAAGCAGCAGCCCCAGTAATGGCGGCAGTAAGGCCGAATTTGAGGGCGGTGAAAAAAGCGTTGGAATTTTTCGGCGGAGAAGATGGAGGAACTTGGTTAGGTTGAGAAGAAGCAGACGATAAAGGTGGTTCCTTGGGAAGATTTGTGCAAAGGAATCTTTGGGAGATAATGGTGTTAAGGTTTTTGGTATGGCTGTTAATGGCGGATGATTTTGAGAGTCGAGATCGAAGTATAGAGAACGACATTATTGTAACTTTGTAAGTGGTGTTTGGGAAAATTTCAGAGGGGTTTTGCAGTAGGGCTTTTCGGAGAGGGAGAGAATAAACGTATAATGTTATTCTCAAAATTATTTCACTTCAAAAAAAAAAAAAAAAATTCAATTCATTAAAAATAATCTTAGTTAAGTAAAAATGTAATTATAAAAAATTATTGATTTTCAAATCAATAAAAATAATATTAATTCTTCAAATATAATTTCAGTATAGTAAAAATAATTTAAGTTTAGCAAAACAATTTCAGTTTCCTAAGAATTACTTCCTCCGTTCTTTTTAACTTGACCCGCTTTGACTTTTACACTATTCACCACCCCTCATTTGACCGTATTTTCTATTTTGTAAACATTATGTAAGGAAGAACATATTCATGCGAGATATTTTGAATTCATCTTAATAAGTACTACCATAATATATAACTTTGATAATTTTTACTTATAGAGAGTTAACATTATTGATTGTTAAAGTTTTGTATCGGCAAGCGTGATAAAGAAACAGGTTAAGTAAAAAAAACAGAGGAAGTATTTAGGGTAATTTTACCCATTTCACGTGGCCTAGTAAGAGGGCAACACATGTCACCCAAGGGTTAGTCCAAATGAGGTGTTCCAAACGGAGGGTTGTGAGACAAATAAATTATGTCTCACAAGGGCAATGTAGGCATTTCAGACGTCATTTTAGAGATGTCTCATTGAGCTCTTAAATCATACCATTGGAACTTCAGTGGTACAAAATACACTCCCAGTGGTATAAAATATAGTCTTAGTGGTACTCAAAAAGATTCAACTAGAGTTTCAGTTGAACAAAATATAGACTCAATGGTAGTGGTCCTGTCAAATTTTTGTCCGTTTTGCACATGAAGTGGAGCCCACACTACCTTTTTCACTCTTCCTATCTCTCTCCACATTTCTCTCTCTTCATTGTACCTTTTTAATTTTTTAATAGTTGTGAGACATTTTGTTTTGTCTCACAACACTCCCTTTTTACTTCCTCTAGTCCAAATTGGACCAATCTCGGCCTCACACGTGGCACCCCAAGGGAAGGGGAGAAAAGGCGGCCTTTAAGGGCCCAAATCTCGAGAAAGTTGCAATGCGGCGCAGCCCACCTAAATTAGGTCATAATGACCTAATTAAAGGCACGTTTTCCAATGACTAGGGGTGAGCAAACCGGGTACTCGGTCAAAATTTTAGGACCTGGACTGTAAAACCCCAATAATTCTCTCTTAAAAACCTGTGAGAAACCTGTATATAACCTGAACAAATTCAAGAGAATTACTGGTGTGCTACCGCCACGTGTTCAAACGTTAAGGCTATTGTAGGCGTCGTTTGAAGTGCGCCTACGTTAAGCATGGTGTGAATATGCTTGGCACTCATAGGAAGTGGGAATTGACATTACGATTAGGGACAACGATTAGGGACAAGTAAAGTAGGGAGCCGCCAACAAGTTTTTAAGGAACTTGTAAACCGTTCACAGATCATTTAAGGCAACCACGATTAAGGGACAACGAAGGCAACAACGATTGACCCGTGAAGGTTACACCCCATTCATAATCCATGAGATTACTAATTCCATATGGTTCGGAACCACGAAAGGAGGATCGGGGATGATGGTACGAAGTGAGTCATGGAGTCACATTCGCCCGTATTGGCCTCTACTCGATTCTTATTATGAAAAGTATTCCTGCGAACTCAAAGGCATGCAAACAAAGATTCAATTCGCTCCAAACTATTATTATGCTAAATTGGTTGAATATTAATGCACACATAATTCTAAAATATTAGTGATCACTTGAATAAATAACAAGATTAAAGGAACCAAAACCGATTGTCCAAATTATCTTATTAGGCGTGATATTCAATTACATATTCCCTTTAAACATGCAATATGGTGATCATAAATAATAATAATAAACATTAATATTGGAAGCAATTTAACAATAATAGCGTTAGTCAAATCAAATAATAATAATAATAATCATGAAATTAGCAATATAAAATAATATAAGTAATTAAATTAATTACTCACACTCCGCGCGTTCCTTTAAATTGCTACATCATGAATAAATTGTTAGTAACTTCAATAAAAATATAAATCAAATGGAAATTAAATTAAATAAATTTAGAAATGATTTGGTCCAAACCCTCAGTTAATTCTACCTTTCACGCCTTGGTTTAAGTATAGAAATTCAGGTATTGTATGGACTCCTTAGAGTGCTTAAGGGATATAAAATGAGAGAATAGGGTGGCTAGAGTTTAGGCTAGAGCAAGAGAGAGAGGAGAGAATATTTTTGGTGTAGGGAGAGAGGATGATTTTTGGTGTAGAAGAGAGGAAGAGAGAATGATTTGATTATCAAGCTTGTTGATGATTGAAAAAGGGGAGATAAGACCTCAATTTATAGGGAAAAAGGAGGGGTCGAATCAAGAAAAGATAAGAATTCGAATCGGATAAAACTCTTGTGATAGACAACAGTTTTTACGGTTTTTGTTTTTATCATATCTTTTGATCCAGAAATCTGAATAAGATAAATAAGATATCGTTGGAAAGCTCTTGAAGTCTACTTTCTAACCCAATTAGAATCAGATTAAAATACTTTGTAGAATAAAAGATATGACCGAAATAGTGGGACGGTGTCAGTTTTGGATAGAGTTTCGTATTTCTTTTATATCTTTTTTCGTGATAGCTCGGAATTAATATTATAATATATCATTGGAAAAATAATTTCAAGAGCTATCCAAGCATATAAGAATTAGATAAAAACCATGAAGCACGAAAACAATAACTGACAATCTTTGAACGTCTTTCAATTCAAATAGAATTAGGACTTTCAAAAAGAAAAGTTTTATTCAATTTCAAATGCTTTAATCTTATCTTTTCAAAAAGGATAATTAAGATATTTTAGAAACTTATAGAATCTTCTAATTAATCCTAATTGTATTAGGAGTGGGATTTAAGCCTTTTGACCCTCCGCATGATCATTGGGTCATAGGTAAGGTGGGCTTAAGTTCGATTTAGGTTTGAATTTACCCTCCACATAATCTCAGAAAATAGCAGCGGAAAAACCAAAACAGTTATAAATAAACCTCATAACAAAGGAATTAAATCAAAATAAGTATTACAAGTTGGAACCATTAAGGCCCTTATTCAAAACCCAATAGAAATAGTAAGTGATTAAATTCAGTGTTCAAATAAATTCAAACCCAAAAGAAATAGTGTTAAATAAAATCGAATTAAAATAAATTCAAACTTGCAAAGGAAATGAAATGCGACAACCAACTCTCTACTCAATATCCCACAACCCTGATGAATGCTGCATGTGTAAGAACCTGCGGTTATTCTGCTCCCCAATATTACAAGTGTAAAAATTGGATCGTCACAGGGTCATTGAAAGGCGAAGGCCATGACCAAAGCACACACACACAAAAGCACGTAATCAGCAAAGCTGAGTACATACAAGCTGCGAAATAAATTAAAAAATACCTAACATGCTACTAATAATCAACCATATGCATCATTAAATAACAAACTCAACACATGACTCAACTATCCAATTTATTAAGACTTCACTAGTTAATAGTAGCTAACTCATTTCAATTTATTCATTAAATTTAGCAATAGACAAGGTTGTCCAACCCATGTCCCATTTGCAACATCAATAAAGAAAAACCCCATGCCTCCTTTTGGAAACATCAATAAACATCCAACGACCACGGGCGCGACTCCGTGACCGTAGTTAGTATGAGATCTCACCTAACTCCTAGTTTTAAGAAAAATATTTGAAATAAGAAACTCGTAGATCAGACGGCCTCGAGAAAAGTACACGGCTAATACCCCATGTACCCCACACTAGTGGAAAAATCCTCATCCGTAACGGGCAAAAAGGGGCCATCTGTAACGGGCAGCGTCCGTTACGTATGCGGCCGTTACGGATGGCCATTGTTATTCGTAACAGGCACTGTCCGTTACGAATAACTCATTATTCGTAACGGGCACCTGAAAAGCCCGTTACGAATAACCCATTATTCGTAACGGACATTTATGTTGCCCGTTACGAATAACCCATTATTCGTAACGGACAAGTTCTGCCCGTTGTGAATACTATGAGATCCAATTAAAAAAAAAAATCCAGCACATGGCTGG
Source organism: Chenopodium album (assembly GCF_948465745.1). Lineage (NCBI taxonomy): Eukaryota > Viridiplantae > Streptophyta > Magnoliopsida > Caryophyllales > Amaranthaceae > Chenopodium > Chenopodium album. The sequence goes on along the minus strand of NC_137857.1, from coordinate 22,884,959 downwards.
ACAGCTAGCTTGAAAAATTATTTTATCAAATGAAATATATATATATATATAATACAAGTACAGTATACACTTAATTACCGAATAATATACAATCAAGAAAAGCTGCTTTAATTATTTCCTAATAACTAAAACTAAAACAAAGAAAAAACAAATCATTGTAATAATAATTAAACAAGTTTACATAAGACTACCTAAAATAATAAATCGTCTAGTCTAGCCATAATGTAAATGCTAAGCTTTCCAAAACTCTTGAGTAGCTTTGCCGCATTGCTTGCCGAACATCCTGCACGACAAGATAAATGCAAAATTTTGAGTACTTTTTCAGTATAAGAAATGCATGCCTTCCAGCAATCACATGGCAAAAACTTTCATCACTTTGTTTAACTATGAATTTTAAATTCAAGTGGGAACAACAATACGATATTACATTTGGGGTAATTAGCAATGATGCAGCAAATTATGGGGCATTGACAAAGTACCTTGTTAAACTGTATCTTGCTCATATCTAGAGCTGTTTATAGCAATCTACTTTGGTCTCCCTCTAGGTCAGCTATCTTATGAACAATGACATACATCTCCCAACATGAATCCGTAACATCAATAGGATTGCTACTTGTTGCCCATACAAACATAACAGATTATACTCCAACAAAAGAAAACAAATCACTAAATTCACAAAGACAGCAAAACAAGACACATATACTTTTGCTACGAGGCTTCCAACAAACTTATACATCTGAATCATCGCTCAACATCTGTTAATCTGTTTTCATACTTCGATTATCATTACTTAGGGATGGGAAAATTCAATTCTGAATGTGCCTCAAAAAATTCACTTCTGAATTGGTAAAAGATCTATGGAGCAAATTGTAACTTGATGGTATAAATCCCTCAATTTATTACTCCGGTTAATTGAGTTACTAGTTTTCTGCCTTTTCCGTTCTGCCAAGGCAATGTTTATTAATCAGTAAACACATTGCTACACAAGATGCATCAATCTCAGAGAAAACCAAATTGCAAAGAAAAAGACAGGACATATTATTGGACAATAACATTCAAATTTGGACGACAAGAGCACATATTCTAGCAGCAGAAGTAATACCACTTCTCGATCACAGAAAAATAGACAAAGGAGGGTAAATCTACAAAACTATACAAACTGATATCAATATCAATAAAAGCAATAACTTTCACTCAGATGAAATACAAGCATAAGGTATTAATACACATTGTACTGGACTGATCAAGGGCACAGTTTAGTGCTTGTGTATTCAAATTTAGTTGCAGCAGCCAACTAAATGACAATGAAGATAAAAATAATAATACAAGCACCATTACACCACCTGATGAAGATCTTGATATACTGATTAAGGTTTGTGGCAACAATTTGAAGCTCATGCCCCTTCTATCTTTGGGATGAAATTCAATCAGATCTAATAAAAAATTCACACAAACAATCACTTACAGAATGAAAAATTCAACCAGAAAATTAACATTGCTCTGTTCAAGAGCAGGGCAACCTAATCAACTGAAAATTTCCATGTCAAAACATTCACACATGCCTGAAACAAATCCAATTTCACACAATTTGGCCGAGCTTCTTTATAATCCCTAAAATTTCACACAATTGATCGACAAGTACGAGATAAACCACCATAATTTACCTTACAACAATACACAACTCAAATTGCTTATTCACACGAATTTAAAACCTAATTCAAAACTACCACAATAATACAAAGATTTTAAATACACATCAAAACAACCTAATGAAATCAATTTAGATAAATTAAACCTAATAATAATATTATGAACCCCGCTTTATATTAATAAGTCTATTTTGAATTTAAAAGGAAAATCAAGAAATTGAATTAGAGAGAAAGATATACCTCACTTCTGGGTTGCCGCAAATATTCTGGATGAGCTGAAACCCGCAAATTCCGACGGCTACATGATGTGTTCATTATATATATATATATTTATCCCCGTCCCTTGGTCGTAATTAGTAGTGTTTTTGGCTCCTATGAGCCACTTTTATTACTAATTTGTGTTTTCTAGTGCTTTGGTAGTTTTGCTTGAGTTTTGTAGGAATTTGCGTACTTGGAGCATTTTCCCGGGTTTTTGAGGAGCATCTACAAGTGTTAGAAGACCACGACCGCGTTCAGTGGCGGATCCAGGATTCCAAAGTAGGGGTAGCACTAAGCGCTAGAAGGAAAAAAAAAAAACAATATACACCTACTAACTCGGGACTCAAACTTCTACGTATATTATTTGAGCTGGTAACAACACATCGAATTTTTTTTTTTTTTTTGCATAATGTATTTTGATTTTTTATATACAAAAAAAAAAAAAAAAAAGTTAACATCAAATTTTAAATATCTATAGATTTTGCAATTAGCACAATAGACTAGTTATCGAAATACTTTGTATTACAATCAAATAAAATTAGTCAAATTAATAAGATATTACTTATATATTTTCTTTACGGACAAATTATCTATATATATTCCATACTATTATTGTTGTTAACCAATTTTTATGAAAGTTGTTTTTATCAAACGCATTTAAATTCACAAGAATGTCAAGAAAGTGGAAGGTAATTTGGGAAATAATCCCGTGTTGATGGAAGTAATTTATTTCTATCTTCTATTTGAATAAAAATGTCAAGGAAGAGAAAAGTAATGTGGGATGAAAAATAATAAAGCGTTGATAGTTTTGGAAAAACAAAATAATAAAGACATAGAAATGAACCAAAAAATAATGTATGGGAGGAGATTCGAACCCAAACCCCGCTGCACAATAAAGATACAACCACTTAGCTAAGTTACCACTGAAGCAACTTCAGTTATTCTACAATATATGCATTGTTTAATATTTATATAGTGTTTTTACTGGAGGCATTTATGAAACAATAAAGTTTTTTTTTTTTTTTTTCGGGGGTAGCACGTGCCCCCCCGGGTCACAACGTGGATCCGCCAGTGACCGCGTTCGATAGCCCAAGACCGATCGGAGGTATCGACCGGTGACTAAGGGCTCAGTTTGATGGCACTTGGGCCAAGTTCGGAGGCCCAAAGGTAGGAGTTCGGAGGCCCAAAAGCCTTGCCCAAGCCACAAGGCTTCGCCCGGAGGCGCGCCCGGTCGGGCGGGGCGGATCAGTGTTTGAGGAAGCCCGCGCCCGGAGACGCGCCCGGCCGGGAGCGAGAAGACATCTGAGCGAAAAGAGGCGGGCCCGGTCGGGCGAGCCACTGCCCGACCGGGCGCGAGTAGGCTTAGGGACTTGTTTAATTTCCGATCAGTTTTTGTTTAGCGAATAAGCTTGCTTAGTATTAATGTGTTATTATTAGGCAAGAATAGATACTTCTTTTTCACTTCTCTTACTCTAGATTTTAATTCTTTCTCTCACTACTTAGACTTTCTCTCTCTAGACTTCTCTCTTGTTCCTTAACTCTATTGTAATTCCGCCGTCTTGGTACGATTTCTTTCTTAATTAATCTCAGTATTTTATTCATTCAATTTCTTCATGTCTTGTTTAATTATTTTGTTTTGTTTAGTTTTAATTATGTCTGAGTAGTTTAATTCTAGGGTTTATGGGGATCCATAATTAATATAAAGGGATAATTTGTTATTATTGATTATTAATATTGCATGATAATTTCTTATTGAATTGTTTTAATTCTTTGCAATTGGGTTATGAATCGAGCAGATGTAATTTGATTGTGAATGTTTAGCAATATTGAATTGATGAATCGAGCAGATGTTAATTTGATATTAAAGGCTAATTTCAATAGGAACTTAGATCTAGTAAATTGCGAGAGCCTGTTAGATCTATGTTGGTTAATAAATTGCGAGAGCCTGTTAATCATGTTATTTGTGCAATGTTAATTGTTGATTGTTATGTTTTATCCCGGAATATTAATTATTGGTGAACCTATGACCCTAGGCCTTCTTATTATCGACTTTCTCCCTAAACTTAATCTTCGTAGTATAATTTCACATTATAAACAACAAATTGGTTACTTTAATAATTTAGATTATATTAATTAATTAGGAGTAGAAAGACCAGTTTCCTTGTGGATTCGACCCTACTTCCCTATCTACTTTAGTTAGAGGATTTAGGTAATACTTTTGATTAGGTGATACGACTTAAGCCTGTCAAAATTTGGCGCCGTTCCCGGGAAACGGTTTTATTTTTATTTCTAATTGTTTTTGTAGTCTAGATTATTTTTCTTTTGCCTCAAAGGACATTAGTTCTTTGAGGTAGTTCTAATATCTGTCTTTTTAGTTCTTTGTTTATGCCCAGGTGTTCCAGATCAGGTTACATTCCATTCGATCCTGAGATCGAACGCTCGTTTCATAGACAGAAGAATTTTTATAGGCAGATCCTGGCAGGTTCTGGGAGCAACAATATTCCTGGAAATCCATTACCTACTTCTAGTGATTCGGAGCACTCTTCTGATTCAGAACTAGAGATGGGTACACCACCACCACCTCCACCTCGCAAGCTTAGCGATTATTCGCAGCCATCCCTGACGGATTTTCCACATCTTTCTCCTACACCTGATCTCGAGGGAGTCCAGTTCGAGATCAAGCCCCAGTTTATAACGATGATAGAAAGAAAGCAGTTCAGTGGAGCTAAGGGTGAAGATCCTAATCTTCACATTGCAGATTTCTGTCAATATTGCAAGACTATTAGGCAGAATGGGGTCACACAAGACCAAATCAGGGAGATTCTTTTTCCTTTTTCTTTGTGTGGTAAAGCTAAATTATGGTATAATGGATTGAATAGAACTGCACTTGGTATTATTGTCTGGGATACTCTTGTTTTGAATTTCGATAATAAATATTACCCTGCAGAGAGGACAGCTTTGTTAAGGAGTTCAATCCTAAATTTTTCCCAAGAAGCGGATGAATCTTTATATGAAGCTTGGGAAAGATTTAAGGATTTGCAGAGAGAATGTCCCCATCATAAACTAGAACAGTGGCAGATAATCCAAGCTTTCTACAATGGGCTTGGATATAATTCAAGAATGATTTTGGACTCTGCAGCTAACGGAAGATTTATGAATTTGGATGTGAATATATCGAGCAATGTTGTCGAAGAGATGGCTATTCACAATTCCCAATATGGGAATCCCAGAGGATTTGCAAATAAGGGAAAACATCAAGTCGATTCTATATCCTTTTTGCAAGCACAATTGACTTCTATTAGCCAGAAATTAGACAATATTAATAATTCTAATTCATCTTCCATTGCTAATGTTTCTGCTATTGGTACTAACCCTGTAATATTTTGTGAAAATTGTGGTCTTGTAGGTCATTGGACGCAGAATTGTAGGAGTTCACTTGAAAAGGTTAATGCTTTTCAAGCATATAAGCAAATTAGTCCATACTCTAACACCTACAATGCAGGGTTGAAAAATAACCAAAATATGTCGTACAATAGTACGAATGTGCCTAACCCCCCACCACAGGTACAACAACCACAGCAGAGGTACTACCAACCTCCACATCAGAGACCACAACAGGTTGTTACTCCTCCATTTGATTCTGACCTATCAGAAATCAAAACGATGTTAGGTACTATGCAGAAGCAGATGCAGAGTAGAGATGCGCAAATTGACTCATTGATAGCACATAATAAAATGATAGATACTCAGATTGCGCGACTTTCCTCTACTCTGCAAACTCGCCAGCAGGGAGCCCTACCATCACAGCCAGTACAACCTACAGAATATGCGAATGCAATTACCCTGAGGAGTGGTTCACACTATGATGGGCCTCCTATGCCCAAAGATGATGAACCTGTTATAACAAAAATTGCTAATCCTGATTCCGTTATACCAAATGATGTTGTTACTAGCCCTGCAGGGCTCCGGGGTAGCACTAATATTTCTGATAATTCTTTGCAGGGTAAACTCCAGGACAAGAGTGGAGATGTACAGAAACCAGTAATCAAACTTCCATTCCCTAATAGGCATTTAAAGAGTAAGTTGGATAAGCAATTTAGTAAGTTTCTGGAGATTGTGAAGAATTTGCAGGTAACGGTTCCTTTTACAGAATTAATTACTCAAGTTCCCGCATATTCTAAATTTATGAAAGAAATTTTAACTAGAAAAAGATCTATTAGTGAGGTAGAGACAGTTGCTTTTACTGTAGAATGTAGTGCTATTTTACAGAATAAATCTCCACCTAAACTAAAAGATCCGGGTAGTTTTTCTATTCCATGTCATATTGGTAATCTGATGATTGATAAAGCTTTATGTGATTTGGGTGCTATTGTAAGTGTTATGCCATTATCTGTGAGCTCTAAATTAAATTTAGGTAAATGAAAATCTACTAATATTACTCTGCAAATGGCCGACCGTTCTGTTAAATACCCTTTAGGTATTTTAGAGGATGTTCCTGTTAGAGTAGGTAAATTTTATATACCTGTTGATTTTGTTGTTCTTGATATGAAGGAAGATTTGCAAATTCCGATTATTTTGGACTGCAGGGGCAATAATAGATGTGAAAAGTGGTAAACTTACATTATGTGTAGGGGATGATAATATTACTTTTAATTTAAATAATGTCCCTAAAAGCCCCATGTTCGAGGAAAAGTGCCATAGTGTTGATGTAAATAATTTTTCTAATAAGCCCCAAGCTCTCATTAGAGATCCCTTGGAGGCGGTATTTTGTGTTGCATCTTCCGCAGGAAAAACTAATACTTGGAAAGATGAAGTGGATGCTATAGAAAGAGCTCTAAATTGTGTAGGACTTGGGTTTGAGGATGAACAAGTGGAGAAAGAGAAGCAAGTTGTAGAGCTTGAGCCCGTAGTGAAAGTCCCACTTGATCGGGAGATAAATGCTCAATCTTGTGGAAAAAAGAAGAAAATCAAGTGTAAAAAGGTGTTTCGAGCAAGTGCCTTTCGGTGGAACAACAGACTCCCTTGAAAGAAAGGGCAAACTCTCTCGAGAAAAAGGGCGATCTCTATCCTTCGATAGTTCCCTGCCGGATTCCGGTAGCGATTTGTGTCTTTGTACTGATTTCCTTGCTAATGGCGGAGGAGATAGCGAAATTGTGCTCTAACCTTCGCATTCATGAGGAGGAAACCACTGCAATTGATTTGGGTGCTCTGAATTCGAATGAAGGCGGTGATAATTTAGAATTGATGTTGGTGGGTAAACTTCTCACTAAGCGATCCTACAACGTTGAGGCGTTTAAAAAGACAATTACGGATGCTTGGGCAACGATTCATGGACTCGCAATTAGGGTTCTTAGCCCAAATTTATTTGCCTTCCGATTCTTTCATTGGAAGGATGTCGAGAAAGTGTTGAAGGGGCGACCTTGGTGCTTTAATAACATGTTGGTGATCCTCAAAGAGATTGACGGAAACGAACAACCAGAGGAAATTGACCTCAAATTCTCCCCTTTTTGGGTAAGAATTAAAAACCTCCCCTTTAACTGCCGCTCGGACACTCATGTCAGGGCATTGGTGCAGGGGATGGGTGAAGTTCTTGAAATTGAAGAAGATATTCTGGGAATTGGAAGGTATAGAAGGGTGAAAGTAATGCTTGATACCTCCCTACCGCTGCGCAGATTCCAGACTATAAAAGACAGAAAGGGGAGGGAATTGAGAGTTGATTTTGCATATGAAAGGCTACCATTCTTCTGTTTTGCGTGTGGGATTATGGGACATTCAGAACGAGATTGCTTGAATGTGTCTGAAGATGATAAGCAGGAGGCACTTGGATGGAGTACTATTCTTAAGGCTACTCCTAGGAAAGGGAGGGCTAAAGAAGTAGAGGAAATTGAATCCCTTAAAGCCACCAAACGACTTGATTTTACTCTAAAACCCCAGCAAGATGGTGAAGACAGTGTAAAGCATGATGATAACCCTACACTTTCTTTGGCCTCGAACTGTGATAACCACTTGAACAAGGAAGTGGAAACCCCCCTGGATATTTCTGAGAATAGGGCAGTGATGAAATCGATGTCAGAGAAAGGTGTTAGGGAGATTTCTAATTCCATTCCAGTAACTGTTGGAGGTACTGATGAAACTTCACAGCAAAGTGAGGGAGCTAAAAGTGCTCATAAGTGGAAAAGAATTGATAGAAGTAAGTAGAGAGATGGTAAAGAAGTAACCCCTGTTTTAGCAATAAAAAGAGGGAGAGAATGTAGTAATGACAGTGAGGTGGAGAAGGTGCAAAATACCAAGAAGAAAAAAGATGATGTGAGCAGTATGGATATCGAATTAGCGGCGGAGATTGGTGCAAACCAATCCCGCCTCTCCCAATGAGTGTTCTTGCTTGGAATTGTCGGGGAATGGGCAACGCCCCGACAGTTCGACAGCTCCGGAGGTGGAGTAATAGGCTTGCCCCCGACATGATTTTTGTGTCGGAGACGATGGTTAAGAAGGAAGTGGTGGAGGGATTACGAGACAAATTTAATTGCCCCAATGCTTTTGGTGTGTCGAGTGTAGGGAAGGCAGGAGGATTATGTCTTTACTGGAAGGCAAACATTGATTTTCGTTTGGTCTCTTTCTCGAATAATCACATATGTGGCGACATTATGGATCCAAAAGGAGTTTGGCGCTTTGTTGGGATTTATGGATGGCCGAAAGAAGAGGAGAAACATAAAACTTGGGCTCTAATCCGTCAATTATATGCTGATTCTGATCACCCAATCTTGTTTGGGGGCGACTTTAATGAAGTGCTGGGCTATGAGAAGGTAGAGGGGGGTGCTGATAGAGTGCGCAGGGAAATAGCTAATTTTCGGGATGCTATTGATGAGTGTAGCCTTCGTGACATTGACTATGTTGGGGGATGGTATACATGGGAACGAGGACAAAGCATCAATACCAGAATAAGGGAACGCTTAGACCGCTTTCTTGCCTCATACAACTGGTATAATATGTTCCCTCACCCAAAAGTGGAGCATCTTGTTCGTTACACATCTGATCATAAGGCTATCCTTCTCAGTCAAAGAAAGCTTCAAACCTCGAGGAAAAAGAAGAAATTCAACTTTAGATTTGAAACGAGCTGGCTACTTGATGAGTCGTGTGAACAGGCAGTCCGAGAAGCTTGGGACGATTCGAAAGGTGAAGTCACTCCAGGCCGTATTGCTGCAGTTGCTCGTGGTTTGAGTAAATGGAGTGGTGTGAAATTTCATGGTATGGGGAAACAGATAACACAAACTGAAGAGGCTCTACAGATTGCGCAACACCAACCTACTACCGCATAAAGTGTTGAGGAGTGCTTGAGGCTTGAAAAACAACTTGATGAGCTCAACGAGAAACTTGAAGCCTATTGGTATATTCGGAGTAGAGTCTCAGAGGTTCGTGATGGGGATAGAAATACGAGTTACTTTCATCAGAAGGCTTCCCAAAGGAAGAAGAAAAATTTCATTGATGGAATCCGTGACCGCGAAGGAAATTGGCAGGATGATGAGGGGGTTATTGAGCAAATAGTCACTCAACATTTTAATTCTCTTTTTACCACCTCTAAGTCTCTAACCCCTCTGATGATATTATTCATGAGGTTCTTAGTTCTATGGGTCCGATTATCACTGATGAAGACAATGCTGAGCTCACGAGACCCTTCACCAAAGACGAGATTTTGCTGGCTCTTAAACAGATGCACCCCTGCAAAGCCCCCGGGCTGGATGGTATGCATGCTATTTTTTATCAGAAATTTTGGCATATCATTGGTGATGATGTTACTTTATTTGTTAGTAATATTTTACATGGTATTTCATCCCCGAAACATGTAAATAATACTAATATTGTCCTTATTCCGAAAGTGAATGATCCTAAAACTACTGCGGAGTATCGCCCTATTGCTTTGTGTAATGTTCTTTATAAACTAGTGTCAAAGTCAATTGTTCTGTGACTGAAAAATATCCTTCCTAGAGTGGTTTCAGAAAACCAAAGTGCCTTTGTCCTAGGAAGGCTTATCACCGATAATGCCTTGATTGCTCTAGAATTGTTCCATACCATGAAACACAGGAGTAAGGGCAAGAAGGGCTCTATGGCTTTGAAACTAGACATGAGCAAAGCCTATGACAGGGTGGAGTGGGGCTTTCTTCGGAAACTTTTGCTGACAATGGGGTTTGATGGCAGATGGGTTAACTTGGTAATGGATTGTGTGTCTTCGGTTTCTTATTCCTTCGTCATTAACGGAGGTATCTGTGGTGAAGTACTTCCTACTAGGGGTATTCGCCAAGGGGATCCCCTATCCCCTTATATCTTCATCTTAGTGGATGATGTATTCTCTAGCATGCTACAACAGAAAGTCCGAGAGAAGAGTCTTCATGGCGCGAGGGCTAGCTGGAATGGGCCTGAGATTTCTCATCTTCTATTTGCAGATGATAGCCTCCTTTTCACCAGAGCTAACCGACGGGAATGCTTAATTGTAGTTGATATTCTCAACCAGTATGAACAAGCATCCGGACAGAAAATTAATTATGACAAGTCGGAAGTTTCTTTTAGCAAGGGGGTTCGAAATGAGCAAAGGGATGAGATTATGAGTATTTTGAGTATGAAGCAGGTTGATAGCCACGAAAAATAACTTGGGATCCCAACTATTGTGGGTCGATCGAAGAGAGTTGTGTTTGAGGCGCTTCTTGATAGGATATGGAAGAAATTACAAGGATGGAAGGAAAAACTCCTCTCGAGAGCCGGAAAGGAGGTGCTCCTAAAATCGGTGATTCAAGTTATTCCTACCTATTTAATGGGTGTTTATAAGCTACCATGCTCTATTATCCACAACATTCACTCGACAATGGCAAGGTTTTGGTGGGGCTCTAGTAATGGGAGACGGAAAGTTCACTGGAAAAGTTGGGAATCTTTGTGTACTTTGAAGTGCCTTGGTGGCATGGGGTTTAGAGACTTGGCGGTGTTCAATGATGCTCTACTTGGAAGACAAGCTTGGCGTTTGGTCCAAGCTCCGGAGTCACTTCTTGGGCGTGTGATAAAAGCAAAATACTATCCCAATAGTGACTTTTTGGATGCTTTTCTTGGGGTGGGAGGGTCTTACTCATGGAGGAGCATATGGTCCTCTAAATCTCTTGTCAAAGAAGGCATAATTTGGTAAGTTGGTAATGGGCGTAAGGTGAATGTATGGAGCGATCCGTGGTTGGCTGACGAAGCTGGAAGGTTTATTACGAGTCCAGAGATTCAAGGCGTGAGCTTGGTCAGTGATTTAATTGATGAAGAAAGCAAGGAGTGGAGGGTGGAATTTATTGAGGAACATTTCAATGAGAGAGATGCTCGCTGCATCCTCTCCCTTCCCCTTAGAGCTGTGGACTGTGATGATGAACTATGCTGGGCATTCTCCAAAGATGGTGAGTATTCCGTGAAAACAGCTTACTTGCTTGGTAAAGGTTGTGATCTTGACCGCTTTCATCATGCATGGGTCGAAATCTGGAAAGCCAAGGTCTCACCCAAGGTGAGGCACTTTCTCTGGTGTATGTGCACAAACACTCTCCCTACTCGTAGTCTTCTCCTTCATAGGCACATGATTGATGATGCAAAATGTCCATGGTGTGGAATTGAAACCGAAACCGTCTCACATGCTTTGATTGAATGTCCGAGAGTGAATGAACTGTGGCTTGATTGTGATTGTGAACCAATGATGAATTGGAGTTTGGCTGACTCCTTTTGTGATTTGGTGGTAAGCTGGAAACACCTTGATGAAAAAATGAAGCAACGGGGTTACTTCTTGGCTTGGTGTATTTGGGGAGAACGTAACTTGAAAGTTTTTGATAACAAGATCACCCCCAATGCTGTGCTTGTGGATAGAGTCTTTCACTATGTTGAGGAACAAGGAAAATATGAGGCTCGGATTTACAAATCTTCTTTCCCGTGTGCAGCAAGGAGCCCCAAGCATTGGAGTGCGCCTCCCCTTGGAATAATTAAACTGAACATTGATGCTTCAATCTCGGAGGAAGGCTGGATTGGCCTTGGTGTCTCTGCCAGAGACCATGATGGCAGACTCTTATTTGCTGCTACCAGACGAACCCGTGCTTACTGGACACCTGAAGTGGCTGAGGCTAAAGCCATTTTGTTTGCTCTTCGTCTGGGTAGGAAGTTCCAGCTCCATGATATCATTCTCGAGTCCGGTTGCAAAGTGGTTATTGACAGACTTTCCAAAGGCGCTACATACTCTGCTGATATTGATATTGTTTTAGATGATATCCTTTCTTTGTGCTGTAATTTTGCTACTGTTTCTTGGTTACATGTTCACAGAGATGGCAATGCTGTAGCACATGCTCTTGCTAGGATTTTTCCGTTTGGAGAAGAACAAACTTGGGAAAATCATTGTCCCCAAGATGTTGCTCCCTACGTTTTGATGGACTCTTTATCCGCCAATTAATATATATTTTCCTTGCTGGGTTTCAAAAAAAAAAAAGGTGTTTCGAGCAGCAAGTCCCATGAAACAACGTAGTTGGACTCTAGAGGCGGGCCCGGTCGGGCCAAGCTCGCCCGGTCGGGCGCGAGACCGCGGCAGCAAAACTAGGCAACTTCAAACGACTATAACTTTTGCGTTTCTTAACGAAATTTTACGTGTGACCTATCATTGGAAAGCTCTTCAAGTCTACTTTCCAATGCAATCGGAATCACGTCATTATCATTTGTATAAAAAAGTTATGAGCAAAATAGTGGACCTGACTCGTTTTTGCCTTTTCTCTTACTAACACTTTGTTTCTATTTTGTCCAAAATTGTACCTGTTTTGGGTGTTTTTGGTCCCTTGGGAGAGTTACAGCTCGAAGACTGGTCCTGCTGACTCTGTACCTGCAAAAACAACGGAGACACCGGTTGGGTGGTGCTCCGCCTCCGACGCTCAAGTTAGTAACTTGAAGGAGAATAAAAAGTGCGGAAATTTAGGTGGGGATCTGCTTGGATTCCAAGCTCAGGTGTTCTCTGATGAGAGAGAAAGTAAGATGTAATAAATGATAGTAAATTTCTGAATGTCCCCCATTTTGGGGGAATATCTCCCTATTTATAGGGTCATTGGGAAAAGTGCCCCTCCCTAGGTCATTCTAACCTAGGACTGATGGGCTGCGCCGCCAAATAGCGGATTTTTGGGGAATTGGGCCCTTGAAGGCCGCAATTCTAAGAGAGTATCTGGAGAGGCCACGTGTCAGCTGGTGATTGGCCAAGGATGATCTGCCAGCCTCTGACACGTGGCACCTCTTCATTGGTCCACTTGTCAAGGGTAATAATACCCCAAACAGTACCGAGGTGATGCATTGCAATGTTTGGGATGGTGGTGGAGACAAGTTTGATGATGAAGGGTAGTCACTTGGATTACAAGCTTCCCTTTAAGCCAATGAGGACATTGTCTGATTTAGCTTGGGGGGATTTCTTATATATTTAGGTACTCTTTCTTTCCCTTTTCTTTTTATTTTTCTTTAGTGTGCTTAGTTTAGATTTTATTGCTTTCATAGTATAGATTTTATTGCTTTCTAGTATAGTTTTATCGCTTTCCTATATGAGAAAATACAAAAAAATTAAAAATAAAAAAAATACGAACCAATGAACTGTAAATCATGCTTCCCTGTGCCCCATACTTGAGAAAAAATTGTTTTGATTCTTGGTATTTGATTTTGAGCATTGTGGATTTGTTGATCATGATTTGAAGTTTAATTACTTGGATTCCTAAACATGCGTCAATTTTGCCCAACTGCTTGTGAATATAGTGCTTGACTAGTTGATTTGGTTAGGAATGTGTGATTAGTTCCTGGTATGTCAATGAATTTGAGTATTGGTTTGCAACGATGAGTAGTGTTTCATAACTCGCTATTATGCACATGTGGAGGACGAAGGCATTTGTTCTTTTAGGTAGCCTTCAGATTTATTTAGATACATTTGTTCCCTTCTTGCTACCCATGTTGTTGCCTTGACTTTTTATTGTTTTTAGCCACATTACAAGCCATGTTTGCCCCATTGGTTACTAGTCCCAAGCTTGGCTTGGGGGAGCTATTAGTGAGTGATGTGAGGGAGTTTGTAGTGTGCACATTATTTGCACAATTTGGGTGGGTTTGAGAAGTTATTTGTTCTTGATCATATTTTTGTTTTAATGAGTTTTATTGTGTATATATTTGAAAAATAAAAGTGTGATGAAAAAAAAAAGAAGTTCAAGAAAAAAAATGAGAAAAAAAAAAGAGAAAGTGAACTTCTAGAAAAAAAAGAGAAAAGAAAATGAAAAAAAGAGCAAAAAAAGAAAAAAAATTGTCATATGTTCAAATGTTTTAAACGAAGGTTGATCAAAAGAAAAGAAAGGAAAAAATTGAGTTTCAATGAAAAATTCATGTTTGATAGTTTAGAGTTTGTGTTTCACTCGAGTTTTACATTATCATATTTTTATGAGTGAAATTTTGTAAGTATTGGGTTGGTTTTTATGATTGGAGTATATTTGGTGGATTTGTGTTGGAGTTAGTTTTGTTGGAGATGTGTATGATCATTATATTTGGTCATGGGTTTATTAGGAAATAGCTCCCTTTTAGCAAGGCTTTTCTCTCACATATTCCCAAATTTATCCTACCCTTTCACCCTAGCCTTACATTACAAGCTTTAAAGACCTTTTGACCTAGTGCATAGAGTTGTGTAAATGTGAAAGTGTTATTTATCAATGCAAGTTATGACTTGACATATTCCGAGTCGACTATTAGGTTGAGTGTATGTCTTTTTAAACACACGAGTGTTGTGAGTTTGGGAGGGCATTGTTCACATTAAAGGGGTTGGGATGGAGAGCGATCGAGTACATCTTTTACTCGCCACATAAATGAGAGTTGAGTGTGTGAGCACTAGTCTTGAATTCTATATGCTCTTGTGGTTTGCTCTACTTGACAATTGTTGGGGAGGAAGGGTGATTAGATGGATAGGATTGGTTGATTTTGAAGCATGCTCACTTGATTTGCCTTGAATCGTTTGTGCTTGATTTTTATATTGGGGTGAGGCATGTTTTATTGTTCATTAAGGAGCTCTTTGCTTAGGGACAAGCAAAGGTTTGGCTTGGGGGAGTTTGATGTGTTCATTATATATATATATATATATATTTGTCCCCGTCCCTTGGTCGTAATTAGTAGTGTTTTTGGCTCCTATGAGCCACTTTTATTACTAATTTGTGTTTTCTAGTGCTTTGGTAGTTTTGCTTGAGTTTTGTAGGAATTTGCGTACTTGGAGCATTTTCCCGGGTTTTTGAGGAGCATCTACAAGTGTTAGAAGACCGCGACCACGTTCGATAGCCCAAGACCGATCAAAGGTATCGACCGGTGACTAAGGGCTCAGTTTGATGGCACTTGGGCCAAGTTCGGAGGCCCAAAGGTAGGAGTTCGGAGGCCCAAAAGCCTTGCCCAAGCCACAAGGCTTCGCCCGGAGGCGCGCCCGGCTGGGCAGGGCGGATCAGTGTTTGAGGAAGCCCGCACCCGGAGACGCGCCCGGCCGGGCGTGAGAAGACATCTGAGCGAAAAGAGGCGGGCCCGGTCGGGCGCGAGAAGACATCTGAGCGAAAAGAGGCGGGCCCGGTCGGGCGAGCCACTGCCCGACCGGGCGCGAGTAGGCTTAGGGACTTGTTTAATTTCCGATCAGTTTTTGTTTAGCGAATAAGCTTGCTTAGTATTAATGTGTTATTATTAGGCAAGAATAGATACTTCTTTTTCACTTCTCTTACCTTAGATTTTAATTCTTTCTCTCACTACTTAGACTTTCTCTCTCTAGACTTATTCTCTCTTGTTCCTTAACTCTATTGTAATTCCGCCGTCTTGGTACGATTTCTTTCTTAATTAATCTCAGTATTTTATTCATTCAATTTCTTCATGTCTTGTTTAATTATTATGTTTTGTTTAGTTTTAATTATGTCTGAGTAGTTTAATTCTAGGGTTTATGGGGATCCATAATTAATATGAAGGGATAATTTGTTATTATTGATTATTAATATTTCATGATAATTTCTTATTGAATTGTTTTAATTCTTTGCAATTGGGTTATGAATCGAGCAGATGTAATTTGATTGTGAATGTTTAGCAATATTGAATTGATGAATCGAGCAGATGTCAATTTGATATTAAAGGCTAATTTCAATAGGAACTTAGATCTAGTAAATTGCGAGAGCCTGTTAGATCTATGTTGGTTAATAAATTGCGAGAGCCTGTTAATCATGATATTTGTGCAATGTTAATTGTTGATTGTTATGTTTTATCCCGGAATATTAATTATTGGTGAACCTATGACCCTAGGCCTTCTTATTATCGACTTTATCCCTAAACTTAATCTTTGTAGTATAATTTCACATTATAAACAACAAATTGGTTACTTTAATAATTTAGATTATATTAATTAATTAGGAGTAGAAAGACCAGTTTCCTTGTGGATTCGACCCTACTTCCCTATCTACTTTAGTTAGAGGATTTAGGTAATACTTTTGATTAGGTGATACGACTTAAGCCTGTCACTACACCAACCGATGCAAACAGAAGGTAAACCTACAAAACCCAGTTAACAATTTTTATTAAAAAATATTAAAAATTATTATATTTTTCTAATCAAATCTATTTTCCTCCATTAGATCTGATTGAATTTCATCCCAAATCACTAAAAATCCATTACCCAGAAACTAAAATCAATTAAAAAAACATAAATTTCAAAAAATAAAGTTGAATCAACTAACTTAATATTCGAAGATTACAAAGAGAATAATCTTACCTAGCATCGGTTCGTTCAACGACTTAGATCTAAAGAGGAAGAAGCCTACGGGCTTGGTTGTTCGTCATCGCCGGTTACACCTCCGCCCAAAACCGACGCCGCTTGGGAGTTAATGTATGAAGCCGCCGGTCTCAAGATGAACGCAATCGCTGCTCAAGGTCTTCTCGTTGCTCCTCGAAATGAGAGGGCCTGAGTTTGAAAAGAAAGAGAAGAGGTGAATGACGGAGAGGGGAGGAGAGGAGAGGAGAGAGAGAGGGAGTGAGGGACTGATGAGAGAGAAAGAGGTGTGACGGCTGTTAAGTGAAAACCTAAAAAGCCGAGTATTGGGCTCTCCTCTCATTAGTTGGGCCATGTTTGGTCATCTACGTGTAATATAGTATTCGTAACGGACACTAGTTTGCCCGTTACGAATATCTTAATTGTAACGGGCAAAGCTTTGCCCGTTACAAATAGCCTATCACGAATAAGATTTTTTCCACTAGTGCCAACCCTTGATTGTCATTACTCCAGATTTGCACAAATTTAGAGTTTTATTGCTCATCCATCTTGCACTTTACGTGATTTACCGGTTTACACTTGGTGATGACTCATATGCATAACAATTCAAAAATTCCAAACACAATTAAATCAAGCAAGGCAAGTTTCCGATTTCAATTCTTGATTTATTAGTGACAAATCAACATATATTATTTATTCATTTACTACCTCGGTGTATAAACACCTTGAGTGCATAAGGCACCCCAAACTCTTAACCTTGTCTTTTAAGACTTGAATATTTCCTTTACTCATTCTATTTCATTAATCATGAATGAGTAATAAATAAATCATTTCACAATCACATACCTTTGCCTCTAAGCGCACCTTGCATAATTAGAGCATAATCAATAATTACAATAAGTAATAGTGCACATCAAATGAAATTCACAATGTATAACCAAACAATTTAACCCAGTCATCTCTAGACATGATACTAAGTTCTCGATCCGTCCTTAAACATGCACCTAAAAACAAGGTTTTGTAACTTGTACGTACCTTGAGTAAACAATTCGATTGGCCACTTTAGAAACTAGAAGTCGCTTTCTACAAAGTCCTCTCCTAAACCAAACAATTAGAAATCTATCAATACCAAAGCAATTAAAATTACAGCAATACTAAAGCATTTTAAAACCTCTCAAACCATTAAAATAAAGCCTTTAAATTGCTCCCATTAGTCAAAATTAGTAGTACAACATCCCAACTACAAGTTTATGCATTAGAATTATGAAAATATAGTGTTTTATATCAAATTACGGCAACTTTAAAGTGGTTAAATAAATCTGGAAGAATGTTTTAAGCATATAAAATAACCCCATAAGCATAATTATTTGAAATAGTCATTGTATAGCAAGTTAGTGTGTTAAAAAACCAAGAATATATCAATTCAATGCAATTAGAAGCTTCAAAATAAAAGGTATGAAATTTGAAAATTATTTTTAAAGTTAGAATATAAAGTTCAAAGCTTTTTCAATCACAAAATACCCACAATAATTATTTTATAGGTTTAAAAGCATAAAAACATGAAATTAACACTACTGTTCATAAAAATTGAAACTTTAATAAATCTGAAAATTAATATACAACCAAAATAATCATACTTTGACATACTTTGAACATAGAATAATTAAGTAACTTGTTTAGTACGTTATTAAGCCTTAAAACATGAAAAATCAACACTTTAAACCCTAAATTCATACATACCCAAATCTGAAAATTAATATAATAATTTAAACATGTTAAAACCCATAATTTATAATCTTTTGTAAATCATACATACTATTAAAGCCTAATAACAATAATTTTATAATTGAAATCAAATAAAAATTGAATCTTTAAATCAAAATAACAAGAAATAAAGGAAGAGAAATAAGAGGAAGGAGAAGGAGGCGAACGGGGCTGCAAATGGGGTGGTGGCCGGCGGCTGGCAGTAGGGCGGCGTGCGTCAGGCTGGCGGCAGCAGCTACCAGAATTTTTTTTTTCTTCTGCTAGAAACGTGAAGATCTCACGTGAAAGAGAAGTAGGGGAATAAGGTGGGTTTTTTTTTTATAAAAATTGGGCCTAAATTCCTAACCCAAGTAGAATTAGGAGTAGGAACTTGCAATTTGGGCTTGAATAAGAGGAACTAAGTGTTTGAGCTAGTAAGTTAAGAAGGCTTAGAATTTAAATCACAACTTAGTAGTTTTAGTTTGAAAATAATTAAAATCTTAATACTTTACCTCAAATAAAATTCATACTTATAAAATAAAAAAAATATAGAAATATTTGTAAAATAAATACTAAATAAATACATTATTATTAAATTGAAAATATGGGGGATTACAATCTACCCCTCTTAAAAGAAGTTTCGCCCTCAAAACTTAACCCAAAAACCATAATTTTTCAAAATCATTCAAACTTTTTGTGTTTTGCATGTATTGTTGTAAATTGCTTGATCCTCAACATGTATACTCAACAATATGAACTTTGTACTCAATAAACTCATATTTGGGCAAAGTTTACATAGTTTTATTGTGTGTAAACTCAATACTAATGCATAATAATAATCATAAACATGCAAAATCAAGCAATAAATGGTATAGTTGAGGTAAAAGCGCAAAACTACATCACATTCTACCCCCCTTAAAAGAAAAGAGTTACGCCCTCGTAACTCACCTCGTCAAATAACTCGGGATACTTGTTCCTCATCTCTTCCTTGGCCTACCAAGTAGCTTCTTCGTATTCCTGATTAGACTAAAGAAACTTCACTATCTTCACATCCTTGTTTCTAATACTACGCACTTTGTGATCTAGTATCTTGACTGGTCTTTCTTCATAAGTTAGAGACTCATCTAGTTGAATAGTCTCCGGCTACAAAACATGGGTTTCACTAGGCACATACTTCTTTAACTGGGAAATGTGGAACACATCATGCATTTTCTCAAATTCCATTGGCAAAGCCAATTTGTAAGTCACCTTTCCCACACGTTGGAGGATTTCATATGGCCCCACATACTTAGCACTAAGTTTCCCTTTCTTGCCAAATCCCATCACACCTTTTGTTGGAGAAACCTTTAGAAAGACCTTATCCCCAACACTAAACTCATCTTCTCTTCTCTTCAAGTCGGCATAACTCTTCTGTCTATCTTGTGCTGCCTTTATGTGGGACTGAATCAGTCTCACTTTGCTCACCATATCTTCTATGAACTCTGTACCCAAAGTAACTCGTTCACTGTAATCATTCCAGCAAACTGGACTTCTGCACTTTCTTCCATATAAAGCTTCAAATAGTTCCATCTTGATGCTTGTATGGTAACTGTTATTGTAGGAGAATTCGATCAAAGGTAGGTACTCCTCCCAATTTCCTTGGAAATCTAAAGCACAAGCTCGTAACATATCCTCCATGGTTTGGTTTGTTCTCTCAGTCTAACCATCTGTTGCAGGGTGAAAGGCAGTACTCAGCTTCAATGTTGTCCCAAGGTTCTCTTGCACTCTTTGCCAAAACTTTGATAGAAACCCCGAGTCTCTATCTGACACTATGTCCTTGGGAACCCCATGCAACCGAACTACATTCTTCACATAGACAATTGCTAGCTGCTTCTTTTTCCAGGTCTCTTTGATAGGAATGAGCATCGCTGACTTAGTAAGTCTGTCCACAATCACCCAAATCGTGTCATTCCCAGTACGAGTCTTTGGTAGGCCCGTCACAAAGTCCATGGATATAGAATCCCACTTCCATTCTGGTATTTCTAAGGGTTGCACTTTTCCCATGGGTCTCTTGTGATCTATCTTCACCTTCTTGCACGTCAGACACTTGGATACAAACTCAGCTACCTCTCTCTTCATATTCGGCCACCAATAGAACTCTTTCAAGTCCTTATACAACTTATCTCCCCCAGGGTGAACTGAATAAGGTGTATTATGGCACTCCTCCATGATTTTTCTTTTAGCATCCTCACGCTTCTGTGGTATACACCATCTCTCCTTATATCTCAAGCTCCCATCCTCATGAATCTTGAATTCAGTCTTCGCACCACTAGTCACACGATCCCTAATCTTCTGAAACGACTCATCCTCTAGTTGCCTTTCTCTAATCTCCTCAAATATTGAAGGTTGGATGGTTAAAAAACTCAGTAATCCCTCTAACTCTCCTTGATTGATAACCTCAAGGTTCAATCTCCTCATATCTTCACACAACTTATTGGCCACAATTAAAGCATTGACATTATGACTCGACTTCTTGCTAAGGGCATCAGCAACTACATTCGCCTTTCCCTCATGATACTGAATGTGGACATGGTAGTCTGTGAGGTACTCTAACCATCTACGTTGCCGCATATTCAAGTTGTCTTGGGTGAAGATGTACTTTAGACTCTTATGGTCTGTGAAGATCTTACAAGAAACACCGTAAAGGTAGGGCCTCCAAATCTTCAAAGCGAACACAACAACTGCAAGCTCCAAGTCATGGGTAGGGTAATTGACCTCATGTTTCTTCAGTTGTCTATGCGATCACCTTTCCATTATGCTGTAGGACACATCCCAAACCATGCTTCGAGGTATCACTATACACTTCGAATCCTTCTCTCCCATCAGGTAATACCAGCACTGGTGCAGTGGTCAATCGCTCTTTGAGGGTTTGAAAAGCTGACTCACAACTCTCATTCCACTCAAACTTACTCTACTTCTTCATAAGGGTAGTCATGGGTCTAGCTATCTTCGAAAAATCCTTAACAAACCTTCTATAATACCCAGCTAATCCCAAGAAACTACGAACATCAGTCACATTCTTAGGTGTGGGCCACTCACTTACTGCCTTGATCTTCGCAGGATCCACAGATACACCCTCTTTCGAAATGTAATGCCCCAAAAATGCAACTTTCTCCAACCAGAAATCACACTTAGAAAATTTAGCATACAGCTTGTTCTTTCTAAGAGTTTCAAGGGTCGTTCTCAAGTGCTCAGCATGCTCTTCCTCATTCTTCGAATACACTAAAATAATGTCATCAATGAACACAACTACAAACTTATCCAAATACTCATGAAACACTTGGTTCATCAAGTCCATAAATATGGTTGGTGCATTGGTTAACCCAAAAGGCATGACAGTAAACTCGTAATGCCCATATCGAGTTATAAAGGCTGTTTTTGGAATGTCTTTATCTGCAACCTTCAACTGATGGTACCCTGACCTCAAATCAATCTTCGAAAACACACTTGCTCCCTTTAGCTGGTCAAACAAGTCATCTATCCTAGGTAAAGGGTACTTATTCTTCACAGTCACATTATTCAACTCTCTATAATCAATACATAGCCTCAAACTTCCATCCTTCTTTTTCACAAATAACATAGGTGCTCCCCAAGGTGATGCACTAGGCCTAATGAACCCCTTGTCTAACAACTCCTGTAATTGAGCCTTTAGCTCACTCATCTCAGTTGGTGCCATTCTATAAGGTGCTTTTGAGATAGGTGCAGCTCCTGGGACTAAGTCAATGGTAAACTCAACTTCCCTCTTAGGTGGCATTCTCGAAATCTCCTCTGGAAAGACATCTAAAAACTCATTCACAATGGGTACATCCTCCATCCGCCTACTCTCACTCATACTCAAATCTTGGACATAGCAAAAGTACAATGGACATCCCTTATTCACTAGCTTCTTGACCTTCAAAGCAGAAATAATCCCAAAACCCTTAGGCTTCCCTAAACGTCTATAGGACACCGTCTTACCCAAAGGATCTCTCAATTGCACCTTCTGCATCTCACAGTCTATCTCGGCCTTGTATGAACTCAGCCAATCCATCCCCAGAATTACATCTAAATCCCCTAGATTAAACTCAATAAGATTCGAAGGAAAGATAGCTTCTCCTATTTTCAAAGGCAAGCCTTTGAATATTCTATTACAATGGACAAGTTTGCCCGTAGGCAGACTGACCGACACATCAACATGACTCGATTCAGTTAAGTTTAACTTGCGCACAATAGAAGTAGAAATGAAAGAGTAAGCTGCTCCAGATAGAGTCAAACAAAGTGTTGACAGAGACAGAATGAATAGAAAAAGTACCAGTAACTACATCTGAGGACCTCTCAGCTTCTCCCTTGCTCATCACAGTCAAGCGTCTGGGAGTGTTGTTTCTTGCCTGGTAACCATTGTTGTTGTTGCCTGAGTTGTTGCTGCCGTTGCCAGATCTGTTGATGCTGTTTCTACCATTTCCAAAATTCCCATTCTGACCATTTTCCCCTGTTCCCCTGGTTGTTGAAGTTATTAGGCCTCTGTTGGGTGTTCCCACCATTCCCACCATTTCCCTGTTGTTTCTGTTTGGTGTAACACTCATATTCCCTGTGCCTCTTCTTATTACAGAACCGGCAAGTCACCAAATTCCCATCACAGTCTCTCCCAGGGTGGTTTCTCCTACACCTCTTACAATGGTAGGTTCTCTCTCCATTGTTAGCATTAGAAGAGTTGCTAACAGTTTGGTTACCTCTATCAAATGGGTTCCCATTTCTAGGCCTCTTAAAGCTACTTTGGTCTTCGGGTCTCCCAAAGTCCTTCCTTTTTTCTCCGGCCTTGGAAGTCTCTCCTACACTCTTAGAATTAAGGTGGTACATGTGGGCAGCTCTCTCATATACCTTATCTAGAGTTTTAAATACCTTTCCCGCTAGGTCTTTTTGTAGTTGGTCAGTTAACCCCTACTCAAATCTCTGAGCCGCCTTCAGTTCTTCAGTGGGTACTACCTCAGGAGCAAACCTAGCAAGGGCCATAAACTTATTGTAATACTCAGAGATTGTCATCTGCCCCATTTCCAGGTTTATGAACTGCTGAGCTTTTTGTTTCTTTAGGAAAGGAGGGTAGAATTTGTCTCTTAAAGCGGTTTTGAACACTTCCCACCCAAAGTTAGGCTTGGCTTTCATTAGCTCAGAGTTATCTCTCCACCATATTTCAGCTTCGTCCTTAAGGTACATGGCTGCCTGATCCACCTTCAGATTATCAGGGCAGTTCAGTGCCACGAACAATTTGTCAAACTCGCGTATCTAGTTCTCTAAGAAGGTGGGGTCAGCACCTCCCTTGAACACTGGGGGCCTTACTTGTGCTAGCTTCTTGAACATCTCTGCTTGGGGGTCGAGCTGATCCCCTCGGTTTTGGTTCAGATTTTCGGCCAACATTCGGATGGCCTCAGCAAGGGCGGCGTTATTGGCCATGGTAGTTCTACGCCTGAAAGTATATGGACATCATACTATAGTTCAAATACCATTTGCATATATTCACGGAATCACCATAATACATATCACATATATTGGTTCAAAAGGGCACCTTGCTTTGCACCCCTTTGTTCCAAGTAGAATCATACAGATATAAACACAATTCACACGCAGAATAAAATAAAGTTAAGAAATAATCCACATCCCCCGTCACTCTTACTAACTTAATCATAACCAAAGGAAATATCTTAAAATCTTGTGTTTCACAAACTTTAACTTTCTTTGGCTCACAAATATTAGTAAAATGAAACTTCTAAAATAAAATAATAACTTTATTATAACTTAAATGAAAGTATGAATCCCAAAGAATAATAACTCTATAGCTCTAGCTACTTATTTAAATCAATCATCTAAAGCATACTAAATGAAGTTCTAATAACCATTATCAATGGAAAATTGCCTTATTCATGCTAACTCTACCCTAACAAAAATAAATCTCAAGGTATCACATTGTTGTTTTTATCTTTCTTCTCATCATAACTATTAACATCAAAATTGGGATCCTTCTCATCATCTGAGTCTTCAATAGTTATATAGTTGTAAAGCGGATTAGGATTCCTAGTAGCTCTCTTTCCAGCATTTGGATCTTCCAGTGGTGGTTGTAGCCATTCAAGGTTATTCTCATCTGGAAATTCAATAAGAGTATAGTCATGGAACATTCTTTTGTAGGTTTTAATCTTATGCTTTTTGTTCTTTGCAGTCTTAAACTCATGTATATACTGGTAATCTTCCTCATCAGGATTAGCTGGCATCATAGTCTTTTCAAACCTCTCTAAGGTATCTTCACTTCGCGCATCATTCTCATCCTCAGACACAACGACGGGGTTGTTCCTAATACCATTATTCGTGCTTTCAGACGTGCTTACTAAGTCACTCATCTCCTTTCTACGTCATCCCAACACAACGAACATACAAAAGCATAACACAAGCACATCATAAAACACATCAATTAAGACATTAATTACTACATGTTAAATAAATAAGAAAATTAACACTTCATGTGACAATTAAATGCAAAGATATGTATGAAATATGCATGCATTCCCTTCTTAAGTCTACCCAAAGCTCACTAAGTAGACAAAATAAACTTCAAAATCATTTTAGATAAAACGTTTCAAACATACTAAGTTTCGAAAAATCACTTTAGCTTTTGAACTTAAATCCTCAATGTTAGTTAGGCGCCTAAGACATACTAAGCTAATTGGCTTTAGTGGTAATTAAATCTAACCTAAGCTCCCATATTCCACTTTGTAACACCCCAATAATTCTATCTTAAAAACCTGTGAGAAACCTGTATATAACCTGAACAAATTCAAGAGAATTACTGGTGTGCTACCGCCACGTGTTCAAACGTTAAGGCTATCTCAGAAAATAGCAGCAGAAAAACCAAAACAGTTATAAATAAACCTCATAACAAAGGAATTAAATCAAAATAAGTATTACAAGTTGGAACCATTAAGGCCCTAATTCAAAACCCAATAGAAATAGTAAGTGATTAAATTCAGTGTTCAAATAAATTCAAACCCAAAAGAAATAGTGTTAAATAAAATCGAATTAAAATAAATTCAAACTTGCAAAGGAAATGAAATGCGAGCAACCAACTCTCTACTCAAGATCCCACAACCCTGATGAATGCTGCATGTGTAAGAACCTGCGGTTATTCTGCTCTTTAATATTACAAGTGTAAAAATTGGATCATCACAGGGTCATTGAAAGGCGAAGGCCATGACCAAAGCACACACACACAAAAGCACGTAATCAGCAAAGCTGAGTACATACAAGCTGCGAAATAAATTAAAAAATACCTAACATGCTACTAATAATCAACCATATGCATCATTAAATAACAAACTCAACACATGACTCAACTATCCAATTTATTAAGACTTCACTAGTTAATAGTAGCTAACTCATTTCAATTTATTCATTGGATTTAGCAATAGACAAGGTTGTCCAACCCATGTCCCATTTGCAACATTAATAAAGAAAAACCCCATGCCTCCTTTCGGAAACATCAATAAACATCCAACGACCACGGGCGCGACTCCGTGACCGTAGTTAGTATGAGATCTCACCTAACTCCTAGTTTTAAGAAAAATATTTAATATAAGAGACTCGTAGATCAGACGGCCTCGAGAAAAGTACACGGCTAATACCCCATGTACCCCAACCCCTGATTGTCATTACTCCAGATGTGCACAAATTCAGAGTTTTATTGCTCATCCATCTTGCACTTTACGTGATTTACAGGTTTAAACTTGGTGATGACTCATATGCATACCAATACAAAAATTCCAAACAGAATTAAATCAAGCAAGGCAAGTTTCCGATTTCAATTCTTGATTTATTAGTGACAAATCAACATATATTATTTATTCATTTACTACCTCGGTGTATAAACACCTTGAGTGCATAAGGCACCCCAAACTCTTAACCTTGTCTTTTAAGACTTGAATATTTCCTTTACTCATCCTATTTCATTAATCATGAATGAGTAATAAATAAATCATTTCACAATCACATACATTTGCCTCTAATCGCACCTTGCATAATTAGAGCATAACCAATAATTACAATAAGGAATAGTGCACATCAAATGAAATTCACAATGTATAACCAAACAATTTAACCCAGTCATCTCTAGACAAGATACTAAGTTCTCGATCCGTCCTTAAACATGCACCTAAAAACAAGGTTTTGTAACTTGTACGTACCTTGAGTAAACAATTCGATTGGCCACTTTAGAAACTAGAAGTCGCTTTCTACAAAGTCCTCTTCTAAACCAAACAATTAGAAATAAATCAATACCAAAGCAATTAAAATTACAGCAATACTAAAGCATTTTAAAACCTCTGCAAACCATTAAAATAAAGCCTTTAAATTGCTCCCATTAGTCAAAATTAGTAGTACAACATCCCAACTACAAGTTTAATTATGCGTTAGAATTATGAAAATATAGTGTTTTATATCAAATTACGGCAACTTTAAAGTGGTTAAATAAATCTGGAAGAATGTTTTAAGCATATAAAATAACCCCATAAGCATAATTATTTGAAATAGTCATTGTATAGCAAGTTAGTGTGTTAAAAAACCAAGAATATATCAATTCAATGCAATTAGAAGCTTCAAAATAAAAGGTATGAAATTTGAAAATTATTTTTAAAGTTAGAATATAAAGTTCAAAGCTTTTTCAATCACAAAATACCCACAATAATTATTTTATAGGTTTAAAAGCATAAAAACATG
Organism: Chenopodium album; assembly: GCF_948465745.1. NCBI lineage: Eukaryota > Viridiplantae > Streptophyta > Magnoliopsida > Caryophyllales > Amaranthaceae > Chenopodium > Chenopodium album. The sequence goes on along the minus strand of NC_137857.1, from coordinate 22,857,761 downwards.
AAATTAACACTACTGTTCATAAAAATTGAAACTTTAATAAATCTGAAAATTAATATACAACCAAAATAATCATACTTTGACATACTTTGAACATAGAATAATTAAGTAACTTGTTTAGTACGTTATTAAGCCTTAAAACATGAAAAATCAACACTTTAAACCCTAAATTCATACATACCCAAATCTGAAAATTAATATAATAATTTAAACATGTTAAAACCCATAATTTATAATCTTTTGTAAATCATACATACTATTAAAGCCTAATAACAATAATTTTATAATTGAAATCAAATAAAAATTGAATCTTTAAATCAAAATAACAAGAAATAAAGGAAGAGAAATAAGAGGAAGGAGAAGGAGGCGAACGGGGCTGCAAATGGGGTGGTGGCCGACGGCCGGCAGTAGGGCGGCGTGCGTCAGGCTGGCGGCAACAGCTACCAGAATTTTTTTTTTCTTCTGTTGGAAACGTGAAGAGGGAGGAAGAAGAAAGTGAGGGGTTTTTTTTTTCCCCTTTAATCTCACGTGAAAGGGAAGTAAGGGAATAAGGTGGGTTTTTTTTTTAATAAAAATTGGGCCTAAATTCATAACCCAAGTAGAATTAGGAGTAGGAACTTGCAATTTGGGCTTGAACAAGAGGAACTAAGTGTTTGGGCCAGTAAGTTAAGAAGGCTTAGAATTTAAATCACAACTTAGTAGTTTTAGTTTGAAAATAATTAAAATCTTAATACTTTACATCAAATAAAATTCATACTTATAAAATAAAAAAAAAATATAGAAATGTTTGTAAAATAAATACTAAATAAATACATTATTATTAAATTGAAAATATGGGGGATTACACGGAACCGGAATTAGTTGAAACCAGGTCAATAAATCCGAAACCGGAATTGGAATTGGCTTAGCCGGGTCCTAAACTTTAGGACTTGGAATTGGAACCACCGGGTACCCACTTACGTAAATAATTACTAAAATATAATATAAATTATAATACTTATTTAAGTTTATTTTATATTTTAGCGTTTAATACTTGTGTTTAATGTGCATTATATTTATGTTAGGTATTAAAAATATTTTTTTTATTTTACTAACTAGATACATTTAACATAATTTTATATTAAAAAGTTTATCATGTGTTGGGTAACCGAGTACCTAACCGGTTCCGGGTCCCAGAAATCAAGAATTGGAATTGGAACCGGTTGATTCCCTCCATTTTGGGGGTACGTTCAATCATTTATTACCACCCCACATTCTCTAACAACATTGAACACCGGATCTCGGAATCCGAGAAGATCCCACCTAAATTTCCGCACTTTTTACATTCTCCTACGTATACTAACTTGACCGTCGGAGGCGGAGCTCCAACCACCCGGAGTGTCCGTTATTTTTCAGGTACAACTCGTGTCGGACCAGTCTTCGAGACGTAACTCTCCCGAGGGACAAAAACACCCAAAACATTTGGCGCCTTCTGTGGGGAGAGTACCTCAAAGATGGTTCAAGAGTCTGTACCACCTCCCGATCCCAACAACCTTCAACCGGTTATTCATCCGGGTAACTCAAACAATCCTTAGCCGAAAATATCAGCCGGATGTCTTCACTGACCATGAGGATGATGACCAAGTTGAAACGTATGTGGCCAAAGATGGGTCATTCTTTTCTAGATACATCCGTTCCAAGAGAACAACTGGAACGCCATACTACCCAGGTGGGTCCAAGCAGGCCCTGTGGGCAGCCAGAAGGGGAAACCCAGATGGAAAAAGGATCAGCCCCAGTCACCCGGGACGAACTCATGAAATTCATGACTTGTTTTAAGGGTGAAATCAAGGATCTGATCAACAAAAACAAGGCTGGCTCTAGTAAGGGTCAGTCGACAAAGAAGACCTCTTTTGCCGAGAGGAGAAAGCCGATCAAGGACAGGCAGCCGACTCCGCACCCCAAGGAGAAGGTAGCCGCAAAGCTTGACTGGACATCCTATTGCCTCGGAAGGGTCCAGTGAGAAATCAGCCTCTTGCCTCAGATTGGTCTAGTGGACTAAGATCCTCTTGCCTCAGAAGGGTCCAGTGAGAAATCAGTCAGGTGGAAGCAAGAAATCAGCCTCTGACGCTTGACACATCAGTATTTTGACGTATTCTTTTCTCATTCTAAGCATTGAGGACAATGCTTCATTTAAGCTTGGGGGAGAATCGTTTACGCTTTTTGACATATTCTTGTGAGTATAACCTTGAATAAGCTTGGGGGTGTAGTTGTTTTTGTTTAGTGATTTCTTGATCGTGATGTTGAGGATTGATCACCCTTTTGCTTCACTATTTGGAAAACCGCCAAATTTTAAATTTTAGACTACCTTCACCCTTTATGCCTTACGTTACAACCTCTAGGAAAGCCCTTTCGACCTAGAAGTTGAGTCACTATTCGGGGGAGGGAATCATGGGTCATTGCCTAAGGAAAGGGGGTGCATAGTCAACATTGTCGAGTAGCCTAAATAAATCTCTTTTTCCGGTTCCTTCGAGGAATCATTGGGATGCTCACTAAGGGGAGATTTGAGACTAGTGGGGAGAACGCAGTAAGATTGATTGGGATGAACGTGGTGTAATACCCCTCATGATTGCTTTAAAGGAGTTTGGTATACTACTCATATCAACAAGATGCATCTTCCTTTTAGGGAGTCCATATTCTAAGAATACTCCATTGTTAAGCGTGCTTGGCTGGGAGTAGTCTTGGGATGGGTAACCTCCTGGGAAGTTTTCTTAGGGTGCGCATGAGTGAGGACAAAATGCGCCGGAAGGACTTGTGTTGGTCTGTGGGGACAGTTGTTGGCCCTCGATGCGCATTTCGTGACAATAGGCCCCTCCCTAATTTTTTTGGGGTCAGGGTGTTACACGTGGATTGTGATGTCTAGTTCCTATGCTTAGCATACCTTATGTTTCAATCAACCTTGGATATCTTGGAACGTGCATACCTTGATTGCTTGAGAAAGATTTCATTCATTTGCAATGTAGTCTCTTTGTAAGTCCATTTCGCAAAGGTTTTGTTTTCCCTTTTTTTCTTTTCTTTTCTTTTTATGGTTTTGCCTCTCGGATGTTGGGAGAAAGTTATGGGTTAACTCTTAGAATACCCTTACGAGAGCATTACTCGTCCTCTAAGGCGATCTAGGGGTTTAAAATGGCTTGTTGTACCTAAAAACAACCGTGATTCCTACGACATTGAGTCTTAGTGTATATTCTCATCTTGAGTCTTTCTTTTTCTTTTGGAATTAGTCTTTCATCCTTATTCTTTCTTGCTTTGTTTTGCTCGAGGACGAGCAAAAGTTTAGTTTGGGGGAATTTGATGAGTGTCATTTATGGCACTCATTTGGCTTCTTTTAGGATGATTTTCATGCTATTTTATAGCTCTTTTATTAGTTTTGCTCTTTATTTCTTTAGTTTGTGCTTTCCTTAGTTAGTTTTCTTTCTTTATGCATTTATTTGTTTATTTGGTCTTTTTCCCTTTTATTTGCTTGTTTTCGTGTATTTTCAGGTATGATCGTGTTTCGAGGATTCTCGAGACTTCCTCTCATATTTCTCATCATTTTGGATGTCTCTTGCTTGTCATTTGGAGCTCGATTTTGAAGGAATGCAAGGAGCAAGTTCATGAGATCGGTGCATGCATGCGGTGGGGGCATCATCTTTGGCTTGAACCCACCAAAATAGCCATTTCAAGACTGCCTACCTTAGTGTTCATCATCATCACCAAGACGAGCGCACGAGGATGAGCTTGGATGAAGAAGAGGATTGCTCCCCTGCTGCCAGGTGCTCTTCTGGATCATCAAAAGACTTTAATAATGAGATATTAGTTACCCAGAAATTTAACATACAAGTAGCCTTTGTGAGCTTTCAGTCACCTAATATGGTGAGCTTCTACTCACCTAAAATTGTACAAAATATAAACTATCCTGGTGAACTTCTGGCCACCCATTGCATATGCCCATACAAAGTTGTTAGAAACTTATATATATAAATATGTACAATCTCTTGAAATTTATCGTCAAAATAAACTGTTAAATTCACAATTCAAATGAATCTCAATCTCAATGTTATGCCTTGCCATTCAATTCATTTCATATATCTAACTTTGAGAGAGCGTCAGCACATTATTTTTTTCGTATCAAAAGAAACTTCAGGTTCTCATAACAGGTTTTTATTAAACCCGGATGGCCTATTTAATTTTCACATTCAATCACCTTTTATTTAAACTATATATGGTCAGTTTCCAATTCTGTGATCACCTTATCAAATGTATTTTACGCATGGCCATGAATATAATGTGATATAAGAACACTAATATGCATATCTTTCTTCACTTGGCAAGACAATCAACTAATACTTGATCGATAATAATAACTTAATTACGCTCTGATGGAGTATTAAGTATAATTTTGATACATGCTAATCTTGTTGGACATTTCATACTCTTCTGGAGTCTTTTATATAAATATGGTAAATTTTAATTTTACTAAACATGATGCTTCTAGTGATCTAATAAAGATTATCACTTCATCAATCTGTCATTGTCAATAGTTGCTCCTTTCTTTTTTCGAAAATTCATATTATCTATAGGTATCCATTAATCTACCACGCTTCAGGCGTCTCCTTAGTTGATTAGTAACTGACATTGTCCTTCTGAGACATAAATTTTAATGGGAGCATTTACGACTAGTATATAGTCAATGACAGTACAATTGTTCATATATATCTCCAGGATGGTATCATACTAAAGATTTAATTGTCGTGTGGCCACCTCTATCAAATTAATGTTGAAATTTAAGTTAAATGTATGTATCAAACTGACCATCAAAGTATATTATTGTTTTTGTGCAAGGATTATATAAATTAACGGAATGAATAATAACTCCCCCTAATCCTTGCATATGGGGGCATAATATTAATTGTCCAACAACATTTAATTAATCTTATTGCATCTTTTAAGCCAGAAATTATTTTGGCAATGTCATGTATCAAGTCAAGTGTTCCTCTTGCATCCATTTTAAATTGGAGTATCTTATAAGTATGGACATAAACATATTTATCAAGTGAGTTGCTCGCAATGTCATGCATATTCAATCTCTTGCTCATAAAGATAATATGTATTCATGTTTGCAATTCTATCTTAAGAACTTTTCCATGAATTATATACAATCAAAAGAATATAATGCAAGCATGCTTATCTCTATTAAGTATGCAATTTCTCATTCACTTCAGGGAATGAATAAATCTAGTTATTTATCAATATTCAGCTAGAGTTCGGTATCTTGGACATCCAAACAAAAGACAATAATATATCAACTACACAAATTCTTTATATTTTCACATGACATTGTGTATATAAGAACACATTATTTATGTATACGGTGGATTATCCAAGCAACATACATTAGTACTATTAGAAATTTCTAGGTCATTTATAAGTCTTCATATTAAACCTGGGGCTTTCTGACCCTTCATAAATATTTAGGGAACTTCAGGTCCATATGGTTATATAATTATTTAATATTTAAATGACACATCAATCATTCAAAATACATTCGCATATTATCATATGCAATTGAAATAAATCACAGACTTATCAATCATCCATCGACATTAATTAAGGAATATGATATCATACAGTAAACATTGTCATTATTACTACTATTGCTCATAATCCCTAAATCAATTATTTTCACATAAAATAAAAGACGGCCCTCATATACACATTTAAATTCAAAATACGATCAGACTACATACATAACACCTTGTCAACTTATCAAAAGATAACAAAAGAAAAAGGTCGTTTGTATTTAGATGAATTTTAACATCTAGTACATAAGATAATTAATTCTTTCCGGTGACATCAAGAGCGTCAAATTCAAATTTTGCCAACTTCAACATAATTTACTATAAAAGAAAATATTATAAATTCAATTCAATATGATAAATTTGTGATAATTTGAAATCGCATAGCACAACAAAAAAAAATAAAAAAAGTAATGTTATTTATATAAAGCAAATCACGTGCTTCATATACAAATAAAAGAACTAATTGCCGATTGCCGATTGCCGAAGTAGTGGAATATAGTATTACTACCTTGCATATGGCTTAATCACGTATGTAATAGTATATTCATCAAGTTAATATTCTATTCATTTGTTATTGACTCATACTCCTACATATGGCACCGTGTAAAAGTAGAAATGGAATATTCTAGCCATGCAAGTATAAATATCAATTTGTAAAATTCAATTCAAATAACATTCAGTCTGTTAGAATAATATTGATAAGCATTCGGTTATGTATATTAGTTAATAGTATATGTTTGTATATTATCTTCCCTTAATTATAGGAAGATAGGTCCTCCTTTATAGCCTTAGCATACGTTGATCACAGTGTATATATTGCCTATTGATAGGCCTCAGTATAGTCAAGAAATTATCTTCTTTCACAATCATTTAATGTCACAAACACACAAGACTAGATAATAATTATTTGTTGACTATACCTTATGCAGGACCAAATACAAAGTAAACAATAAGAAGCAACCAAAACTAGATAATAATTAGAAATCGAACTAGATAAAATTCAATACTTCGTAACGTCTACTCCCTAACGCATGACAGTGTATCAAACACAATTCAAAAGGATCAATTGATAATATGAAGTAGTTATCAATTAGCAAAATTAAGATAACCAACAAGCCGCAATATCACAACAATATAAATTGTCAAATTATCATGAATTTATGACCAGTCATATAAACTCAATAGAATACAGATACCATGTAAGATGATGTAATTGCTTGAGGATTCTCATGAGCAGTATTACGGTTATATACAAAATACAATAGCAATCCTAGGCTATAATTAAGCTGACAGTAACAATCCTAGGCTATGATTAAGCTAACAAATTAGGAAAGGATAAATACCAAATATACACTTAACTAACTTTGTGATATAAACAAAATCAGAATATATTATGAATGTATTCTAACATATCGGTACAATATCGAAATAATAACACCGATCAATAACATAGAATGAGATTGTAGTGGGGGCAAGATCTATTACTATTCTTGTTTAAAAAATAATCAATCAATAAATTTATAAATTAGGCGTCAAGAATTAATTTATCGAGAAAATATATAGTTGACACCCGGTGAGAAGTGATGGAATTATGACATAAAGCTCCATACAGAAAATTATTCTAGCATAGATTGTGAATATGAGAGAATTTCATACGCAACAAACTTGTCGTTAAGATCTTAGTTAATCGGCCGCACAAAACTATGGTGCTTTAATTGCAATTGAAATTAATTTAGAGTTATGGTGAGAATTGAAGTATGTCGACAATATGTGAATCTGCTCAATTGGCTAGAGTTTGGTGCTGAAAACGTGTTATAAAATTAAAGAGAAAGAGAAGAAAGTAGGGGAGAAAATAGATCGATATTCTTATTCCATAATATGTGGGAGTATACATATATTTATACATGAGATACAACTAGGATTTTGGGGAATAATGGTATCTAGAATATTCCTGAATAATCCTAAGCATATAATGGACATCCACTAATACATATATTATATAACACTTGATATATTTTTTATCTTACATATTATTGTACACATGTCAAAAATTGGTCAAATCAGACTATCAGATCAGATCATCTCATATCAGACCAGACCAGACCAGATAGGTTAACCAAACAAGGGCTAAGTCGTCTGCCGTAGTCCAAGTGTTTGGGAATGTGATAAAAGACCGCCATTTTTGAAAAAGAAAACTTAGGTCTCCTTCTCTCAGTTATAGCGCGCACTCAACGTTCTCCATTGAAGCGCAGTTCACGCTCTCCATTAAAGCGCAGTTCATCGTCTGATACTTGTATCCCCCATTGAAGCAGATTCTGAGGTAATTTGTTTCTTCTTTTTGTAATCAATTTCACAATTTAGGTTTATCTTTCATCTAATCTTATTTAATTTAATTGTCACTGCATTAAGTGTAGGGTTTGAAAATCTCAACTATTGCTTCTAAATTCTAAGATTGTGAAACCATCATAACTAAAATAAAAGAAAATTATGAGCCTAATTTGATTATTGAATCAAATCTCCCTAAATTTATGAATTTTTCGAGATAATTGAATCAAATTTGGTTGCTAATGTATTGCACAACCCTTCAATCTTAGGATTCAACTATGAATTCAGACCTCGTTTTGGACGGGCCTGATTATAATAATCCAGAAAACAATATTCAGGTAATCCCAATTTTTTCTTCGTTGAATCATGTATTTTCAATATTCAAACTGGTTAAATTTAAGCGAGATACTGATTGGTATATTCCTTTCTATACGGATAGCCTTTCTTTGTTCTTCACAGGGGTTGTTCTTCTTCTTCTTTGTGGCGGCCGAAATCCAGGAGGAAATTAAATGAAGAATCTGTGCACGAGTTTGACGATAATTATCTATATAATTTGAGAATTAGTGCTTTTCATTATGTGTGGTCCAACATTGACACAACCATCAAGGTAATTATCACACCCCTTAAAATGAATGTGTATGTATAATTTATAGTTATTGTTTTAGAGAATTTGCTGGACATCTTAAACTTTCCTAAGGTGTTCGTTTGGGTTAAACTAGGATAGGAGACAGACAATGAATGTACTTGAATCTTACTGGAAATAAAATGGGGGAATGAAATGGTGTTAGTAAATAATGTGTCAAAGTTAATTTTGAATAGTTGAAATATCCAAATGTTACGATTAAGAAAGAACAGAGGAAGTATGTCTTTCATTTAAGTTGCACTATAAGAGTAAGCAGGTTGTAATTTTGAAATTTGGATTTCTTTGATTGTAATTTTATGAATAAATATTTTTAAATAATATATGCAACCTCTCTTCATGCAAAATTGGTATTCTTCCTTAACCTTTCTTTTGTTTTTTATGAAATTTTATTTTATTTTTAATTTTTTACAGGGTGTCCTCAAGGAAATTAATTTAAGCATATTTAATGAAGTGAGTTCTTGGGTTCACCAATCATTTAAAGCAGTGAGATCATTTGGGGAACCGGGCTATGCTGAAGCCACTCATCCATATCCTATAGCCATTGATGCCTTGTCGAAACAAATCTACACTGGGCTTGTATATACTAGTAATGATTCTACCCAAGTTTTTGTTTGTGCTAACATGTGTTACAGCTGGACAAGTTTCTGTAGTTCATAGAGGATACTACTGTTCTTAAATTATTAAGTAGCAAGTGGCCTGGAGAATAAGGAGAGAGTAGAGAGAATAAATTGGATGCGTGAGTGTAGGGGATTAATTTAGTATAAAATTAGAGAGGAAAAACCTGCTTATAGTAGATTGTATACTGTAAAATGGGAGGTCGTTATTGTTAGATGTATACTTGAATATTGCATTGTTTTCTCAAGAAGATATTGGTGTGGAGCTTTTGAGATTTCCAAACTCTTTCTATGAATTTTAATAAGATTATCAAATATAGTTATGCCTTTGTAATTATATACTACTATGAGTACAACGAAATTGTATATGTTGTCTGCAGAAAATATGGAGTTTGTTGATGATCAACTTACCTTTGAAGAACTTGGCAATCACTTGAAGTCTGGTGGCTGCCATGTAGCTAATATGTCATCACTGGACTTCTCAGCTAAGTATGGGATTGGTGGTTGTTTGACTCGCTTATTGAGAAAGTTTCTGAAGGTTACACTGGATGTAAGTCCTTTGTATTATATGCATGCTGCTAAGGTTTCTCTAGCCTCAATCTACCTTTAAGAGTTACTTTTGTATTTTTTGAGCAGGATGCTGATATGTCCATTCTGGCATCATGGTACTGTGGACAAAGGGAGTCTACACCAGTAGTCATAATCATTGAGGACATGGAGAGATGCTGTGCTTCTGTCTTGTCCAATTTCATTTTGATGTTAAGGTATCTAAGCTGTTGCCCCTTTGTTGGGAAGATAGAAGAAGATATAATTTCATTCACTTTTAACGAATCCGAGGAAATTTTATTTTTCACAGTTTTAAAAGCCAATCAATGCATAACATTTGCATTATGAAGTAATGTCTGCAGTCTATTATCATATCCTAGCTTTATACCAAAACATGTTTACTTTTAATCCATGATGCCCCCCAAATTTGTTGCTTAATAGTTATTGGCCAGTGGAGAATACCGGTCAAGTCCAGATATTATTTTCTTGTTAATCAAAACAAAGCAATCAAGCTGAAATATTTGTTGCTTCATGTTGGTGAGCTGCAAATGAACTGAGTGAGGCTCAATTTTGTTTGTTGGAGCTAAGGTTCATAAGAATTATTCCTTTGTTTTTTTCCGTAATAGTTTCATTTCTAAATGGTACGACTTTTAAGAAATGTCTTGTAGGTGTTGTAACTTGTAAATTACAAAAGAGCCATGGAACTAACAGAAATAGTTAGAGAGTCCATGTGGGGTTTAATTGAGGAGTTGACAACATGCCACCACTAGTTATTGCTGCCACCCTTGCTCTGACCGCCATGCACACCCACCACCTTTATAAATTCACTACTAAAGCTCACTTGACTCACAAAACAACCGCTGTTACTGCTTGAACTCACTTAAAACCACATCCACCATCCACTTAAACTTAATCACACAAAACAAAACCCACCACTGTCACAAATTGAGCCTACCCAAACTGATCATCATCACAAACCAAAACTCTTAACCCTAACAAATTGAGCTTAACGAATCTACTACTCCCTTCGTAATTTATTACTTGCTCCATTTCTCCATCCTTGGAGTTTTAGGAGGAATAGTGGAAAGTAATAAAATATTGTTAGAGTAAGCTGGAAAGTGTATGTAGAAAAAAAAGCAGGAAGATTGCTTATATTATTTTGATATGTACAAGAGTACTTTATATAGGGGTGAGAGATGCCTTCTACATTATTGTGATGCAATGAAGAGTCACAACTTTTTGGCATTTCAACTACTACTAATAACTTTAGTACATTCAAGTTTATTTACTGATTTGAATGTTAAATGTCTCATTTACTAACATTCCTCCTTGTGACTTTTGGCCATCATACTAAGCTTGAGTATGAGAATCTCAAATCTGCTTTTTGGTAAAGCCTTGGTCAAAATGTCAGCAAGTTGGAACTCAGTAGGACAATGAATCAACTTCACTTCTTTCTCTTGCTCAGCTTCTCGAAGTGCATAATACTTAATCTTCATGTGTTTTGTCTTGTTGAAAGAAACTGGATTTTTTGAAATAGCAATTGCTGATTTGTTGTCTACTAGAACTTCAGTAGCTTCTTCCTGCTTGTGTCTTCTGGAGCCACACAGCTTAATTAACAGTTGCCGATGCTGCAATGTACTCGGCTTCAGTAATGTATTGAGCTACTACTTCTTGCTTCTTCGAAATCCATGAAAACACTCCAGATCCAAGTGAAAAAGCATATCCCAAAGTACTTTTCATGTCGTCATTTGAACCACCCTAGTCACTGTCTGAATATGCAAACAATTTGGAGTTTGCATTGTGTTAAACATAACACCAAAATCTCATATGAACATCACTTGGCTGACTCATGAACCTTGAATGCAAACTTGCTGCGAACATCACATCTGGCCTTGTTGCTGTAAGGTAAAGTAGGCTTCCAACTAAGCTCCTGTACTGCCTAGTGTCAGCTTTCCTTTCCTTTGACCATCAATTCTGGACAGCTTCTCATTCACAACAAGAGGTGTACTAACTGGCTTGCAGTTTTGCATATGAAACTTTGTAAGAATATCATTTGCATATTTCCTTTGAGAGATATGAAACTTTTTTTTTATTCTTAAATACAAAATATGTAAGTATGTAAAAATAATTAATACTTCATGTACTTTGTTCGAGTTTGATTATCCTTTGAATAAGTTATAATTAGACATGAACATAGTCACATACGAACTAAACGAGCTATTCATGAACATTAATGAGTCGAAAAGAAGTTTTTCAAGCTTGACTTATTCACTTAACAAGCATAAGAGTTTTATTTTAAGTTTGTTTATTACCTTAATAATTGAGTTATGATCGAGTTTCGATTGAGATTGTTCACGACTAGTTCGTCAACGACACTCATTTGCCTTTTTTCTTTCTAGGAATTAATTATTTTTAGTCTTATGTAATTGATGAATTGATGCTTTTTCACTTTGGTATACAATTACTTAATTTTTTGCTTCCATTGGACCTAAATTTCTAAGTCTTGCTCATTTTTTTTCCAGCAAATGGGTGGTTAAAATACCAGTCATCCTAGTAATGGGGGTTGCAACGACGCTTCATTCGCCAGAAAATTTGCTATCTTCAAATGCATTATTGTGTCTACGCACTTGTAAATTTGTCTTGGGATCTCCAGCTCATAGAATGGATGCTATTGCTGAAGCTGTTCTCTTAAGGCCTTGTTCAAGGTTCAATGTTGGCCATAAGGTGGCTGTTTTTATGAAAGATTATTTTCTGAAACATGATGGTACCTTGACTTCTTTTATCAGATCTTTAAAGGTACAATACCTAAATCCAATGATGCTTATTAAGTTAAAGTTTTACATTGTGTGTTTAAATGATTGCCCTTTTTTCTCCTTCCCAGTTATCTTGTATGCTACTTTTCTCGTCCGAGCCTTTAAGCTTCTTGCTAGAAGACTTAGATGCTGTAGATGATTTTCAGGTTTGGTTTCTATCCACTCCAATAACCTAATTTTTTTTTCACCTCATATTACTGCATGTATGATGATATTGATGATATTGATAACTGTCTTGTTTATTTTCTTGTTTTGGTCCACATATGATCATATTATTGAAGAAATTCATGCAAGAGATCGTCTTGCAAAGTAACAAAATGTCATGTTTTGTCGTTGCTTTAATCACATAATATACAGTTTTTTCTTTGCCACTATTATTCAACTGGCTTATTTTGTGAAATTATATTTCTTTCATTTGTAATACATTCGATTACCACACTTAATTTAAAAGTGCCACTTAGACACCACCTAGGTGCAAGGTGCGAGAGCTGGAATCTTAGCTCTTCAAGGCGCAAAGATCTACGAAAGGCGGTGCCTACGTGCTTTTGTTTTTCCTTTGTGACTTGTGTTGTCAGTGTCATTTGTTGATGTAGATAATAAAAGAAAAACACCACGCGACTTTGGAATATTCAGATTTACTAAGGAGAGAACCCTTATCCCCCAATTCCATTTGTAAAACTCTAGGTATGTGTAATAGATCAACCTAAGGAGGGGTAGTATAGGTATTCTACTAATATTAGCTCACTTGGTTAATAGTCCTTAGTATAAATAGAGAGGGAAGGGAAGGTAAGGAAATAGGTAGGCATAATTTGGAGTAATTCCTTAGGAGAGTTGTGACCTTAAGTCACTATTAGGAGAGTTGTGACCTCAGGTCACTAATAGGAGGCTTGTAGGCTAAGCTTACTACTGTCATTTCTAAGAAACCCTTAATCTATAATCAAATTTCTGGGCCTTCTCCTTTATTATTAGCGTGAGTATTAACAGTCCATTACAAGTGGTATCAGAGCGGTGGTTTTGTGACTGCCGGCATCTAGAAATTGCCTCGTCAGCAAAAAAAAATGCAGTTTGCTGGAACAGTCTCATGAGGCAATGGATTCAAGAGGGATTCGAACACCTTTCACACATAAGGGAGCTAAGAACTTCAAATCTCAAGGACGAGGAGCTAACTGGAACTTCCATAGTTTAATGAAAGAAATTTGGAAGATTGGGACCTTCAGCTTGAGGATACCTTTCAATTATTCGGAATGAATGAGGAGACGAAGTTGAAGGCTGCCATCATTGGACTTGATGGCAAAGAGTTGCAGTGGTTCGAATGTGAACACCGATGGCAACCATTTCGTGATTGGAAAGAATTAAAGACTTGGCTGCTTCGACATTATGTGGCGGCCAAATGAGGATAGGAAAGAGGAATCTCAAACACTCTCAGAAAAGGTGGAAGAAATCACGAAGGAAATCATCAAAAACCTATAAAAAAAATCTAGGATTTTCTACCATTAATATGGAGAAAGAAGGTAGTCAAGTAGATTCGGAGGTGGTGGAGGAAGAGGTGGTGAAATCGACCCCACCGTTCTTTGACCTGGAGGAAGAGAACGACCAAAATGAACACCATGGATGGGCCGTCGACGGAGGAGATGACCATTCGAAGCAGCGAGAACTCACGGTACCGGTGTTTGTGGGAGATTTCGGAGACGGGTTTAAGAGGGGATGTAAAGGTGGACTTTCTGATGCAAGTGGTTTTGGTAGAGGGGCAAGCACTTCTGAAGGTTGTGCATCTGGTGGTGGGGCTCGTGAATTTAGCGTGTTTTCCGTGTTGTGCGATGGAGAGATGCTGGTGTTTTTGACGGTGGTGGGTCAAGAGGGTGTTTTGAAAAGGATGGCGCCAATGGTAGTGGATCCGGCGGTGGTCCCAGAGATTTGGTCGGAAAAGATGAGCGTGGTGGTGAGACCACCGCTAGCGGTGGCCTAAACAAAGAAGATTTAGTGAAAGGTGGGTCCGGAGCAAAAGAAAGAATCGGTGATGGTTCACCCTCCTTTGCAGGCGAAAAATTTGGTGGCGGTCCATGTGGTTGGTGTGGTGGTGAACATGGGTGGCTCGCCGGAGAAAAATGTGGTGAGGTGGTGTTGGTCGTGGTGGATTCACTCAGCGGAGGCATGGTGATTTCGGTGGAGGGTTTACCGACGGTGGTACAGCAGGCGAAAGGTTTCAAAAGGAGTGGTTACTTGTGGTAATCTGAAGGCAGACAAAGCAGCTTGACTAAAGTCTTTGGCTCGGAGAGGAAGCCAATAGTGGAAGGTACTAGTAAGGGTAGAAATGTAATTATCAGTTTTGATGACGTGGCAAGGGGTGAGGAGGAAATTGCTGAGCCTGCTGGTGTTTGCATAATGAGAGCACGTGATATCTACTCAGCCATTTCAAAATATAATATGTGGCACTGTTCCCTACTACATGTTCTAAAGTTTAACATCTCATGGTTTTCAGATTAGAAATTCCGGTTACCGAGCACAACGAAACCTCCACTTCCTCGTTTCCCGGCTCGTCCTCCTCGCGATGCTTTTGTTTGTTCTCCCTCTCAATTGCCGCCATCCGGTCGTGGTCAATCCGGAAATTGTCGATCTTCTCTTCCAGTGTTCTGGCTAAGGCCTTTTCTTTTCGCCTTCTCTCCGCCTCCAATACTCCGACCACCGCCGCTTGCACTACCCTTTCAATGGTGGCCTCCTGTGTCCCGAACTTCTTAGCAATACTTTTGAGATGAACCTCCTGTAAGACGAATTTCTCTTTGATGGTCTGCAGCCTAGAATCCACCTCTCCAAGTTTCTCATCCACCGCGTCAGCCCGTGTGTTAGCGTCGGCGTCACCATGATCGACCGCTCTGATATCACGTGCAATAGACTCGAGACTCAAAGAATCAAACAAATAGTAACTCACAAGAAACAGAGGAAGCTTGAGGATTTTTGATTGAAGATGATAATAACGACTACAAAGACTACTACTACTGCTACTACAAATAAAGGTGGTGTCTTGAAGTACTCTTCTGCTACTACTACACTAATAGAACATCAAAATTCACATGTATTGTAATAGATCAACCTAAGGAGGGGTAGTATAGGTATTCTACTAATATTAGCTCACTAGGTTAATAGTCCTTAGTATAAATAGAGAGGGAAGGGAAGGAAATAGGTAGGCAGAATTTGGAGTAATTCCTTAGGAGAGTTGTGACCTTAAGTCACTATTAGGAGAGTTGTGACCTCAATTCACTAATAGGAGCTTTGTAGGCTAAACCTACTACTATCATTTGTAAGAAACCCTTAATCTTTAATCAAATTTCTGAGCCTTCTCCTTTATTATTAGCGTGAGTATTAACAATCCATTACAGTATGGATCACATGGCCCTTTCACCTTCTCTCATAATTCTTGTAAATATTATTATATAAATAAAGTAGAGGCATGCCCCTTTGCCTTGTGCCCAGGCTCCAAGGATTTTTGCGGGTGCATCTTGTGCACTTTAAAACTTAGTTCCCTCATTATAAACTTGTAAACGTTGGTTAATGATTTGCCGAAGCTTGTTTTGTAAGCCTACCTTGTTTTTTATTTATTTATTTATTTATTTTGCTGAGATGTTTTGAAAAGAAGGGACTAGGAAGTATATTTCTAAGACCACCTTGTTTTTTATTAATAAACTAGTGATAATAAATAATAGGCATAGTAGAGCATTAGCATGATCGTTGGTATTATTTAACATGCATCATCATCTGGTTGACTTGTTCATCTTGTAAATGCAAAAATTGCATGTATTGCATGATACTCTATCTGTAAATCATGGTTGATCAAGGCTACAAGCATCCTTGACATCTTGTCTTGTCTATTGCAGAGGCCTATTATGTGGATCAAATATTCTAGACTGTGTTTAGGCTTAGTGTTGCCTGGAGTTGCCTTTCATTAATGCTATGTTAGGAATTTCGAAGCCCCTAACGTTGCATTTTCTCTTGAGTTCTCTCACGTGTAGGAAATATGGAAAGAGAAACATGCGTTTATTCGGGACATCATGTTGAAACATTCTTCACAACTTTCTTGCAGAGGGTATGTACTATGTAGGGATGCCATTATTTTAAATTTTTTTCTACATTTTTTATTTGCTCTTGATACTAAGAATTCATCCATCTTATTATAGTGATGATGTTGGTGAACTAACCAGTGAAAACTTGATCCATGCTATTGGCGAGCTAAAGAGACTCCACCAACGCTGGATCACAGTAGTCAAGGTGACCTGTCAAGCTTCTCCTTCTGTTTTCTTTCATTAGTTTTGTATATATTGTTTAAATCGAAAACATAGTCTTGTTTTCAATTGTGGCTGTTGAATAAAATTTTTACGCGAGTATACATTTGCTCTAGATTTTGTGGGCCCTCAATTTGTCATAAATATTAATTAATTATACTTTCTTGTGCCATCTTTTCACAATGATTTTATCCAATTCATTTTGGTATGTTTGATTGTCCTACAAAGCAATTTTAATTTCTGCATTAATATTAGGATTTACTCATATTTACCATCTATTAATCTTCATGCATTTAGATTTTGATGTTACTGATCTGATTGACTAAAATTTTTACGCGAGTATACATTTGCTCTAGATTTTGTAGGCCCTCAATTCGTCGTAAATATTAATTATACTTTCTACTTTCTAGTGCCTTCTTTTCACAATGATTATATCTAATTCATTTTGGTATGATTGATTGTCCTACAAATCAATTTTATTTCTGCATTAATAGTAGGATTTACTCATATTTACCATCTATTAATCTTCACTCATTTAAATTTTGATGTTACTGATCTGATTGGGGATTATGAAACCAACGATTTTGATGTTACTGATCTAATTGCAGTGCTTACATGAAGCTGGAAAGCACCAAAATGTGCAGCTGTTAGATTTGTATTGTGATGCCCTTGATCCGGATGTTCATAAATCTGGGACTTCTTATAAGCAAGGGAGATCTTTAAGGAATGGGTGTTTATCTAGTCAATATGATGGCTCTCCCAAAAGACCTTACATATTTAAAGCAGTGAATAAGGTGAGGTAGGTATCATATTTTTCTGAAAATTAATTTAAGTGGTAACCGATTAGCAAGATTTATGTGCATTATTTAGTCATCAGAAATGAGCCAAGAGAATGTAGAACTCATAGGTGAGTTTATATGAGCTCATGGGGCTATCTTTCATCAATCCTGAATTGTACCTTAGCTTAACAGAAGTGTTGTACTAAGAACCCAACTCATTAATATTTGATCATTTTTTTGTATGGGTACTGTTGCCATTATTTAAATATTGTTAGACATATGTAGGTGAGGCCTGGGGTTGAAAGATTTGGTTTCATAATTTATATCATATGTTTCTATTCTCAAGGTACTCTTTGAAACTATTATTCTACTTCTTTTTCTAGCACAGACTACACTGCAAAACCCACCTAATGCTGGTGTTATTCATTTTTTTCCTAATATCATTCTCTAATATGTATCTATACATATACAATTTGTGTTGAGGGTGGAGTGAGAAGAAGGGAGGGGGGATAAGAAAGTACCAAGTAAATTAAATCCTACGTATGATATAGGAAAGTAATGGTCAGTGTTACATATGTGTTGTTGTGAATGTGGTTTTCAATGGATTAAATCCTTTTTGATGCATTAAATGCTGATTTAGGGCAGGATGCTTATTGTTTTAATTCTAAGTGGCTTAAGTGTTATGCTGACCTGTGTCCTCTCCATCTGATGTGTGGGCTTTTTGTATTGTCCCTTTGTTTTATTTCTTTGTGACTTATTTATTTGATTAGCCTTCCTTTTAATCGTTAGTTGGAAATGAGTAAGGTGGCAAACTGCAATAATCTATACCAAACTCTGTTATTAGTGATATACATGCTGCTGTAGTAGCATTCGTTCTTTTCTGTATTGACTTAGTACATCTTATCCTTCCAAACATTTCATCACTGCTTATGGTGAGATCTATATTGTGTAATCATTGGTGGTAATTAGCCAGCAACTTTGGAACTCAAATAAACTCCTTTGTCTTAATGATTCATGACTCCTGAGCTTGAAAAATTGAATACTTGCCTGAACTTTAGGTGGACTTGGGTTGTATGACTTTATTTTCAAAATCAAGCTGTGGTAAACTGGCAATACTTATTTACTTCAGCATTGGCATTCCCTTAGCTAAGGGTTCAAGCCAGAAAAGTTGTTATACCAAGCAGCCAAAAGCTGATCTTTTCTTGATACGACTGATTTACACTTGGTCAAGAAGATTTCTCTTTCTGCAGATCCTACAAGTTAAGGGACTTGTCAGGATATTATTAATTAACTTCAAATCATATATTTTCATTTATGGTTAATTTGCAAGGTGTCTGAAAAAATAATACTCCCCCCGTCCCTTTATTACATGCCTATTTCTCATTTTGCACGGGAATAAAGAAAGTTAAAGATTCCTTAAACTAAAAATTGGGAGTACAAATATGCATGTGGGGTTAGAGAGAGATAGAGAGAAAGAAAAAGGTAGTTGAGAATTAGGAGAGAGAAAGTATTGGGAATTGATGTAAAGTACAAAAAAGAAAAAGAAAAATGATGACAAATCAACAAAACAAGAATAATATATGCAAAAAGTACAACCTATGAATAGAAACAGGCACTTAATTTTGGTCACCCTAAAAAGGAATACAGACATGTAATAAAGGTAATAAAGGGATGGAGGAAGTCTCCGTCTCTTATTACAAAACATGTATTCCTTATTGGGTAAACCAAAGTTAAAAGCCTATTTTTATTTAAAGGTTGTACTTTTTGACAATATTACCCTCTTTTTGATGAGTCGTCATTTTTTTGTGTACTAACAATGTCTTTTGACATTAATTCCCAACACTTTGTCTCTCCATCTCTTTAATAATTTTCAACTACTTTTTCTTTCTCACTATCTTTCTAACCCCACATGCACATATGTACTCCTAATCAATAGTTTTAAGGAATCAGCATCCTCCTTAATTTCCGTAAAAAAACCCAAATAGGCTTTGTAATATGAGATGGAGGGACTATTGATTTGGTTAATGATCATACTCTCTCCGTTAATTTAAGTATTACACTTGGAATGACACATAGTTTTTCGACAAATTATTTGACTTGAATTTAAAAGATGTAGTGTGGTAATTTGGAAATTAAAATAATTTTAAGAAATGATGGTGGGGTTATATTTTATTGAAAAAGTAAGTTATGTGAGAGGGAAATAAATAATAAAGAAGTAGAAGTGGTTTGTGTGCGGACCGTCAGAGTAGAAAAACTAATTCTCCATCCGTCCCTTAATACAAAGCCTCATTTCCTTTTTGGATAAACCAAAATACAATGCCTCTTTCTATTTAAAGATTGTATTTTTTTGACATTATTACCCTCTTTTTGATGAGTAGTCATATTTTTCTTTTACTTTTTTGTACTTTTAACATCAATTTCCAACACTTTCTCTCTCTATTTCTAAATTATTCTCAACTAGTTTTTCTTTCTCTCTATCTCTCTCTAACCCCACATTTAATATGTACTTTTAATCATTAGTTTTAAGGAATTTACAACTTTCATAATTTCCGCGTAAAAACCAAAAGAGGCTTTGTATTAAGGGACGGAGGAAGTATTTAAATTGTGTAGGTGCAAAAAAAAAAAAAAGAAAAAAGAGAAGGGTAACACTTAAAAAAAACGGCCACAAAAGGAAAGTGCAACACTTAAAGAAAATACGGAGGGAGTATATTGAAGTTGGAGTAAATATTTTGGGCATCTGCCTTTTTATTTTCTTATTATTTTTTTAGGAAAATTTGCCAAGAATAACACGACCTTTCTTTCAAGAATAGAACGACCTTTGGATTATTTCAAAATGGAATGACCTTTGATACACATCTTCCAAAAATGGAACAAAACACCATCACATGTGTGATTGGTTAAAACAATTTAATTTAAATTTAACATTTTTCTTTTTTTAATAATAATTTAAAAACAAATTAAATTAAAAAATCTTTTAAATTTTTTTTAACAAAAGAAAGAACTGAAAATTTTTAATAAACCCTTCCCCCGGTAGCTACCCCATCGTAGGGCCCTCCCTATAACTTGGTTTTAAAAAGCGCCCCTACGCACAAGGTTCACAAAGGCGCAGGTCAGTGAGCTTTAACCATTTCAGGCGTAAGCTCCTACCAAAAGCGCGCGCCTTGGTGCGCCTTAGACTGCCTTTGCCAAGGCGCAAGGCATTGCGCCTAGGTCGCTTAACAGTCAAACGCGAGAAAGAATGAAGATTTGAGTTAAATATACAGAAAAAGTCCAAAATTTTTGCAAATTAAAACTTATCCAGTCTTTATTTTACAATTTCGAACAAAATCCCTCAATTAATTGCATGAATTAACTTAAATTTTACCCCCAAATTAAAAGCCCTAAATATAAGAAACCCTAATTTGCGAATTCCAAAGTAACAAGGGAAATTACTATGATTGCAGTGGATTCCGGCACCGGAATCATCGCACTATTGCCGGCAAGCTCTCCCAGTTAGTCTTTCTCGATCTTTTTTTTTCTCCTTCAATCCCCTTCTGTCTTTCTCTCTCTTTTCACAGTTAAAAGTCTCACACACCCCCTTTCTGATGCTTCTGTCCACCCGTTTCCTTTTTTTTTTGTTTTCCTTTTAAAACTTATCACTCACCTCATTTTGGTTTTTTTAGAGTCCGTTTAAAAAAAATAAATAAAATTGAGCTTTTTATTTAAGCAGTTTAATTTATTTATTTATTTTTTTAACATTAATAATACTAAGAAATATATATGTATATACATATATATATATATATATATGTATACATATATATATATATGTATATATATATGTATATATGTATTAAAAATTCTGCACCTCATATACGAAAGGCGCGCGCCTGCTCCTAGGCTCGAGGGACCTTTTGCGCCTCGTGCCTTTTAAGACTATCGCCGGCAGCGAGCCAACGACACAAGAAATGGGACAAATTGAGAGATTTACAACTCTCTCCCAACCAATGTATAAAAAAGCTCAAGGCACGCTAAGCGAGAAGGGTCATGTAGTGCCTAGGTGTGCCTAAGGTGGGCCTCAATGTACAAGCAGTTAAAAAAAATTGGCAGAAATTTCTCCTAGTGTGCCTCACTTGCGCCCCAGGTGCGCTTTTGGTGCTCCTCATGCGTCTAGGCTGCGCCTTACCAAAAACGCCTCGCCCAAAGCAAGTTAAGCGCTTACCCCATTTCGCCTTGTGCATACGCTTTTTTAAACACTGCTCCCAACAAGCTCCTCCTTCTACCAAAGCTCACAACATGCCGTTATCGGATTTGAAAAGGATCAAATTATTGTGCAATTCTATAACAGCAGGAAACAATTCGTCACAAGAGAAGGCATTTTGGGGATGTTTTGTACAAATCAGGGCAATGTAAGCGTAGATTTGAAGATTGTGAAGATTTAATTATTTATTTATTTTTTTTATGTTGGGGGGTTGTTTGACTTGGATGGTTGAATTTCGAGAGGATCTTCTATGTTTTTTCAATGGCAGAGAAGGTGGAGTTTTGGAGTTTGATGGGATTTTGAACCCTAACGATTGAGGAATTTTAGAGTTTTCGGGTGGTGGTTTAAGGGGGAAGGGGATGGAGATGACCGCCCTGTGGGGCGAAATGGGTTTGCTGGCATAGTGGATGTGGTTTGGTGCCGACCGGTGGGGAGAGGAGGGTTTTCGAGGAGAGGGAGGAGGGTTGTAGGGCAGGAGGAAGGTGGTTCAGGGGAGCTGGGTGGTCGGGGTGTGGGTTTGGGTGTGCCGACGACACTGGTTAGGGGGGGGGGGGGGCTGGCCTTTTTTTTTAAACAAGTTGTTTAGTTTAAAAAAATAGACCAATGACATTGCGCCATGTGTCATTAGTAACCTATTAAATAGGTTACCAATTGCTTACATTTCATTTTTGGTAAATGTGTGTCAAAGATCGTTCCATTTTGAAATAATTTGAAGGTCATTCAATTTATGGAAGACTGGTGAAAGGTGGTGTTATTCTTGTAAAATTTTCGTTTTTTTTTATTACAAGCTTGTTAAGGTTGTTGGTAGCATGTAACATGACTACTATACAATAATTTCAATAAGGTTGGATAACTTCAATGTGCTAGAATTTTGTTGTTAATCTCTTCTTACAATAGGTGATACCATACCTTTAAGATAATTTGCTTTTTATTTGGATCTCATCATAGGTAGAAGCTACTACTTATGCATGTCAAAATAATGTTCTCAAAGGATTTTTGGGTAATTGCAAACAACTTGTATACAAAATAATGTTCCTAGAGGATTTTTGGGTAATTGCAAAAAACTTGTATACAAATGGTTGTTCTTGAATGTCCAAGTCACCCAATCTCATTAAAGTCACCCTTTCCCTTAAAGCTCACTATATAAAGGTAACCCTAATGTTAAAGTACACAATACATTCTCATGTAGGAATTTCTATTCAAATAATTATTTATCCAGTTGTGCCCATACTACTGTGTTGTGTATAATGTGGCCCAAATCCATAAGCCCAATTATCCATGTCTCAAGATTTCTAGAAATTCTAGTATATTGGCAGAAAATTGTGGAAGATACTAACATTGGTGAATTTTAATGAAACTTCTAGATTTATGTGGAAATATAAGGAGCATGCATGTGTAGATGTTTCTTCCCCTACAGACTTCTTCCACCACCATACGTCAATTAAAAATATGGTATGCTAGGCATCATTTGGGAGCATGCAATCCACCTACATCCTCTGATGTCCCTCTGGGGCTCCAATCCTCTATGAGTTTTCCCCAATATTTTGACTTGTAGAGATTATATATAGTCAATTGGCTCTCTAAGAGTTGTAAAGACCGGAGATACTCGTATACACACTGTCTCCTTATCTACTATCCCCTTCAGTCTGTGAGTCATAGTGAGAGTTATTATTATTATTGTATTAATCATCGTTTGGGTTTTTTTGGCCTTTTTGGAGGATTTTTGTACATGTTAAATATTGTTTCCCTCTTTATTTATTCATCTTGCCTTTACTATCTTCCTATTATCGCTTTACAATTTGTACATCTTTGCTTCCGCTACACACTCACAACCATAACATACTTTACTGGTTCTGAACTTTTTTTCTTTTCTTTTTGAGTAGCTACTTTTATTAATATATAATAATCTTTTGTTCTAATTATGCTATAGAGATACTTTTAAACTTCGATTTGGTTTTCTTACTGGATAAATAAACATGGGTTTGAACAGGGATCTTTCACCAGCAGCGTTATCTGAATTGCTTGATAACTGGGAGAGACATGCTGATGGCGTATGCGAGGTATAATTATGACTTATTATTGGCTATTGCTGATTGAGTATATAATGGGATACTGTGTGATGCACAAATGTGTTGGTTTACTTAGACTGCATATACTGTTTGTCATCTTTTGACCTTGTTGTATGCCCAGTTTTCGGATGTTTCCCTCCACACCTCTCAGAAAAGAAAGGGTGGGGTTTCTCTGATGATTGTCATCACGCTAATTTAATAAATAAACCAATGAGAAACGTATTAAGGTACAGAGTTTGCTAAAAATTAGTGTAATGTCATGTATTATAGTCATAATTTTACGATATAAACAACATTAGTAGCAATTTAAAATTTTCCGTTATGTTGCTTTTGGTCGCTCTTAAAATTTGTCCAAAGCTTCTGTTACTACATATTATTCTTAAGTTGGAAAAGTTATGGAAATGCGCATGTTAAGGTGGATGTGTGGGAACACTCTAAGAGATAGAATTAGAAATGAGGTTATTCGCAAGAAAGTAGGTGTGGCAGGCATAGCAGATAAACTAAGGGAAAATCGCTTGCGTTGGAATGGGCATGTAAGACGGAGACCCGAGGGTGCACCGGTTCAAAGAGTGGCAGAGTGGGACTATGGAGGGGTAAAACGAGGGAGAGGGAGACCGAAAATGACTTGGTTGGAAGGAGTTAGGAAGGATATGAAGTATATGGATTTGCATTAGGATGAAGCATTGGATTGTAAGGGATTGAGGAGGAAGATTTATGTCGATGACTACACGGAATAATCAAATTTGGTCATGTTAGCCAACCCCACTTATGGGATTAAGGCTTTGATTGATTGATTGAATTTTGCTTGAGACATCTTGATTATTATTTAAGCAGTTTAGCTTTAAGATATCAAATATGCGAAACTCTTATCTTTTGCTTGGAAGTTTGTTAAAGAGATTGGAGCTTAGGCAGAGAAAGTGTCATTTAGGTCTCATAAATTTCCATTCTCGTCTTTTTAATTCTCCTTTTGGCTTTAGGTATCCATTTAATATGTTGGAGTGACAATGTGATAAGATTATGTACATGAGTAAAATCTTTCTCCCTTTTGTCTTGCTGTGGTGTTGTTCCATTCTACATATATTCTTATTTTGGGTTTGTAAAGTTTAGAATGGATGATCTATGTGATCTTAAATAATTATTTGATGAAAATATTCCGAGGTTAGTTTATCAAAGGAATAAAATTCATGAACAAAAACTTGTTTAAAAACAGGAGAAAGACAAAGCCTCTGTATCCATGTTGATAGAATAAGTGTAAGATAATGTAACGAACTGCTACTAATTTCACTCAATAATTCACAACTAAATGGAAGAACAAATAAAAAAAGAAAGAACAATAAGAAAAGTGAGGGAAAATGGGCTGCTTTTTGATTGATAAAGATGGAAACTTTCTTACAAACGGTGGCTTGAGGTCACCGCTCTCCAAGGTGACTTCAGGTCACAACTGTCCAGGATTCAATTACCACAAAAAAATAGCTGACTACTTCCCCTTTTTATATATGTACACAGCTAATTACAATCAGCAAAAAGGCCAGCTAGGCTAGCACAAAAAGCCAAGGTCTGGCACAGGTACACTTAACCCCTGTAGCAGTCATTTGTTGCCAAGTGACTGCCCACTGAAATTGATGTGCTGCTGCTGCTCTACTCCTCTTGCCCCAACGGTCTGCCTTCCCTTATTTTTGCCTCCTTTCATAAGTGATGATACCTTGAGGCTGCACCTCATAGTTCGTTGCAGATAATGTCACAAAGTTGTGAATCAAAGTTGAATCATGTCTTTTTTTCTAGAGCTATTCACACTCATCAAAGCATCCAGTTTGCTAAAAAAATTGATTCTCTGGGCTTTAATTGACTGCAATTGTTGGTTCACTTTTTATACTTGTTAGGTTAACCAACTGTCTTTGTGCAGATTTAGCAATTGTCAGTTTGTGTATTTTCCTTCCTTCTCCTTACTAGATGTGTCTAATATTGACTTTGTAAATTACTCTTCACTTGGGACGGTCCAACTTTAGGCACTTTGCTGTGTGAAGATAGACTGAACTTACAAGGAAGAAAGGTTTCTCATTTTCCATAAAAGTATCAATCTTTTCTTGTAAAGAAGTATACCTTCAAACATCCATTCTAATCAAGCTGCCTGACAAGCATGACATGTTTTTCTTGCACTGCTTTAGTCAATTTCTTAAATATAATTTAGTAGGTGCAAAAGTCAAATAAAGTATAGGTGTTGTACGTAGCATACCATATTGTCATTTTTTCTGATATTAAGGCTTGAGATATGCTCAGATTCCAGTTATATATTGGATAGCCTTATATTGGATATGCTCAGATTTCAGCCTCTGTTTTTTAAATGTCTTTCTGTATAATGTTTTGACATGTGTATGACAATTCTTTGATGGTTGCTTTATATATGCTTTCTTACTTATAAAATATACTAAATGTTCACTTGCTATAATTTCGAGCTATAAAATTGAAGCTGATTCAGCCATCTCCATGAATCATTTTATTATCATAGATTGGCGATAAAGTCAAGGAGCTGCAAGTTATGATGAAGTCTGCAGATAGCAAGAGCTCAGGAAGCGATTTGATGTATGGTTCCTTGTAAGATTATGTCTTTAGTCTATACTGTTGTTAACTGAGCTTCTCCGCTCCTATTTTGCTGATAATGATCTACAGCTTTATTAGGTGGCTCAAACCTCTGATAGGTAGACTTTGCCAGTTGCTCAGCTGTACTGTTGTCAACATGGCCTGACCAGTTGTGGAAACCGAATATGGGACCTATTAGGGAGAAAATAATTCATCCAAGAGATAATTAGCAAACTGAATTGAAAAAAATATTCAACACTACAAGTCTACTAGATCTAGAGTTTCCATTCAAAAACCTTAGATCTCAAAAGCAAGGCAATGGCGTGGATGAAACTTTAAAGGGTATTACTTCCCCGAAGGGGGAAACCTTCCTTGTAATTCCATTGTTGTTTGTGCGTGGATGTTCATTGATTGCGAGAGAGAGAAAGAGGTCATTTGTTGATAAGTAGGAGGTTTGATGTGGTAGGACAGTATGCTTTAAACTTTTTAGGTGGGACCTTCCTTTTTTTTTTCCTTCTCCTTTTATTAAGTACCTTTCAAATTACCAACTGTGCGAGAACACAATTTTTTTATTTTATTTTTTATTTTTTATATTTACTGCCTCTTAAATACCACGCTTTGGCTTTTACTACCATGTAAATTGTTTTTGTTTTTCAACCACCTTAAGTTTATCAAGTCATTTGATTTCACTTCCTTAACTCGAATTTCTTCCAAATGTAGGACCTACTAACTGATTGTTTTTTTTTTTTACTAACTCTTTTTGAGTTGTTACATTCTCCCTCTTTATTTATCATTTTCATCCTCTTTAGTTGTCATTATCCTATTTTTGGTCGTCCTTAGATGGTTTGATGAGGCAATTCAACATATTAAGGCATCAATTTAGCCTACATTAGTTCAATATGAGGTAAGTGAACTTAATTTTGAAAATAACTCTTTTTCAAAATATTCTAATTTGCATATGAACCTTAAGTTTACATATTGAATATGATGAAAAATTAGTCATTTTAACCTAACAATATACATTGTGAAAATAAGTGCATATGAAGTTATTTACTAAAATATGGACTTAATTTTTATAAAAATTAAATTAAATTGAGAAATCCCCAATTTTTGTAAGAATCCTAACTAAATAAGTGTGATTTAGAAGCTTGTTTTTCTTCAGATGAACTAAATAACTAAATAAGTTTAATTAAAGCCACCCGTCAAACCTGTCAAAAATAACTTTTCCGAAGAGGCGAAGACATCACCATAAATTGTTTAAAATCCTAATTAAGATTCTGAATTAAGGAGTTGATAAACTTAAGGTTTTTTAAAAAAAATGAAGTAAAATATATTAATAACCAAAATTTGTTTTTTTTTTTAAAAAAATCTCATTCCTTTTGTGTGGTTTTTTATTACTAATTCACTATAGATGCGTAGATTAAGAAAGGTTTTTAAAAAGTTAGTGGTGTAAGATACCGGTGGATAAAGTAAGAGAGATGGAATACAAAGGTGGGTGAGTTGAATAAAAAAGATAGATAAAGTAAGAGAGGGTGGAAATGTGTAATTATTGTCGGGTAGGATCTATAAGATGAAGGGGCTTTGCCAAAATGGAATATAGTGGAACTGATTTGAAAAAAGTTTTTGATTGAAAAGTGACTAAAACAAAAATTAAAGGAATAGGTAGTAAGTACTCCATCCGTTTCCATAAGTGTTCCCTTTTCTTTTTTGTTTGTTTGGCCCTGGACAAAATGAAATGGATTCAATTTGGAAATAGGACCTAATTGTTAAGCGAGTTGAACAAAAATAAATAAGAGATATTATATACTCCATTCATCGCATAATAGTGTCCCCTTTTCTGTTTATATTTGTTTGGTTACGTGGGGAAAGACTAGGTCGTTGACTAATCCTCCCTAAGCCAAACAAAATTTATAATCACTTAACAAACCTAAATACAAGTATAGAGGTAAGTCAAGGGTCGAACCACTAGGAAAGGTTATGTTCAAGTGCTCTCAATCAATGCCTAAGCTAGGTCGAAGTCTAAGGATAAAAGGTAAACACTAACCAACTACCCAAACGAAGAACCAAACAAATAAATCACTAGGGAATGAGGATCAACGAGTAATCATGACAATTGTAGCAACTCGGTAACAACATGCAAATCAATGGTTGCAAAGACTAATGGTAAGAGCAATCAAAAGAGCTCAACAAGCTATCTCGTAGAGGTCTAGCTAGCGCCAACTACGAGAGACTATAACTAGGAACATCACTAACCAAGCTCAGTCGACAATTGCAATTTCTAAATCAATGGTCCGTATCATTAGAAACTACAATGCAATCTAGCATAATTCTCAAGGCTTAATCGAATTACACACATACAAACTTACATTAATCAATTTAATCTCAACAATAAATCAACGCAATCCCCAAATTAAGCACCATCAATCAATCATACAAGTTTCACCATATCTACTAGGCTTAATGTACCTATTTCATTATCATTGATGTGATAGAGTTTGTGGTAGTCACAAATCTACCACAATCCTCTATATGAGCTTGGAACCGGCAATGCTTAGAGCAAGATTAGCCTGTCTCGTCTTAAAATTTTTTCCCCATGCCACATCATATTTTAATAATATTTAATATTTTGTAATTATATTAAGACTCTTTAAGATTCAACTGTCCAAAGCAAGAGAGCCCCCGCCCGTTTGAAGTCGTTGCGAGCCGGAAAGCGTATTTATATCTTCATTTCTCAGACTCATTTAAGATTTCTTAAATATACGTACTTATTTTATTTTGTTTTTATATACTCCATTTAATGTTTTAATAGTATAATTTGTAATAGTGTCGTAAGTTACATATCTTATATAGCTGAAAAATAATATCAAACCACTAGATATAGAATTATAAATAATAATGAAATTACACACACACACAATACCATAGCCGTAAAATTTACATTTTTTTAAGTTAAATTTGTTGATGAAAATTATAGCAAATAATAGAATACTTTGGATTGAAATATAATAAAAAATACGAGTAGCAAATAAAGGAATATTTTTTTATATTAAAATACAACAAACAATTTTATAAAGAAAAATAAATAAAACCATCAATTGCATTTAAATTTACACTTTACATTTCAATAAAATTAAATTAAACTATTGTTTCAGGAAATTAAAAAGTTATGCTTTGATATACGTATATAGGCAAAATACAATGTATAAAGTATTAAATGAGTCTTAAGTTGGGTCTTGAGTTTTCAAGACTCCATTTAAGACTTTGTTAAGACTTTGCTTCATAAATGCAAAAATTTTGTGGAGTCTTGTCTTAAGACAATTTAAAAGTAATTTGCTGATGTCATGTATAGTCTTAAGACCTAGGGCTAATCTTGCTCTTATATTGAAATTGATTCCTGGGATGAGGGATAGATGTATAATCGTATATATTTAGGGAAAGTTGGATTTACGAATATCGATGATAAGATGAAGGAGAACCAATTACTTTGGTTTGGGCTTGTGACACGTCAACATAATTGATGGAAGGATGGGATGATAAGTATTTCAAAAGAAGTCAAAGGAGACCAAAGATTTGAAGAAAATGGATATGCAAGAGAATTAGTCTGGTTTAGGCTTGTGACATGCTGACATGAGGATGCACTGGCAATCTGTGGGTCGGAGGTTGGGCTAATATAGATTTCAAAAGAAGCCAAGGGAGACCAAAGATGATTAATGAAGGAAGTTAAAAATGCTTTGAAGAAGATGGATATGCAAGAGTATATAACAATAGATAGAAGTAATGAAGAGTATTTGTGGATGACTACATGAGATATATTCTTGGTTCATGCAGCCGATCCCATCTTTTTGTGAATAAGGCTTTGGTCGTTATATTTTAACTGTTCTTACTTTTTTGAGCAGTTGCTCATAGTTTATTACATTGTTTGTTTAGGTGGTTGTTTGCATCTAATCATTTTCATTTAAGATAATGGAGGCATTAGGCACTAGCATATTAAAGTATATTTATCTGGAACAGTAAAGCTGTTCCATTATCCTTTCCATTGTCACGAGCCATAATTTTCTGTATAATATATTTTTCAGGCCCCAAAAATCAGATGCAACTAAAGATCCAAAACTATGGAACAGTAAAGCTGTTGCATTGATTGAATGGATGCTTCGGTAATGATCATCATCCCTTTGTTAGATAACTTTTACTATTTTCTAGGGTTTATTTCCTTATCTTATATGTTTGCTTCTATATTAGTTGGTGAAGTTTAATCTGAAAAACTTAGCTTTTTAAAAGTGCTATTTGTTTAATAATCTTTCATTTACTCTTCTTCTCGCTGTCTTAATTGGTAATTGATTAACAGATATATCTTTGATAGGTTTTTGTGTAACTAAACTAACATTCCTAGAAAAAATGTTTGTTTGCACAGAGATCAAATGAAGCCCATTGAGAGTTTTCCGTTTCATGAAATCTTGTGCTTTAAGATAGTTGACAAGCTTCAAACAGTAAGTTTTTTTTTTAATTTTTAATTTTTATTTTTATATATGTATATACATATATGTATATATATATATGTATATACATATATGTATATATATATATATATATATGTATATACATATATATATACATACATATATGTATTTACATATATATATGTATATATATATACACATGTATATACACACACACACACATATATATACACATATATATATGTGCATATATGTATATACATATATATACATACATACATATATGTATTTACATATATATATGTATATATATATAGACATATATATATACACATGTATATATACACACACACACATATATATACACATATATATATGTGCATATATATATATATATATATATATATATATATATATATATATATATATATATATATATATATATATATCAGGTTCCCTGTAGGGAAATGTTGATTTTGTAAATGTATGATGCAAATATAGAAGTTGGGGCTATTCCCGGTTAATGAAGTCTTGTCATCCTAAGGACTCCTAAGTCTTATCTATTCCATCAAAGCTCATAACTTCACATCCTTAATACCCTTGGACATTTGTGCTTAACTATGCTTTTAATTTTTTAGCTCATATATTTGATGGAGAATAATCTCATGGAGGAAGTCATCAGGCACATGTTATGTTTTATTGTCTTCTTTTAACCTTTGATATATGTCACTCCGTCTCTCTTTCCATAACTTTCTCATGCCCATCTCTTCCATGAATTCTCTTTCATTGTGCAGAAGGTGACCCTTGGGTTCTTTTGTGGAGAAATATGATTGTTCAATTGAGGGTTTTTTGCTGTTAAGTAATGCTGTGATCAATGCCTGGTAGTTGTTCTGTGGGCAGGTCTGGGAAATTAGGAATATGAGAGCAACAGATATTCTAGAAAATATTATAAAAAAAAAGAAATAATTTCTAAATTAGACTTTTTTATACGATGACATTATTGTTGCTGTGATTAAAGAAGCAATACCCAACACGCCCTTCAAGTCAAGGGATTGGATAATGGATCTAGCTTGGGCATCTTTTCGTTCATAGTGGGATATAGCCTGTCCCCTTGAGTGGACAGGACTTCATTTGATCTTTTTCTAGACTGATAAAGAGATCAATGGCTGTTGACAATCGATAGGTGATTCTTTGTGTACAAATATTTGTTATGGTAGTTGCCTAAGCATTACAACTTTCATCTGTGTTAGGCCTTGCTGGGAGATCCTAGAAGAAGAATTCAAGCTGATCTGCTGGAGTTCCAAAAATATTTGCACTGCAACTGTTGCAGCACTAGGGGAAGCAGATTGCTGCCATCAGTTCATGACACTTCAATATTGTAAGTAGTTCTCACTTATATTCAGTACTGACATTAAGTTATTGTTTCTGTCTCGTTTTAATACTGGCGTGATAAATGAAATATTTTCTCTTATTTCCTTCCTCTCTGATTTCTGCTAGTAATCCAATTATTAGTGCTGCTATTGATCTTACTGCTTTTAGCGAGTATTTTCCTTGTCTATGCTATTTTCTTTTTTGCTTCTGTTCTTTTTTCTTTTTATTTATTTATTTATTTATTTAATGGGAAACAACCTTCTGTATGTCTGAGCCTCTGAGGTGAGGCATTGGCGAACCGCGAATCTGTTCAGATCCGCGGACCTGTATAAAGCTTTGCTAAGCTAGTTAAATTAGGTGAAGTTACAGTCTCTTGTGTTACCTCTTCGCGTCTCAAATTCTCAATAGAAGAACTCCTAATAGAGCTCTGCCTCCTCTCTCTCTTTTTTATGTACATCATTTTAGAGTGTGAACTTGGTCTTGATGACAATAACGATTGTTCTTGTCATTTCCAAGAGTGTGAAAGTTTCTTTATTTACTAATAACATTAAATGAAATATGTTATTTTCTCTTGTGAAGATATGTTCTGGCTCAAGAGCATGGTGATATCATTAATGTTCACGATTGGTTCCAATCTTTCAAGGCAATTCTTGTAAATCCACCAACAAAAGCTAGGAGTAAGTCTTCAACTCCAAAGAAAAAGAAGGATATATATAACCTCAGTGAAGCAGCAATTCAGTATCCTTTGATTTCTTTATTTGTAATTTAATTATCTTTATTATTACTTATGTTGATGGTGCTTTAAGATGGAATACTCAAGTCTTTTGTGCTTTGGGTGCTTTGGTGAACTATAATGTGATATTGCTTATGATGTAGTTTCAAACTTCAATTCCTTCAAGTCGTATTTCTTCTTCTAGCCTGGTATTGGATTCCATTTCATTTTAATTAATCTCAATGTCGTGTGCTTGATATCCTTAACCTTGTTTTCAAAAGAGCGCGTTTCTGCAAGGCTGTTTCAGAGCTCCAGGTCACTGGACTACTACGAATGCCTACAAAGAGGCGTCCAGATTTTGTGCAGAGAGTTGCCTTTGGACTGTAACAAGAATCATGAAGGCTTTACTATATGTGCATCATCTTGCATCTTTGGCATGAATTCCAAACTTGTAGGTATTTTACTCAATGTCTCTATTTTCTCCATAGTGACAAATTGTGGTACCCTATAAACTGGCAACTTCCTTTATATCGTATGGTTTATAACGATTCATGTTAGCTGATCTCAAATCATTTTGGGACTAAGGCTTTGCTGCTGTTGTACCTATTTTCTCCATGCTTTGTTTATCCTCTCCTTTTCGTAATGTTTCATCAATCAAAATCTGCAGGCACACTGATGCTTTTGTTTGTACTTCACTTATAATTAAGAGAAAGAGATGTGCGAAGAAGACCTTCCTGCCATAGCTAAACTATCAAGTGAAGCTCGTCTTAGTTAGAGGGTGAACCTTGTTTGTTCATCTATTATTGCTTGTAAGAAAGTTAACTCTTCACAATGCTATGATATGTATGTATTTTTATTTACTAATGGACAAATTAACATCTTTTTGAAACCACTAGAGCGTTATGCTTAGTTCTCTTCAATTTTCATTTTTTATTTTTATTTTTTATATATTGTTTTTATTACTTATTACTTAACAACAATGACTAGCAAAATGAAACACTTTTTTAAGAGAACAATGAAGCTTTGGGGCTCGCCTGCATTCAGGGTAGCTAATAGAGGGTAGATTTTATCAGAGAAAACATTTACAGGAGCCTAATTCATGAAGGGCAGTATATTAGGACTATTTTTTCATTTATTTGGCATGACAGTAACAGATTTCCCTCTACTCCCGTTGCTCAAAAATATTGAAGAAATTGTTCGCCTTTTCAATTTGGAACTAGTTTTTGGCTCGGACGATGTCCCGGATCGGATTATTACATGGAACTGATTATTAATATACGGTGTAATTTATGATACAATTTTCTTAATATAAAATTTGTTGTTCATATTGTCATTTGCTACATATTAATATTTCGTATTAAAAAAATTGTATAAAAAATCACATATCTTGATGGTAAGACACTTAATTCTAGAATAAGAAGTTGTGAGTTTTAATCTTGTGCAGAGCTTCTTTTGTTTTTTTTTTTTTACAAAAAAAAAAAAAAAATATTATTTTTTATATTATCTACTACCCTTGAAAAGCCAGAAGATCAAATTGCTTAGGAAGCGTGAACAGTGATTCTTGAAAGGAATAGTGCACTGACCATAATTTTCCTGCCTATTGTTGCTATTTGCAAAATTGCCATTGCCTTTATGTATTTTTTTGGTTTAAAATTCTGGTTAATATACATTAAGAATCATTAGGTGTTTTTGCATGAGAAATTATCTTTGTTTTCCTTGTTTTAAGGCATGTGTTTTTTGCGTGGTTTAGATATATTTGTAGCTTCACTGTGATCTCAAATATATACATTCTTTGTTTGTTCGAGTGGAGAAGGTATTCTGTTTTTCGAAGTTGTTCATCCAAGTTTACTTTTCTTTGAGCTCGAAGGTAATTTGCAATTACTTATCTATTTGTAAACTAATTTCCAAAAATTTATTTATCATAATTTTCGAGTTAGTTTTGTAATGGTTGATATTGATTTCGAATTTTGTATTTGGTTAAGTTTTTGTTGACTGTTTGTTTTTATATTTTGGAATTATTATAAGGGTGGTTGGGAATTTCCATGTTTATTACATGCACTTTGTGATATTTAGGGAGTTCAATTTTTTATTTTTTTATTTTTTTTTATTTTTTTTTGTTTTTGTTTTTTGCATGTATTCTGAGACAATTAAGGAGTTCAAGGATGAAAGTGAATTTTGTATTTTCGTTCAGTGTGACTTGATTGTTTTATATGCATGAAAGTTTTTGCATTAATTTTTTTTTTGTGATAGTGTCTTGAATTTTCATTCTGATGTTAAAAATTTGATATGCATGGATATTTAAA
This sequence comes from Chenopodium album, assembly GCF_948465745.1. Taxonomy (NCBI): domain Eukaryota; kingdom Viridiplantae; phylum Streptophyta; class Magnoliopsida; order Caryophyllales; family Amaranthaceae; genus Chenopodium; species Chenopodium album. The sequence continues at coordinate 22,822,447 of NC_137857.1, read as the reverse complement.
GTAGTTGATTGCATTGTTTAGTACATTCATATGTGAACTTGATTAGTGTTAATTATTTATTTAAGATTTTGTTATTATGGTTTGAGAGTTGGCATGCATGTATGTGTTTTAATTTTTTTTTAATTTTTTTTTGACAACAGCAAAATCAAACTTTTACAAACTACATAAAACACTTAAATGAGCTAAACTAGCTCTTACACACCAACATAAGCAATAACAAAAACATAAAAACTTCTTGTTTGAAGGGTCTCGGTTGCTTGAAACCAAATTCACTTGTCTTGGAACATACATCTGAAGAGTCGTCACAAGAACTAATAAAGTAGTTGAGAGTAGAACGAAGTAATTTTTGTTGTTGAGGAGCAAACCACAAAGGACTAGGAACATCACACACGAGTCATGTACATTGAGTCATGTCGTGTCATATCACATCGAGTTGAGTATAACACATGTGTCAAAACACATTAAGTCACACGAGTCATGAGTCACACATATCAACACATTGAGTCAACCTGAAGATAGTCAATCACCTTAGGTCAACCCTTAGAAACACATCAAGCCTTAGGTCAACCCTAGGAAAAACATCGGCAAAGTCTTTTGGCAATTCTTTTGATTTTTACAGGATATAACCATTCAGCAAAGCTCCTGTTCGCAGCCAATCGAACGATCTCAACAAACATTCAAGGATCCATTCAAAGGTCTTTTGCTCGGAGATGCGTGGGCATCCTATCAAAGCTCTTTTGTTCAGAGACGCATGGACATATCATCAAAGCTCTTTTGTTCAGAGACGTGTGGACATATCATCAAAGCTCTTTTGTTTAGAGATGCGTGGACACATTATCAAGCTCTTTTGTTCAGAGACACGTGGACATATTATCAAGCTCCTTTGTTTAGAGACGCGTGGACATATTATCAAGATCTTTTGTTCAGAAACGCGTGGACATCTCATTATCAAGATCTTTGTTCAGAGACGAGTGAACATTCCTCAAAAAAGCTTCATTGTTCAGAGACGAGTGAGCATTCCTCAAAAAAGGCTCCATTGTTCAGAGCCGAGTGAACATTCCTAAAAAAGAAGCTCCATTGTTCAGAGACTAGTGAACATCAACAACAACAGCAGCGAAAAATGAAGAAGAAAGGGAGGGTATTTAAAAAACTCGACCCTGTCGCCAAACGACAAGTTTGTCGTGTGGCGACAAAGCCTGTTGCTTGGCGACAAGTAGAAATAGCGGCGACAAGCAGTTCCGGCTAGCGCTGGAGCGGCGACAGAGTATAGGACTCCATATTATGATTATGTGAACCTCGTGCAGCGGTTTGGGTTCCTTGGTACGCCAGTTAGCCCCTCTAAGCAATTTGACATGATTTAATGATCAGCTCGATTACGATTAAATCAAGTGATCGACCTAGTAAAAAGATCGTCTCACTTCGCTTAAAGCGCCTAAACATTGGCTCATTACAAAGGCACCAACGTAGTGGTTCATAAACAGCAAAAGCACCGACATAATGGTTCACAAGCAGCAAAACCATCGACGTACTGGCATAGTGGAAGCAAAGTTCAAGCGAACTTTAAAAGATCGACAAGCGTTGGTCTTCGATAATTTTATTCGGAATATTATCACGACAACTGAAGGTGATTTCAAGCGGGGTTATCTTCGATCGTGTTCCCTAAGATGTGGAAGATGGTCACAAAGTGGAAGAGGGTCGTTTCAAGCGAAGCAATCTTCGATAGTGTTCCTTGGCTTGCGGAAGATTATCACAGCAAAAATTGGAGGCAGTTTACAAGCGTAGCTGTCTTCAGGCGGGATGGCATTCTCTAGCTTGTGGAAGGTCGTCAAAACAAAATGTAACAAATCGGTTACCTCAGAGACGTGTGCTCGACGGTGCAAGATACGCATTTCTTAACTCTTCTATCTGTTTTAACTAACGCTAGTTTGCAGGTATCGGCGTTACAAGAATGATTTAGGATCGCGGAACGTTCTGAATCATTCTCTGTCCCTATCGATACTTTGACTTTTGTTTTCGAAACATAAGTTTCTCCAAACTCAGTCAAAGTGGGGGCTTCTGCAGACACCCATTTGTGTCTCCCCAAAACCAAACCCAGTGATGAATACCTTTCGCGTCAAACCATAATCGAATGAAGTGAAAGTGTGGAAAGTCTAGTGTTGTGGTTGGTTTTATTAAAATTCTTTCTTTCTGTTTTCGAAAACCCACTCTATTTTATTAAAATATCCAATCAAGTTTAGTTTGGTTCATGATAAGGGTCCAATAATGGTGTAGTTGGATAGGGCTCGAAAAGACCTTTCCAACGATATATTATAAGCCCAATTCTGATGAATAATGAGGAAGTTATGACCAAAATACTAAATTGGGCCCAAACCGGATTTTACCTACGACCCAATGATCATGTGGAGGGTCCAAAGGTTTTATCCTATTCCTAAACTAATTAGGATTGATTAGAATCTTCTATAAGATTCTAAAAGATCTTAATTATCCTTTTTTGAAAATATAAGATTAAGGAATTTGATTTAAATATAAACTTTCCTTTTATAAAAACTTTCCTTTTTTAAGTCCTACTTCTATTCGAATTTAATGATGTTCAAAGATAGTCAGATATTGTTTTTGTGCCTCATATTTTTTATCCAAATTTTATATGGTTGGACAGATCTTGAAATTATCTTTCCATTGATATATTATAATATTAATTCCGAGCTATAACGAAAAATATATGAAAGAAATACAAAATTCTATCCAAAACTGACACCCTTCCACTATTTCGGTCATATATTTTTATATACAAATGATTTAAATCTGATTCTAATTGGGTTGGAAAGTAGACTTCAAGAGCTTTCCAGCGACATATTATATGACTTATTTGGACTTTTGTATTAAAAGATATGATAAAAACAAAATACGTAAAAACTGCTATCTACGAGTCTTATTTCGATTCGAATTCGGATTCTTTTCTTAATTCTTCGATCCTCTTTTTTTCTATAAATAGAGGTCATATCCCCCCTTTATCAATCATCAACTCTCATCAAGGATTCCTTGATTCTCTCTCTCTTTCTAGCTAGCTTTTACAAAACACAATTCCGCACTCATTAGATCTAGAAACACCTAGCCAAGTTCGAAGTTGCCTTCGCCTAGACGTGAAAGGCTTATACTTTTCTCAGGGTTTGGTCCCAAATCCAGTCTAAACTTTTTAACTCTTACTTTCAATTATTTAATTTAATTCTTTAATTTTATCATTTCATTGAAGTTTACTAACGCGTGTAGTTTATTATTAGAAAGAGGTACGAGCCTTTAAAGTAAGTAATTAGCTAACTCCCTATTTTATTTCAATGTAGAAAGCATGTTTAGATTTGTTTAATTCCTAGTATCATGTTAGGATGATTTTATTGCTTTCTAGAGTCATGCTTAGGGTGCCTTTTACTCTTTATTAATATCATAATAGCGTGTTAGTATCATGTTAGGTTTAAAGCTTTGATCTTTGATGCTTAGTGACATGCTAGGATTTGTTATAAATCTTGTTTATCATGCCTAGGATCTTGCTATTATATTTAAGCTTTATTTTTAACATGGTTATTATGACGGTTATTATTATGTTGCTTGATTTATATATTTATTGTTATTGCTTGATCACGCCTTTTATGCATGTTTAAATGGAATTTGTACTTGAAATCACGCTTAATAAGATAATTAATGATTTGGTTTAGGCTAATATTATTTTAATTCAAGTGATCGCCAATAATAGTTTTATTTGTGCATTAATATTCAACCAACATAGATAAACAGGTTTAGGGTTAATATAATGTTTGCATGTTAGTCAGAAAGCGCACATGAATACGAGTAGAATAAAGTAGAGGCCTAATTTATAGGGCGGGTCCTTTCTTTTGTAGATTGGTTTCTTATTCTCATCCCCGAACCTTATTTGGTTCAAGACCTTATGGAGTTGACGATCTCATGGATCGTTTAGGGGTGTAACCTTCACCTCATGAACGGTTTACAAGTTCCTAAAACTTGTTGGCGACTCTTTTGCTCTCTTTTCTTTCCCTTTGGACACCACCATACTTTAGTGTATGATCACAGTGGGGTTCAAGCTTGGGGTTATGATGCTTGAAATATTCCCTATAGCGCCCTTCCTTCTATTGAGCGACAACGGAAACTACATTCCCTAATGGGGGAGGTAGTAAAAAAGGAGATTACCAAGCTTTTAGATTTGGGAATTATATTCCCCATCTGAAGTTCTAGGTAGGTCTCTCCCGTTCATGTCGCTCCAAAGAAGGAGAACATGACCGTTGTCAAGAATGAGAAAGGCGAGCTCATTCCGACAAGGACGGTCACGGGTTGACGAATGTGTATAGACTATAAACGTCTAAACACATCCACCAAGAAAGATAAATTTCCCCTTCCTTTCATTGATCAAATGCTTGAGAGACTAACGAGGCACAAGTTCTACTGTTTTCTCGATGGTTATTCGGGGTTTTTCCAAATCCTTGTCCACCTCGATGATCAAGAGAAGACTACTTTCACTTGTCCCTATGGAACATTTGCTTATAGGAGGATGTCGTTTGGACTTTGCAATGCTCCGGTAACATTTCAACGGTGTAAGATGAGTATATTTGGGGATATGTTGGAGGAGGAGATGGAAGTGTTTATGGACGACTTCTTCGTAGGTGGAGTTTCATTTGAGGCTTGCCTTGAAAATCTTGAAAAGTGTTTGGCTAGGTGTGAGAAGGTGAACTTGGTGTTGAATTGGGAGAAGTGCCATTTTATGGTTGAAGAGGGCATAGTTCTTGGGCTCAAGATTTCTCACAAAGGTATAGAGGTTGACAAGGCAAAGATTGAGGTTTTTGAGAAGTTGCCACCTTCAGTTAATGTGAAAGGTGTGAGATCATTCTTGGGACATGTCGGGTTCTATAGAAGGTTTATCAAGGATTTTTACCTCATAGCTAAGCCCCTCAACGATCTTCTTCAAAAGGATGTTGAGTTTGTGTTTGATGATAAGTGTTTGGAAGCATTCAATAAATTGAAGAAAGCTTTGATCTCCACTCCCATTGTCCAAGCCCTAAGGTGGGATTTTCCTTTTGAATTGATGTGTGATACTAGTGACACGTCCATTGGGGGTTTATTGGGTCAAAGAGTTGACAAGAAGCTTCATGTCATCTATTACATGTCAAAGACTCTTAATGGTGCTCAAGGAAATTACACAACAGCGGAAAAAAGTTCTTGGCAATTGTTCATTCCTTTGAAAAATTTCGTTGCTATTTGTTAGGGTCCAAGACAATTGTTTTTACCAATAATGCGACCCTTAAGTATCTCTTTGGGAAGAAGGTATCAAAGCAAAGGCTATTTCGTTGGGTGCTTGAGTTTCAAACTTTTGATCTTGAAATTAGAGACAAGAAAGGAGCGAAAAATGTGGTTGCTGATCATTTGTCTCAAGATTTTCAAGTTCAATATGATGGGTTTCTCATTCAAGATAGAATGTTATATGATTCATTGTATGCTATCGATGTGAAGGAGCTCCCATGGTTTGCCGAATTGGTCAATTATCTTGCTTGTGGGGAGTTCCCTCCTTCATTTACTAAGAATCGAAGGAAGAAGCTTAAAAGGGAGGCTAGGCATTATGTGTGCGATGATCCAATCTTGTACAAAAGGGGGGTTGATGGTTTGTTACGTCGATGTGTTCCAAATGAGGAAGTTCCTAGTGTGTTGAAAATGTGCCACTCGGATAATAGTGGTGATCACATGGGTGTTCCTAACGGCTTCCAAAGTGCTTCAATGTGGATTGTGGTGGCCGAATCTCATCAAGAATACTTGGGAATTTGTCAAGAGTTGTGACCGGTGCCAAAGAACCGGGAAAATTTCAAAAAGGAATGAGATGTCCCAACAACCCATCCTAGAGTTGGAAGTTTTTGATGTATGGGGAATTGACTTCATGGGTCCTTTTCCTTCCTCATATGGGAATCAATATATTCTTGTTTTCGTTGATTATGTGTCGAAATGGGTTGAAGCCATTACCTCCCCAAAAAATGATCATAAGGCGGCAATGAAGATGTTTAAGAAGATTATTTTCCCAAGATTTGGCATTCCCAAGGCGGTTATACACTACCACAAAATTGGGAATACATAACGCATAATAGAGAGCTGTTAAGTTAGATAGGCGATCTCTAGCATTCTATAGAATGCTTATGTAAGATTGGTGCTTTGTATGTTAAAATTTATAGAGTGCCTCACCTAGTTAACCGTTCCATATGATTTATATAAACATATGACTAAAGATGTAGATCGCCTTTCTTAGTTAGGCGATCTATACGATTTTAGCATAATAAAAAAAATAATAAAAAAATAGATTTCTTACCTTTATCAAATAAAAATCTACTCCTCCTCTCCTTAATCTGCACGCCACCCTCTCCTTTCTCTCTCCTGATCTCTTTCAAACCCCTTGTTTTTCAGTTTCAAAATCAAGAACTTCTTGTTTTTATCACTTCCCTCAAATTTGCCAAATATAAATTCGGTTGCATTTAATCTAGAGGTGCGTTGAAATGTAGTGTTGCTGCTACGGTAATACTATGCAGCAACGTCACCATCAATAGATCCAAATTAGCCGCCGTCGTTGGATCTGGGTGCGTTGAAATGCAGTGTTGCTGCTATGAAACGAATTGTAAAGTCTAAAGATGCAAAGATGTATATGAAGGGTAATCTCATTTACTTTCGAGTTTCTATGTTTAGATATGTTTTTTTTTTAAAGTGGTTGATATGATCATTTTTGGTTTTTTTTTTCGATCTATAATTCACGATTTAATCCTTAGAGCAACTCCAATGGTTGTAGCTAGGGACTTGCTTGCAATTTATAAAATTTTCTAGCTATTAGCTTAACCATTGGAGCTAAAAAATTAAATTAGCTTGGTCAAGCAAATTAGCTTAGCTAAGCTAATTTGCTTAAGAAATAAACTTGCCAAAAAGATAGGTTGATGCATTAATAAAATAAAATGTAAAAAGCTAATTAACAAATTGAGGCACTATTAAATCACAAGCTACTAGCTAACCATTAGAGCACAAATTAGCTACAAAAGAGATTAGCTTATAATCTTATGTGGCATAACAAGCTAATTTGTTAATTAGCTTACCATTGGAGTTGCTCTTATTCAAAAGTTAGACTTTCGGTATGCTTCTCTATTTTTTGTAAATTTTTGGGTGTTTGGTTTTAATGTCATAAGTTTTTATTTTCATCTTCTATCAATTGATTTTCAAGTTTTACAATTAATGACTTTCATTATTTTTATCAATTGATTTTCATGTCATAATTCTGATTTTGCATCTCTTATAAATAGATTTTCATGCAATAATTTCTGGTTTTACCTTTTATCAATTGATTTATAGGTTACAATTTGGATTAATTACTGATTTTTCATCTTTTGATTTGCGGGTTTTTGGTGTAGGTTATCTACATACTTTTGTGCTCTATTAATTAAAGGCGGTTGATGCTGGTGAAGGCGCTGCTGGTGGTGTGGTTAGTGGAAACGCTACGATTGGATGCTTGTGGACTTTGCGCTGGTTTCAACTTTTTTTTTTTGAAATAAAATTGATTCATAAATAAGTCATACGACATCTACAAAGAGATTTAGATCTAACAAATACATAATAATTGAATCAAATAAAAACATTTCGTAAGCAAAGCTGCGATCGTTGTCGCAAATCGTACATTCTTCATACCCTCTTTCATATTGCTGTGATTTACAGCCTTCTTCGGCGAAGGGGTCTATCGATATGTTGTAGCCGTGCAGAAAATTTCCGTCTGACTCGTTCGATTGTTGTCGAAATATTAATCTCTTCTTCAATCCCGCACAAAATTTTACCCATGAAACAACTCTATAGTAATCCATGAAATAAAAAAAAAAACAAATCCTCCCTTAAAAGAGAGAAGAAAAACCCGGTCTTTTGAAGGATCCAAATCCTCCTAAAGAGGAAGAAAAACCCTGTCTTTCGAGGGAGAAATATTCCTCCTAGAAGAGAAAGAATTATAATAAACCTAAAGCAAGAGAAAAAGCACAAAAGAAACAACGATTGGGGCTTTCCACCGGTAAATCCGATAGAAGCCCCTTCAAAATCAACAATGGAGGCTAGGGTTTTAGAGAGAGAAGAGAGGAAAGAGAGGCTTGCGGTGGTTTCAACTTGTAATGTACTACGTTGTAATGTACTGCGTACTACGTATTTTTATTTTGTTTTGTTAGAAATTTAGTCATCAACATTGAATTCTTGTATTTTTATTTTTTTATAAATAAAATGTTATTGTTAAGATGTTTTATTTATAACGTTAGATTATTATTATTGTTATGGTTATAATAATAATAATAATAATAATAATAATAATAATAATAATAATAATAATAATAATAATAATAATAATAATAATAATAATAATAATAATAATAATAAAAATAAAATTTTTTCTACTGAGTAATAAAAAAGCAGGGAAAAGAGATCGCCTTTATGTGATAGGCGCTCTTTTTTTTATAGTTATAGAGCACCTATCCTAAGATGGCTGCTCTCTTTTCCTTGTTTTTTATTTACTTTGTACCTTGAATACAAAGTGGCTATCTCAGATAGGCGATCTGTATTATGTTAGATATAGAACGCCTTGAAGAGGCGTTCTGTAGACTTTATAAAGCACCCCACCAGAAGAACGCATGTGAGGCGTTCTATATTGCTTGTTTTAGGCGTTCTGTATTCCCATTTTTGTAGTAGTGATAAGTGATAATGGATCTCATTTTGTGCATAGTGCCTTCCGCAAGATGTTGAGGGAACATGGATTTAATCAACGTTTTAGACACCCTTATCACCCTCAAACTAGTGGACAAGTTGAGGTGTATAATCGTCAAATTAAGTTGATCTTGAGAAGACGGTTGCAAGATAAAGGAAAGATTGGTCGGATAAGCTTGATGATGCCTTATGGGCATATAGAACGGCCTTTAAAACTCCTATTGGCACCATTCCTTACCGCTTGGTTTATGGGAAGACTTGTCACCTTCCAGTTGAGCTTGAACAACGTACTCATTGGGCTATTAAGAAGATCAATTTTGATTTGTCAAGTGCGGGTGAGCAACATTGGCTTGATCTCCATGAGTTAGAAGAACTTCGTTTGGATGCATATGATTAAACTAGTATGTACATATCTAGTTCCAAAGAGGTGCATGACAAGCTTTTTGAGAAGAAGGAGTTCAATGTTGGTGATAAAGTGCTTCTTTACAACTTAAGGATGAAGTTATTTCCCGGAAAATTAATGTCTCGTTGGAGTGGTCCTTTTGTAGTTCAAGAGGTTTTCTCCAATGGTGCTATTGAAATTTCTGCTTTGGACTCCTCAAAATCTTTCAAAGTCAATGGCCATAAATTAACTCAAGCGTTATTATGATGGTTTTTTTTGTCTGCGTCATTCATGTCATGACCCTCTATGATCCACCTTGAAGGGTGGAGAAAGTCAAGCTAATGATGTTAAACAAGCGCTTTTCGGGAGGCAGCCCGAATTTCTAACTTTCTTTTCTTTGTTCTTTGATTTTATTTTTCTTCTTTAATGCTTATAATCTAATTGATTTCTTTCTTGTTTGTGATTTAGGGCAACTTTGATTGGATGGAAGTAAAGTTATCAACAATTTTGGTACCAATTTTGAGGATGGAATGTTCAAATTGAATATTTGGAAGCATGAGTAAGAATTGAAGCTTGGTGGGTTCAATATGTTGGGTTCATGAAAAAGTGATGTCGAACCCACCTTCAAGGGGTTTAGAATTTGCCTAGTCTTATGTTCATCATGGGCATGTGGTTAGTGCCCGCCGTTGAGCGCACATGAAGATTTTTAGAGGAGTTAAGACCCGGGGGGGGGGGGGGGGGCGCGGGTGCGCGCGTGTCTGGCACGGGCGTACATCACCCTGGCGCGAGCGGGCAAGGTGGTTGCGCGGGTGGGCACCCCCGACCTGCTGCACCCCTCTTTAAGCGCACGAGCTTCTTTTCTCTCTCTTCCTCCACATCTTAATTTCATTCCTATTGTTGTGTTCTAGCATCATCATCATCTTTGCTGCTATTTTATCATTATATTATCGTCATTTTTCACATCATTTAGTTGATTTTTACTCTAAAATTTGAAATTTTACACTTTCTTTGTGATTTTCTCTCTCTAAAAGTTGGGATTTTTGGGTATTATTTGTTTTGGGTTTTGAACTTGCATACTTGGATTGATAGCTTGTGATTGTGCTCTTAGTTCTATTTCTTTTAAATTTCTCACTAGTTCAAGGTATGATTTCTATGTTTCTTTTGATTTTCATGATAAATTTCCTACCTTGGTTCTTCATGAGAAATTTTAATTGTTTTGGTACTTGCTTTAATGGTGTCTCCATGTTGCTTACTTCATGACCACAATTTTTGTGTTGATGATGATTATTGATGTTTATTTAAACTTATGATGCATTGATTTTGCATGAACATCTACTATTTTGGTACCACCACGGCTGGTCATGTTGTTTAGTCATGCTGTTTTAGTAACTATGATGTTCACATTGATTTGTCATAGATGATTGTTTGGAATGATGTTCATATTGATTTGTCATATTGTGGTTCAAGAATTCCAGCTAGGATTGTTGATTTAGTGCTTTCGTACACTTGTGGTGTGATAACTTGCCTATTCCATGTCATTGTTGGCCTTGAATTTATTTACTCTTACTTTGCACCATCTTTGAACATCATCCCTTTCATGATTTTGAACCTAGTTCTTGTTTGCTTGATGGCACCATTTCGCCGGGCCAGGAGGGCACGGAGCTCTTCTTCTAGGGAGGTAGTGCCACCTCCCTCCAATGTCAACGAGACTTATGGTATCGAGTTTACCAAACTAGAGCATTGGGATAATTTCATTCGTCTTTCATCTAGGAAACTCCTTTCGACAAGGTTTTATGATGCCACAACGACGACATTACTAGGGATCGATGAAGATGTACGGAATTTAGCTTGAAATTTGGGTTTGGAGGACTTCATAGGACTTAATGCACCGACCTATGCCCGCATCACTTTTAAATTTTTTTCATCTCTTGAAGTTCACGAGGAGATCCTGGATGGTGTTTTTACCCAAATCCTAACTTTTCAAGTGTTTAACAATGACCATTCGGTTCCTCTCTCCTACTTTAATGAAGTTTTCAAGTTTCCTTTACCAATGGAAGATGTTCTCTACATCTACCTGGCTTTGAGGTTTTGCAACGGGATCATAAATATAGATAGGGTAGTTGGTGGAGGCACATATCGATTGAAGATAGCTATCGTCCTCAATATTCCAAGGTGGCTTCCATCATCCACCCGGCCTTGAGGTACTTTAATCGACTCCTCACCCATGCGTTCTTCTCTAAAGAATCTCTTGGAGCCATTTCTAAGGAGGAGTTAAGTTGGCTTTGGTTGGCGGATCATCCTCATGGAGATGTCGAGGTCATTAATTTTGGGGCACATTTACTTGATCGCTTTATTGATATTTGTGAGGGTGTTTTCCTCTTCGGGAGCATTCAATTGGGAGGTTTGATCACTATTTTGGTTCTTTATCTCAACAAGAAGTATGGGAAGATGGTTGAGTCCCTTGCGCCTATTCGTGATCGACGAGAGAGGACTCCATCCCAACTACTCAATGTCTATGCTTTAATCAATAAAATGTTTTTGGAGCGTACTTCTCAAGAGGATATGTTCATTTGGAAAGTGTCAAGGACTACCGATAGGTGTCCCATTCATCATCCGGAAGCCATCGCTCGGTGTTTGGACACCGATCTTCCTTGGCGCCTCAACAAGTGGCCAATTGACCTATCTCTCAAGAAGCCTCCTTTGCAAAATCTTCGCCCTAATCTGCATGCCCCCGATCATACTCTTGCTCTCTCTACCCCCGAGGTCTCGAGGAGGTACTCTTATTCCCTTGTCCTCTTCTTCTTCTTCTTCTACTTCTTCACAAGATTTGTCTAGTTTACATGCTAAACTTGATTCTATTACTCATGCTTTGTCTACTTCTTCCTTTGGACATGACTTTGTAATGGGTTATGATTATCATGCTAGGAAAATCTATGACCTTCATGTGAGTGGGGGGAGATAGAACCTTATTTGAATTACCCCTACCTCCCGGTGCACAAGGGCCCGTACCCCATTGGACCCTTTTCGACCGACACCGTGGACCCTCCTTGTGCTACCCATATTGGGAAAGGCCTCATGTGGCCCCTGGTGCTAGTAGTGGGACCTCCTCAGCCTCCTATGATTACAAGAGGCCCGATGGATGTGACTTCACCTATGACCTGGCCAACCCTAACCCTTTCCCTAACCCCGAGACTAATGGTAGGTGGGGGCTTTTTGGTCCTCCTATTTTAGATGATTGGTCCCATTTCTTTGCCTTAGACAAGGAGAAGAGAAAGAGTATATTGAGGGGTAAGGTGCCCATGGTAGTGGATGATGTTGTTAGTCATGTCTACTTAGAGGTTGGTGAGGGAGTAACCATTCTACCCCTTACCATAGTGTCGAGTGATACCTTTTGGCTACCCCTCTTTATTTGCTTGTTTTACATTTGTCGTGCTTATTATGGCTTGTTGCTAGGTTTTTCTTGGGGGGAGAGGGTAACTCATTTCAAGCTTGGGAAAATTTTATTGTATTTGTTTGTGCTTCATTTCCCCTTTGCTTATGAGGATCATTGTGGCTGTGTATTTGGATTTCTATTTTGAGGATGATTTTTGATGATGATGTTTGATATTGATTTTCTGATGTTGTTTCATGATGTTCTACTAATATTATTATGTTGATGATGATGTTCTGATTATGCTGTTTTCATGATGTTTCTTTGATGATGCTTTGCTGATAATGACTTGTTGTTGTTGGCTATTTTTCATGCTGTTGATTGTTTCTGTCTGATGATTGTCTTTTCTACCCTCTGCTCTATAATCATCTATTCCATGATTTTTATTCTTAGTATTTTGTTCTCCTATTGTTTTGTTTTGTTTTGAAGTTACTAACAATTTTGTTTGTATATAGTTTCCTTTTCTATTTTTGTTCTCATCCGGTTCTTCCATTCTTGCTAATGCTTACGGAGCTCCATATGGTGATACTTTTCCCCATTTCTTTTTATTGACTTAGCATGGATTGCCCGGTGAGACCTTTCTAATTTCTTCTTCTTGAAAGGTTCGAGATTGTTTGCATTTAACACCTTAGAGTGTTTGGGATCATTGACGATGTTGTCATTTGATCACTTGTTTGACGATTGGGTATTTTGTGTTATGCTTACATCTTTGTTCTTTTCTCACTTTCCCTATTCTTTCTTTATCTTTGGCTTTCCTCTTTTCTTTTCTTTCTTTTTGTTTTTGGTTTGTACAATGATTTTGAGGCTTTATTTTTACTTTGTTCTTTTACTTATGAATTGGACATAATACCAACCGACTTTTGCTTTTGAATGAACAACTTCCTATGTGGTAATGGTGTGTACAGTTTGAGAATATGCTGGGTTGATTCTAGGATGGCGTATACTAAGGTAGTTGTCTAGAACTATGGGGACCATGAAACCCGATTCTATTTGTTTGTGGCATGTTGGTAGTTGATTCCTATAGTCAATTTGACACCAATAGTGAGTTTTTTGCTACATCCATGTGAGGTCTTCACTTTTTCAAGCTTTCAACATATACTTGCATGAGCGGTATGGATCCTTGACTATTGCGGACCTTATCCAGAATCTTGACTCATAGTTCCCAAGACCGAGACCGAACCATTTAGGGAGGACAAAGGCTTCTTTTCGGGGTGGTAATTTTACTTTTTCTAGGATAGTTTTCATCATCTTTTGTTTTTGGGTTTACATTTGCTTACTTGCTAACCATTTCAGCCTTATATCTTCTTTTCAAGCCACATATTTAGAATTTTGAGCCTTTAATTTCATTTTTGTTCCCATTTTCGGTTTTGTAAAGCAAATGATCATTATTGTTGGAGATTGTGGTGAAGAGTTTGAATTTTGGTTCCTTTTGTAAGCAATCTTGTGTTATGTGTATTTTGTGAATAATGGCAACTGAATAAATGAAAGAGCCGTCCAAAGTTAAAGAAGGCAAAGACATTACAACTGCAAAGTTGAAATAGTCGTCTAAAGTTAGAAGAGGCTAGGACAAGTGTTATGCATTTGAAAAATACAAAAGTGAAAAATGAAAGATGCAAAAAATATTTTGATGTAAGTTACTTCTCCCTATTTAGAGCATTGAGGACAATGCTCCATTTAAGCTTTGGAGGAAGTGTTCTTACGCTTTTTGTACATTTATTTGTGATTTTGGCTTTGAATAAGCTTGGGGGTGTTGGTGTTTTTGTTTGGTGATTACTTGGTTTTGGTGTTAAGATTTGGCCAATCTTTACTTCACAATTTAGGTATACCACCAAATTTTAAATTTAGCCTACCTTCATCCTTTTCGCCCTTACATTATATTACAACCTAAGAAAGTCCTTTTGACGTAGAGGTTGAGTCACATATCGGGGGAGAAAAATATGAGTCATAGCCTATAGAGAGGGGATGCACAGTGAAGACGTCGAGTAGCCTAAAATTATCTTTTTTTTCGGTTCCTTTGAGGAACTATTGAGATGCTCACTAGGGGAAGATTTGAGACTAGTAGGGAGAACACAGTAAGATTGAATGGGATGAAGGTGGATTGTGATTACTAGTTCTCTACGCTTAGCATATTCTATGTTTCAATCAACCTCGGATATCTTGGAACGTGCATACCCTTATTTGCTTAAGAAAGTTGTTTATTCCTCCGTTATTTTTTACTTAACCTACTTTGACTTTTACATTATTTATCACCCCTTCTTTGAACGTATAATGTGTACGGAAAAACATATTCATGTGTGATATTATTAAATTCGTCTCAATAAGTACTATCACAATATATATCTTTTATAATTTTTACTTATGGAGAAATAAAATTATCGATCGTTCAAGTTTTGCATCGGCAAGCGTGATAAAAAAATAGGTCAAGTAAAAAAGAACAGAGGAATATACAAATTTATGAACTTACATGGAGCATTTGATTATTAAAAGAATAAAAAAAAAACTTATAAGGAGAGAGAAAAAATGACTCTAAGAACTATAAGTAGAAGAAATTTCTTTAACCGTAAAAAAATTACACTAGGGGGTCGCCTAGATTGGGGGGAATGGGGAGAAAAAAATTATAAGAGCAAAATTCTAGAAATAAAAATGGGTTTGGAATTGGGGAAATATATAAGGAGGGTAAATAATTTCCCTCAAAGTGGCGCTAAACCTAGCCCCCCCCCTCCACTAGTGTAACGTTTTCCTCCCTAAAAAATTTCCCATCCTAGTTCTCTCACTTGCTTCCTTCCCATCTCCCTCCTTTGATCCTTTCTCTTATTCATCCTTTTCACCTCCAATTTTGCACATAGCTTCTTCTACTCTCTTCTCTGTTTTAATTTCTCCCCTCTACTTCTACTTGTTGCTTATTTTAAATTTCTACTTCCATAATTATTATAGCAGTATTGTTGCCAAACTATGGAAAATAAAATATTATCCCCTTAGTAATCTTTACCCCATTAAATATTATTTTCTTAATCTTTTCATGGAATCAAGGCATACCCTAGGGGGTGGGTAATGTATTAGTGATAAATGTTGTTTATGTCACTAATTTTAAGGAGTTTCTAGTTGTTTTTAATAGTTTTTATATCTTTTTACTTGGTTTAAATAACGCTTAACTACATTTGTCCTGTTTGCGAGTGAAATGTCATTATTGCTCAATTTTAGTTTTTCTTGCATATTTTGGTTGCTTCTTGCATTAGATTAAACTTTATTGGCTTATTCCTATGTTTAGGAACACTTATATAAGTTCATTGCTCAAGATTGAAGAAATATTGAACATAATTGAACAAGTAATGACGAAATGTAAACTTGATTTGCAAAGATCGAACTTCAAACGCCTATATTTTTTGATCCACAAAACATTTCTAAGTGATTCCAATTGGAGATGAAAGCTTATCTCACGAGCTTTTCAAAGGGTAGATCATATACTTAATTTTGATGTAAAATGAGGGAGTTATGTTTTTTTGAAGTTGAGAAGTTTTGTCCAGTGCGATAGGAGTGGGCGCGCAGTCTAAGAGGAGCACGCGCTCCAAACTTTCTAGAACGATTCCGCCTCTCACTGCTGCAGATAAGAGCGCCCGTGCACTGATTTTGGAGTGCCCACTCTTATACGTGCTGCTCGACTTTTTGCGGAGCTTCCTAGGAAATTTAGTAAAGGGTATAAATAGACTTTTTGCTCATTTTAGTGAGAGAAAATCATTTTTTAGTAGTTTTTAGGTTAGTTCTAGAGAGAGAAACTCTCAAATTTTGGAGAGAGAAAGTATGAAACACAATGGTCTTCATGGATTTTTTATAATCAAAGGAGGAATTTGATGATTTGAAGATCTCCATCTTATATCAGTGAGCTTTCTTACTCTCTTTTCTCTTTATGCTTTCTTTAATTGCTTTGTTAATCATGCTTCAGTAGATTTCCTTCTACTAGGTGTTGAGTAAAGCTTTGTAATGGTTAATTGAGTTATTTGAGATAATTTGATGATAATCGTGTGATTAAATTGAGATTATTGACAACAGGTTGTAAAAAACAATTTTTAATTTTTTATTTGGTGGTAAAATAAAACTTTTAAAATACATGGTGGTAAAAAACAATTTCATGAACTTTTTTTGTGGTAAAAGTCAAAGTTTCGTAAAAATTAAGGATTATTTAAAGTAAACTTGTCAAAGTTGAGATTATATCAGTGAATTTTTCCTTAGTGAAAAAGTAGAAATAATAATGAAATTTAGATTTCTATAATGAAGCCTTATTCAACTTTGGATATTAAAATTTAAAAATATATATGTTGTTACTTTTAAAAAAAAAAATTAATGGGATGTTGTGGGTAATTTACTTATACTAGAGTGTACCCGTGCAAAATGCACGGGATATATAAGAAAAAATATATTTAACATACGGAAAGTTGATTTTGATGAGGTAACTTAGAATTGACCTGCAATGGTCGGTTTTAGACTGATCAGCTCTATTGAAGAACCCTGTTTTGCTCTACTCTACTCTGCTATATAGAGTATTAATAATCTGCTGATACTTGTTCTGTCCTGCTGAGACCTACTCTGGTGTGCTGAAATATGATATTCTCTGTAATCCCCCATATTTTCAATTTAATAATAATGTATTTATTTAGTATTTATTTTACAAATATTTCTATATTTTTTTTTTATTTTATAAGTATGAATTTTATTTGAGGCAAAGTATTAAGATTTTAATTATTTTAAATTCTAAGCCTTCTTAACTTACTAGCCCAAACACTTAGTTCCTCTTATTCAAGCCCAAATTGCAAGTTCCTACTCCTAATTCTACTTGGGTTAGGAATTTAGGCTCAACTTTTATAAAAACAAAAAAAAACCCACCTTAATTCCCTTACTCCTCTATTCTTCTTTCACGTAAGATAAAAAAAAAAAACCTTCACTTTCTTCTTCCTCCCTCTTCACGTTTCCAGCAGAGAAAATAAATAAATAAATAAAAAAAAATTTCTCTCGTAGCTGCTGCCGCCCAGCCCTGCTGCCACCGCCGGCCACCACCCCCTTGCAGCCCCGTTCGCCTTTTTCTCCTTCCTCTTATTTCTCTTCCTTTATTTCTTGTTATTTTGATTTAAAGATTCAATTTTTATTTGATTTCAATTGTAAAATTATTGTTATTAGGCTTTACTAGTATGTATAAATTACAAAAGATTATAAATTTATGGGTTTTAACATGCTTAAATTATTATATTAATTTTCAGATTTTGGTATGTATGAATTTAGGGTTTAATTTAAAGTGTTGATTTTTCATGTTTTAAGGCTTAATAACGTACTAAACAAGTTACTTAATTATTCTATGTTCAAAGTATGTCAAAGTATGATTATTTTGGTTGTATATTAATTTTCAGATTTATTAAAGTTTCAATTTTTATGAACAAGTGTTAATTTCATGTTTTTATGCTTCTAAACCTATAAAATAATTATTGTGAGTATTTTGTGATTGAAAAAGCTTTGAACTTTATATTCTAACTTTAAAAATAATTTTCAGATTTCATACCTTTTATTTTGAAGCCTCTAATTGCATTGAATTGATATATTCTTGGGTTTTTAACACACTAACTTGCTATATTGAATATTTCAAGTAATTATGCTTATGGGGTTATTTTATATACTTAAAACAAATTTTCAGATTTATTTACCCACTTCAAAGTTGCTGTAATTTGATATAAAATACTATATTTTCATAAATCTAACACATAAACTTGTAGTTGGGATGTTGTACTACTAATTTTGACTAATGGGAGCAATTTAAAGGCTTTATTTTAATGGTTTGAGAGGTTATAAAATGCTTTAGTATTGCTGTAATTTTAATTGCTTTGGTATTGATTTATTTCTAATTGTTTGGTTTACGAGAGGACTTTGTAGAAAGTGACTTCTAGTTTCTAAAGTGGCCAACCGAATTGTTTAATCAAGGTACGTACAAGTTACAAAACCTTGCTTTTAGGTGCATGTTTAAGGATGGATCGAGAACTTAGTATCATATCTAGGGATGACTGGATTAAATTGTTTGGTTATACATTGTGAATTTCATTTGATGTGCACAATTCCTTATTGTAATTATTGGTTATGCTCTAATTATGCAAGGTGCGCTTAGAGGCAAAGGTATGTGATTATGAAATGATTTATTTATTACTCATTCATGATTAATGAAATAGGATGAGTAAAGGAAAGATTCAAGTCTTTAAAGACAAGGTTAAGAGTTTGGGGTGTCTTATGCACTCAAGGTGTTTATACATCGAGGTAGTAAAGGAATGAATAATAAATGTTGTTTTGTCACTAATAAATCAAGAATTGAAATCTGAAACTTGCCTTGCTTGATTTAATTGTGTTTGGAATGTTTGTATTGTTATGCATATGAGTCATCACCAAGTTTAAACCTGTAAATCACGTAAAGTGCAAGATGGATGAGCAATAAAACTCTGGATTGGTGCACATCTGGAGTAATGACAATCAGGGGTTGGGGTACATGGGGTATTAGTCGTGTACTTTTCTCGAGGCCGTCTGATCTACGAGTCTCTTATTTCAAATATTTTTCTTAAAACTAGGAGTTAGGTGAGATCTCATACTAACTACGGTCACGGAGTCGCGCCCGTGGTCGTTGGATGTTTATTGATGTTTCCGAAAGGAGGCATGAGGTTTTTCTTTTTGATGTTCCAAATGGAACATGGGTTGGACAACCTTGTCTATAGCTAAATCCAATGAATAAATTGAAATGAGTTAGCTACTTTTAACTAGTGAAGTCTTAATAATTTTGATAGTTGAGTCATGTGTGGAGTTTATTATTTAATGATGCATATGTGTGATTATTAGTAGCATATTAGGTATTTTTTAATTATTTCGCAGCTTGTATGTACTCAGCTTTGCAGATTGCGTGCTTTTGTGTGTGTCCTCTTTGGTCATGGCCTTCCCCTTTCAATGACCCTGTGACGATCCAATTTTTACACTTGTAATATTGGGGAGCAGAATAACCGCAAGTTCTTACACATGCAGCATTCATTTCCTTTCCTTTGCAAGTTTGAATTTAATTTAATTCGATTTTATTTGACACTAATTCTTTTGGGTTTGAATTTATTTGAACACTGAATTTAATCACTTACTAATTCTATTGGGTTTTGAATAAGTGCCTTAATGGTTCCAACTTGTAATACTTATTTTGATTTAATTCCTCTGTTTTGAGGTTTATTTATAACTGTTTTGGTTTTCCGCTGCTAATTTCTGAGATAGCCTTAACGTTTGAACACGTGGCGGTAGCACACCAGTAATTCTCTTGAATTTGTTCAGGTTATATACAGGTTTTTAAGAGAGAATTATTGGGGTGTTACAAAGTGGTATCTAGGAGCTTTGGTTTGATTTAATTACCACTAAAGCCAATTAGCTTAGTATGTCTTAGGCGCCTAATTAACATTGAGGATTTAAGTTCAAAGGCTAAAGTGATTTTTCGAAACTTAGTATGTTTGAAACGTTTTATCTAAAATAATTTTGAAGTTCATTTTGTCTACTTGGTGAGCTTTGGGTAGACTTAAGAAGGGAATGCATGCATATTTCATACATATCTTTGCATTTAATTGTTACATGAAGTGTTATTTTTCTTATTTATTTAACATGTTTTAATTAATGTCTTAATTGATGTGTTTTATGATGTGCTTGTGTTATGCTTTTGTATGTTCGTTGCATTGGGATGACGTAGAAAGGAGATGAGTGACTCAGTAAGCACGTCTGAAAGCACGAATAATGGTACTAGGATCGGAACAACCCCGTTGTTGTGTCTGAGGATGAGAATGATGCGCGAAGTGAAGAAACCTTAGAGAGGTTTGAAAAGACTATGACGCCAGCTAATCCTGATGAGGAAGATTACCAGCATATACATGAGTTTAAGACTGCAAAGAACAAAAAGCATAAGATTAAAACCTACAAAAGAATGTTTCATGACTATACTCTTATTGAATTTCCAGATGAAAATAACCTTGAATGGCTACAACCACCACTGGAAAATTCAAATGTTGGAAAGAGAGCTACTAGGAATCCTAATCCGCTTCACAAATATATAACTATTGAAGACTCAGATGATGAGAAGGATCCCAATTTTTATGTTAATAATTATGATGAGAAGAAAGATAAAAACAGCAATGTGATACCTTGAGATTTATTTTTGTTAGGGTAGAGTTAGCATGAATAAGGCAATTTGCCATTAATAATGGTTATTAAAACTTCATTATAGTATGCTTTAGATGATTGATTTAAATAAGTAGCTAGAGCTACAGAGTTATTATTCTTTGGGATTCATACTTTCATTTAAGTTATAATAAAGTTATTATTTTATTTTAGAAGTTTCATTTTACTAATATTTGTGAGCCAAAGAAAGTTAAAGTTTGTGAAATGCAAGATTTTAAGATATTTCCTTTGGTTATGATTAAGTTAGTAAGAGTGACGTGGGATGGGGATTATTTTCTTAACTTTATTTTATTTTGCGTGTGAATTGTGTTTATATTTGTATGATTCTACTTGGAACAAAGGGGTGCAAAGCAAGGTTCCCTTTTGAACCAATATATGTGATATGTATTATGGTGATTCTGTGAATATATGCGAATGGTATTTGAACTATAGTATGATGTCCATATATTTTCAGGTGTAGAACTACCATGGCCAATAACGCCGCCCTTACCGAGGCCATCCGAATGTTGGCCGAAAATCTGAACCAAAACCGAGGAGATCAGCTCGACCCCCAGGCAGAGATGTTCAAGAAGCTAGCACAAGTAAGGCCCCCAGTGTTCAAGGGAGGTGCTGACCCCACCTTCTTAGAGAACTGGATACGCGAGTTTGACAAATTGTTCGTGGCACTGAATGAAGGAATTGTGTCTTCGATAAGTGCAATTACTAGATATATCAAGGATCACTATTATGGAGATAATAAGTTCATTCTATTGGGGCGTCATCCTCTGTTGGTAGACTATGAGAGATGATCTTTGGGCTAGTCAAATAGCCCAAAGCCCTTTAGAATGGATCCTATATTGGTCACACACAAGGGTAATGGGTTAAGCAAGTTAGAGGCCCATTAATGGGCCTCATGAGCAATTAATTAGTCATAAGTATAATTGGGCTAAGTGTAGTTTGAGTGGGATTAGGAATTGGGCTTGGATTTGGACTATTATTTAGAGATATGATCTATAAATAATAGTCAAGCCTAGGGTTGATGATTAAGTCACAATTAACATACAGTGAATTGTGAATCTAATCAACCAACATCCAAAAAGGCCCTCACCCTCTCTCTCTCACACGCACGCCCCTCACTCTCCCCTCTCACCCACGGCCGGCCACCCCTAGTGGCCCACGTGGTTTTGCGCGGTGGTTCTTGGCTAGTTGATCGTTCGTTCATCTCCGTAGAAGGTCGATAGAAGGGTTCTTTCGTGACTAACTAGCATTAGTGGAGGTCTTAATCTGTGCCCGTGGACCAAGTAGAGGAATCACGTTTGAGGTTCTTTATCTCCTCATTGTTCTTGCTCGATCACCGTGGAATCACGCTTCAAAGGTATAATTCTTACTTCTTTATGTGTTATGCATGAAATCCTTGTTTTGGTGCTATGTGAATATGATTCATGTTATTTCCGCATTTAGTACCTATAATCTCCTACAGTGGTATCAGTTAGCCTCTTGCATTTACATATATTGAGTAATAATTCTTTGATAATCCACAATTTTAATTCAATTAGGAGGGAGAATATTTAATTATGGGTCAATTGTTATTTTAAATGTGATTTAACAATATAGAATCATTAAAGGTGTTTAATTTTCTCCATATTAGCCATATTTTGATCCGAATTTTGCCCCAAAATAATCGAAAAATTCGAACCCCTAAACCCTAATTTCGAAAATTTCGAAATTTTAAACCCTAATTTGTGAAATTTTGTGTTTAATTTATTTCGATGGTAATATGTTTAAGGAATTTAATCTATTTGATTACATGTTAAAATTATGAATTTTTCATGATCAAATTATTTAATTTAAGTGTTAAATTAAATTGGGGATTAATTTCATCAAGAACCCTAATTTCAAAATTGAATATGATTTAGTTTTGGAATTAATTGGACCACATAAAGTTTAATTTATTTTTACAAAATCTGTTTTGTTTTAATTAATTAAAATAATAAAAAAAATAAAAGGAAAAAGGTGAAATTACAGCAGCAACCACCGCGGCTGGGTGGCGCTGCCACGGCGGTGCTGCTGCTGGTGGTCCAGGAGGGAGGAGTGGGGCTGGGATCAGGCAGCAAAAGGGGCAGCGCAGCAGTGCACCACCCCGTTGCGTGTGCTGCTGCTGCTGCTGCTGTTCCTGCATCACTGCAGGGGCAGCGCACACCGCAAGGTGTGCGGCCACCGTGGCTGGCTTCGGCTGGCCACACCACGGTGGCTGACGCAACTTTTTCAAAATTTTTTATTTTTATTTTTATTTTATTTTATTTTAAATAAAATCAGATTTCAATTTTTTAAAAAAGGATAAGTTTAAATTTTGAAAAGATAATTAACAAAATTAAAGTTGTTATTTTTGTTAAGTTTGGATAATTATGGAGTAAAAGATTCTATTTGGATAATGATTGATTAAATAATGTTATTATCCCATGATTATTTATGGATAATAATAATTGATTTAAAATATGTGATTGGTTAGTAATTAGGATAGAATTTCCTAAATTAATTAGGATAATCATGGAAAATAAATATGATTTATCTTCCATAATTCAAATAAGATTTGATTCTATCTCATACCTAAATTAAAATATATGATATTTTATGGTTGGTCATGAATAATATATGATATTATCTAATTACAGTAATTAATTAATTAAAATATGAGATATTTATAGCCATGTTTCCTTTATTATGATCATTTGATATTATAGTTTAGGAAAGCATGATGAGTGATTTATTATATGGCACTTTATAATATATGATATTGTTTATTGCTATATATATAGACTAGTATTGCCCATAGATTCTAAATACGATCTGCGCATCGTGAAGTATTTTTGTAATCTAAATACGGTCTGCGTACCGTTAAGTATTTTTGTAATTTATTTTATTTTATTTAAGTAGTAGATAGAGTAGAATAAAATTACAGGTTGCAGTTGATCCAAAAGCCAATGAAGTGAAGGCCCAATGGAGCAAGATGGATGATATCCATGAAGGTTCAAGTGGGAGCATTTTGCTTTATTAGTTTTCTAAGGATTAAGGGGCCATACTATGTCATGTTTTATTGCATTAGTAGATTATGCATGTTTAGGTTTATTTATGTTGCTTGATGATGCGCTAGAGTTCACTATATAATCATAACATAATAAATCTAGATCCCAGTAATATTGATACAGCTTTTCCAATTAAAAACCCGACGAAAACCTTGATCGTTTGTGATGGGTCGGCCTCAACAGAGCGTCATAATATATCTTGGGGAAGTGGGGGTAGATCACGTTCTACACTTTTAATTGGTTATATTCAACAAGGTTACCTAAAGATCAGTTTAGAACCTTGAAGCTAAGGGTAATAATTAAACATGTGATGGTTAATTATTCAACCAAGAATTACAAGAGTTGTAATCATTAAAGAGTTTACTCACCTTGAAAATGTAATGGTTGATGGCAGGGCCTCAGTCCGGTTAATTATTGCACAAATAAAGGATCTTGGAATCATTTTATTCAATAGGGATCATTTAAAATTGAATAAAGTGCTTTAAAGTTACCAATAATTACTAATATTGTTTGTGGTACTTTAAATTTGTTAAACATAATTATTGAATTTTGCCTCGTTTTGTTTTTGTTTGTAGATGAATAACTTATATGACAACACAAATTTACCATTGAAACTCAATTTAAGGCTAAATCTCAGAAACTACAGGCAATGGGAGGGCGAATTGAGAAATGCTCTCACAAGCAACAAGCTTGAAGCTCGTCTGTATGCACCCATTGAGAACAAGTGTGCTCTTGGTCAGGACCCTGAAATGCATGCAAAATTAGTTTTGGATGCACAAAAGGTCAAGTACCTAATACTGGAATCTATTCCAAACTGTTGGTATAATAGGTTCAGACGGTATGAGGTGACCAACTTGTATCAATGTCTTCGTGCAATCTGTAGAGGTGGCATGGGGGCATTGGGTAGTGGAGGTGTCAACGATCCAAATGTAAGAGAGATTGGTAACTCGATCCCTCAGATTTACTATTCCTGGGCTGACAGTTTAAGGTATGAGACTTACAGGATTCATGGTAAGATAATGGCAAAGAAACTCTTACCTGGTCAGTCAGTGAGGAACCATGTCAATGAATTGGTTGATATGATCAATCAAATGGATATCCTTGGGAAACCGATCGATGATGATTCCGCGCGTGACATTATCTTGTTCTCGCTCCATGCTGGTTTTGACATTGTAAGACTTTCTCATAATGATGAGGGGTCATCAGCAAATTTGATCAACATCTTAACCATGCTGAGGAGTACCTGATAAGGAGAGATTGCCAGTGCTTCTTTTGTGGTGGATGGCAAGCCCATACACCAGGGTGTCCCCATTACACACCAGTGAAAACAGAAGTTAAGGAGTTACTTGATGTTTTTGTTGTAGAGATTAATCTTACTTCATCTTCCACTTGGGTATTCGATACCGGTTGTGGTGCTCATATCGTCAATGACGTGCAGGGCTTGAAAGGAAGTAGGAAGCTAGATCCAGGAGAAGTAACACTTCGAGTAGGAAATGGAGCAAAAGTTGTTGCACTTGCTATTGGGAGTTATCATTTAAGACTTCCTTCTGGACTTATTTTAGTACTTAATAGCTGTTATTTCGTACCTAGCATTACTAAAAACATTATTTCAGTTCCAGTTTTAGATACTGAAGGTTTTTCATTTGAAATAAGAGATAAACGTTGTTTTATTTCGAAAGAAAGTATGTTATATGCTAATGCTTAGTTAATTAATGGCTTGTATGTTTTAGAATATGCAACTCATGTCTACAACATAGATCATAAAAAGCAGAAAACAGATGGTTCAAACCCAACTTACCTATGGCATTGTAGGCTTGGACATATTAACCTAAAGCGCGTCCAGAAATTACATAAGGATGGACTCCTTTCTTCTTTTGATTATGAATCATTTGAAAACTGTGAGTCATGCTTGCTTGGGAAAATGACTAAGTCACCCTTTACGGGTATAGGTGAAAGAGCTAGTGACCTTTTGGGACTCATACATACAGATGAGTGTGGACCAATGAGTTCAAAAGCTAGGGGTGGGTTTAGTTACTTCATTACTTTTACTGATGATTTAAGTAGATATGGTTACATTTACTTAATGAAGAAAAAGTCGGAAGCCTTTGAAAAGTTCAAAGAATTCTAGAATGAAGTACAAAACCAGCTTGGGAAAACAATTAAGGCATTACGATCTGATCGTGGTGGCGAATATTTAACCCAAGAATTTGATGAACATCTGATTAATTGTGGAATACTTTCACAATTAACCCCTCCAGGGACACCTCAATTAAATGGAGTGTCAGAAAGGAGAAATAGGACTCTACTAGATATGGTTAGGTCCATGATGAGCTTTACTGATCTTCACATATATTTTTGGGGATATGCATTAGGAGCAGCTGCAAGAATACTAAACAGAAGCCCATCCAAAGCTGTAGAAAAGACTCCATATGAGATGTGGAATGGAAGAGCTCCAAAGTTGTCTTTTCTCAAGATTTGTTGATGTGAAGCCTATGTAAAACGTTTACAAGGCGATAAACTAAGCCCTAAATCAGACAAGTGTTTCTTTGTGGGCTATCCCAAAGAAACAAAAGGGTATTACTTCTACAATCGCCAAGATAACAAAGTGTTTGTTGCTCACGATGGTGTCTTTCTAGAGAAGGAATTTCTATCTAGAAAGCCAAGTGGGAGTAAAGTGGTTCTCGAAGAAATTCGAGACGAGCAACAAATGGATGTGGATAGCACCACGTCAGAGGCGAATGCGCATGAAACAATTAATCATGCGTCGGAGCAAGCTAATTCCACTAGCGAGACTCCTATCGTCCCACTTGAATCTAATTCATGCGAAAATGTTCAAGGAGTTGGAGAGAAAATTTCTACTGTTGCTCCTACCCCAGGTAGGTCTACCAGAATCAGAAACAAACAGTTTGTCGAGGTCTGGTTAACTGAGGATTCTGAAATCTTCTTATTGGAGAATGAGGAACCCACAACCTACAAGCAAGCTTTGGTGAGCCCCAACTCAGATAAATGGCTTGAGGCCATGAAATCCGAAATGGAGTCGATGTCTGAAAATAAAGTGTGGACCCTAGTAGACTTGCCTAATGGGGTAAAACCCATTGGTTGCAAATGGGTCTACAAGATTAAAATAGACAAGGATGGAAATGCCTACATCCATAAAGCAAGACCTGTTGCAAACGGGTACATACAGATTCATGGTATTAACTATGATGAAACTTTTTCCCCAGTAGCAATGCTTAAGTCCATTTGGATTCTTCTAGCGATTGCCGCATTTTTCGATTACGAAATTTGGCAGATGGATGTCAAAACCGCCTTCTTGAATGGGTTCTTGACGGAGGAAGTGTACATGACACAACCTGAGGGTTTTGAAGATCCAGAAAATCCTAGAAAGGTATGCAAGCTTGAGAAATCCATTTATGGATTGAAGCAGGCATCTAGGAGTTGGAATCTTCGTTTTGATGAAGCAATCAAAAGGTTTGATTTTGTCAAGAGCGAAGAGGAACCTTGTGTGTACAAGAAGTCTAGTGGGAGCAGCGTGGTTTTCTTAGTCTTGTATGTGGATGACATACTTCTCATGGGAAATGACATACCAATGCTTGAGTCAGTCAAGGAATGGTTGAAGAGTTGTTTTTCCATGAAAGACTTAGGTGAAACCGAGTACATTTTGGGAATCAAGATCCATAGAGACAGGTCTCGAAGGATGATTGGACTAAGTCAAGAGACTTATATTGATAAGGTTCTTGACAGTTTTGAGATGACAAACTCCAAGAGAGGTTTTCTCCCCATGTCCCATGGCATTACGCTCAGTAAATCTCAATGCCCGGTTATGCCAGATGAGATGAGACGTATGGCTATCATTCCTTATGCTTCTGAAATAGGATCGATTATGTATGCCATGATTTGTACAAGGCCGGATGTTGCATATGCTCTAAGCATGTGCAGCAGGTTTCAAGCAAATCCAGGTGAAGCACACTGGACAGCTGCCAAGAACATCCTTAAGTACTTGAGAAGGACGAAAGGAATGTTTCTAGTATATGGTGGCGAAGATGAGTTGGTTGTCAAAGGTTATACGGATGCGAGTTTCCAAACAGACAGGGATGACTTCAGATCTCAATCTGGATACATTTTCTGTCTGAATGGAGGAGCAGTGAGCTGGAAGAGTTCGAAGCAAAGCACTGTCGCAGACTCTACGACAGAATCAGAGTATTTGGCTGCTGTTGAAGCAGCTAAGGAAGCTGTTTGGATAAAGAAGTTCCTAACTGAGCTGGATATCATACCAAGTGCTCAAAAGGGAATCGAGGTATACTGTGACAATAATGGAGCCATTGCTCAATCGAAGGACGCTAGGTCACACTTCAAATCCAAACATGTTGAGAGGAAGTTTCACCTCATTCGAGAGATCGTTGACAGAGGAGATGTCAAGATGAGCAAAATTCACACGGATGAGAACATCGCTGATCCGCTTACTAAACCCCTTCCAATGCCTAAGCATGAGAAGCATACTAGTGCAACTGGATTGAAGCGAATGGTGTAATTAGAAGTTGTTATTTGTTTTGAGAAAATAAATTACATATGTAATACATTCATTTGCAGAATTATGTTTAATCAGAAATTATCTTTTCTCTTATTTAATTGTGGTTTCAATATTAAATAAAATGTCCAAAATAATTATGAATTGATGGGCTCACTAGGTTAATGACCTTTTGAATGAAACCCCACAGGTGAACAAAATTCATATATTATTAAGTTCCTAGTTCGGAATCATTAAAGTGGATATAAATGATTTCTTAAACTTGACTAGCATGTTAAGATTGATTGGATAGCGCAGTTTCATGGGCTATAGGAGCATAGTGATGCTCGGTCAATCACATGGATATGCATAAATGATGCATGATCGAACTATAGACCAACTTTGAAGTTCAAGTATAGAGCTTCCGGATATATTAGTGGATTCCTTTGACATGAGTGGAACATTGGTCTCATTCAATGGATGATATAACTGTGGTACATTCAAACGTCTTCCCGTAACTGGAGATTATAAAGGGTGTTTCCTAGTTATTTCAGAAGTTGAGTGGGAGCTTTGGTTGCCACAAGATTGGATAGAGTCTTCCTATTTAGGAGTGTGTCATGTTTTGGCCTCTTGAAGAGGGAGAATTCAGAAAATGCATAGCCATGCTCAAATGTGTTACATAGTAATCATTTGTTTTGTAATTCTAACTCTGATTTCAAGAAATGATTTGTAGATTAATATTGATTACATAAGATGCAATCATATTATCAAATCGACACAAAATGACTTAAGGAATTTGGATATTGCGCACTTGTCTCAAACAAGTGGGAGATTGAAGGAATTGTGTCTTCGATAAGTGCAATTACTAGATATATCAAGGATCACTATTATGGAGATAATAAGTTCATTCTATTGGGGCGTCATCCTCTGTTGCTAGACTATGAGAAATGATCTTTGGGTTAGTCAAATAGCCCAAAGTCCTTTAGAATGGATCCTATATTGGTCACACACAAGGGTAATGGGTTAAGCAAGTTAGAGGCCCATTAATGGGCCTCATGAGCAATTAATTAGTCATAAGTGACGTAGGGAAAACTAGGTCGTTGGGCTAATCTTCCCTAAGCCAAACAAAATTTATATACACTCAACAAACCTAAATACAAGTATAGAGGTAAGTCAAGGGTCGAACCCAAAGGAACGGTAATGCCTAAGTGCTTCCAATTTTATGCCTAAGCTAGGTCGAAGACAAGAGATAAAAGGTGACTCTAACAGCTACTAAAACGAAGAAACCAAACAAATATAAGAGCTAGGGATTAGGATTCACTTATAATAGCAATGAACAATGCAAATTGGAATGGAAAGTCGACTAAGTCAAGCAATGTGAGGGAAAATCAATCATGCAACCAAAAGAGCATGTCAAGCTATTCTCCTAGAGGTCTAACTAGCGTCAACTACGATAAACTCTAGCTAGGAAACATCACAAGGCACCTCAATCGTGTAAATGCAAGCCACAAATCAATGGTCCGTATCAATGTGAACTTACAATGCAATCTAGTGCAATAATCAAAGTTAGCTACTCTCTAATTAATCACACACATGCACATGATCAATCAACCAAGTTGAATCACATCATCAACTCCATCAATTATCCCCAATTTACATCAATTCATTACATCAAAGCTTCACCAAATCCCTAACCAAACAACTACTCAAACATTATCATCAATTCTACCAATACAAACATGAATATCCAAAATCAATCATCAAATCATCAAATTCTAATCAAAATCAACAATCCAAACAATGAATATTAAACAAAGCAATAAATGAGATAGAGTTTAGAAATGCTCTTTGATATTAGAGTAGATCTCCAATACAATTGTCACCATTGGATCTTCAATCTCTCAATCACCATTGAAATTCTTCACTTTCTCTCTCTAAAATCTACTCCTAAAACTAACCCCTAAATCTAGAGAGAGAAGTTCTCAACTAAGCTAAGAATATGATCTAATTATCTACTTGTTTCTCTCTCTACCCAAAAATGGGTATTTATAAATACAAGGAGTAAAAGAAAATAAAAGAGAAAAGAAAATAAAAGAAAAGGAAAAGAAAATAAAATAAATAACAAAACAAAAAGAAAGTAAAAGGAAAATAGAAAATAAAATGGGAATAAAATAAAGCAAAAATCCCCAAAAATAGAAGTCAGGGGCTACGAAATGCTGCTCTAAGACTCATGGGAAATCATCCCCTGCTTCGCATCTTCAAACCCACGTACGTGCGACCGCAAAGAAGGTAAGTGCGGTCGCACCTGTTGAGGTGTGGAAGCTTGCTGCTGCGGTGGTTCAAACGGCTGGAGCAAGGGAGAAGGTGGCTGGATTGGAGGCGCAAATGGAGGTAGCAGGTGGCGCAAATGGAGGCCTGACTTGATGTTGCTGCAATTGTTGTTGCGTGAGGTAGAAGGTGGAATTGGTGGCTGTTGGTTGATGTTTGCGTGGTGGAAATGGTGGTGTTAATTGGGGCTGGTTAATTGCTGTTGGTGAAGAAATAAGGAGGAGCTACGGTGGTGGATTGGGGGAAATAAGGATGGCTGGAATTAGTTGCGGGTTGCGGGAATTAATGCTGCTGCAATTGGTGGCTGTTGCTGCTGTTTGTGTTGCGTGGCTGCACTTGGAGTTGTTGCGTGAAGTCGGGGAACAGGGGAAGTAAGGAAAGAGTTCCTGCCTGCTGAGTTCACCATCACCATCATCACCATGATGGTGATGAAGACATAAGTATGCAGTAGCTACTCTTGCGAGCACCTCAACTTGGACTTGGAACAAAACACCTACAAAACACACATAAAACCGAGAAATAAAATAAAGTAAAATAAAACTAAAACCAACAAATAAAATTAAAAGAAATAAAATGAAAATGAAAATAATAAAAGAAAGAAAATATAATAAAACGAAAATAAAATAAAGTAAAGGAAATGAAAATAAAATCAAATAAACTAAAATAAAATAGAACTAAATCTATAAAATCTAAAATAAAGAGAAACAACTAAAATAACGAAAATAAAAGAAATAAAGGAGAAAATACTATAAAACCATAGAAAGGTAGAAAAGAGAGAGAAAGCATAAAATCGAGCATTTATTGAGCAAGAAAGCAATGAAAAGAGGACAAAAAGGACCTAAATGCTCATCAAATGTGTGCCATTTATGACACACATCAATAAGTATAATTGGGCTAAGTGTAGTTTGAGTGGGATTAGGAATTGGGCTTGGATTTGGACTTGGCCTATTATTTAGAGATATGATCTATAAATAATAGTCATGCCTAGGGTTGATGATTAAATCACAATTAACATACAGTGAATTGTGAATCTAAGCAACCAACATAAAAAAAGGCCCTCACCCTATCTCTCTCACACGCACGCCCCTCACTTTCCCCTCTCACCCATGGCCGGCCACCCCTAGTGGCCCACTTGGTTTTGCGCGGTGGTTCTTGGCTAGTTGATCGTTCGTTCATCTCCGTAGAAGGTCGATAGAAGGGTTCTTTCGCGACTAACTAGCATTAGTGGAGGTCTTAATCTGTGCCCGTGGACCAAGTAGAGGAATCACGTTTGAGGTTCTTTATCTCCCCATTGTTCTTGCTCGATCACCGTGGAATCACGCTTCAAAGGTATAATTCTTACTTCTTTATGTGTTATGCATGAGATCCTTGTTTTGGTGCTATGTGAATATGATTCATTTTATTTCCGCATTCAGTACCTATAATCTCCTACACTGAACTGCCCTGATAATCTGAAGGTGTATCAGGCAGCCATGTACCTTAAGGACGAAGTTGACATATGGTGGAGAGATAACTCTGAGCTAGTGAAAGCCAAGCCTAACTTTGGGTGGGAAGTGTTTAAAACCGCTTTGAGAGACAAATTTTACCCTCCTTTCCTAAAGAAACAAAAAGCTCAGAAGTTCATAAACCTGGAAATGGGGCAGATGACAATCTCTGAGTATTACAATAAGTTTATAGCCCTTGCTAGGTTTGCTCCTAAGGTGGTACCAATTGAAGAACTGAAGGCTCTGATGAGCGTCATTTATGACACTCATAGGGTAGTCTTTTAGGGTTATTTCTTTCCCTTTTTTATGCTTTCTTCTCTTATTTTTGGTCCTTTTTCCTTTAGTTTCTCTTTTTCCTCTTTTCTTTATGATTCTCGTGTTTTTCTCGTGTTTTCCTTTTATTTGGCTCTTTTTCCCTTTTATTTCCTTTCTTTGTTTGCTTGTGTAGGTACTTGGAGAATCGCCTTTGCAAAGGAATCAAGTTGGGACCTAAATGATTAAGCAAGGAAGAAGCATTTGGCTAGTGAGGGCTTGGAGAGGCCTCGGAGAGGTCTCCAATGTATCACTAGCAGGCCAAGGGCGCGGGTCAGCAAGCCACGGGCGCGGGCTCAAGATGCACAAAACTGCCAGATTTTGGCAGGAACTACCCGCGGTTGCCCCGCGGGCTCTCCGTGGGCGCGGGAAATCTGGAGAGGCCTCTTCATTTCAGAGAGACCGCGGCCCCCTGATCAAGCTTTGGGAACAGGGGACTTGCCACGGGCGCGGGTTCATCAGGAGCGGGCGCGGGTATTCATTGCTGCGGGCACGAGATTTGCCCAGACAGCCCGCGGAGTGTTCCGTACCCATTTCTCCGCGGGCGCGGGTTTCTCGGGAGAGGGCGCGGGATTGGCCGATTTCTTCTTGCTTATAAATAGAATTGTATTTCCTTTTTGAAACCAACTTTTTGATAATATTTCATTAGCTTAGTTTTAGAGAGAGAATTTAGAGAGAAGTTAGAGAGAAGTTCTTGGTTTTGGATTTGTAACTCAACATTTGCTCAATCAAGTTTGGATTTCTTCATTTTCAATCATCAATATTAGTGAGAATCTCTTCCTTCTTTCATCTTTTACTTACTTGCTATTTGATTTATGCTTGTTGCTTGTTTTTCTTTGGATTTGAGTTTGATATTGTTGAATATTTTGATTTCTCTTAGATTTTGATATAGAATGATGATCAATGCAATTTCTAGTTATTTGTTCTTGAATTTCACCATGATTAGTGAGTATATTAGTTGCTAGGGAAAGGGGGAAGCATGTTTGATTAATGAAATTGCTAGTTGATGCTCTTTTATGTCTTTAGTTGCTAAAATTGACCGTGATTCCTACGAAAGTGAGTTAGTGTATATTCCCATCTTCTCTAGTTTTCTTGTTTCTTTCTTTGCTTGAATAATGTCATCATTTTTCCCTTGGGTTGGATTTTGTTTTGCTCGAGGACGAGCAAAAGTTTAGCTTGGGGGAATTTGATTCGTGCCATTTATGACACCTTTAGACTATGTTTTCTTTATATTTCTATGCTCGTTTTCAGTCGTTTATGTC
The DNA here is from genome assembly GCF_948465745.1 of Chenopodium album. Taxonomy (NCBI): domain Eukaryota; kingdom Viridiplantae; phylum Streptophyta; class Magnoliopsida; order Caryophyllales; family Amaranthaceae; genus Chenopodium; species Chenopodium album. Next base: position 22,788,706 of record NC_137857.1, on the reverse strand, counting down.
GTGTTTTTAGAGAACAATGCTCGATTTGCGTGATTTTGTGTTAGTTTAGAGAAATGCATGCTTTTAATGGTTTCTTATCATTTTCTTCATTTCTCAGCTATTTCCCTCGCTTCTCCGTTTCTTTGTGTTGTTTTGAAGGTCCGTTGCGGGCTATATGCATTGAAATTGAAAATAGCACCCACTAGCATCAATATGCACTTTTCGGAATTGAATTTGAGTTTGAAACAAAGGAAAACGAAGGATTGCAAAGTATCAAATAGGATCTTTGTGCATTGTTTCAGCCATATCTCAAGTTCTACAGATCGGATTGATGTGATTCAAGTTGGGTTGGAAACTAGACTTGAAGAGCTTTCCAATGATAGGTCGCAAGCCTTCATACAATTCATAGATTGAGAGTTACAACCTTCCAAAGTTAGCCCTGAAATTCTGCCGCGGGCGCGGGGTTGCTGCAGCTTCAAATCCGCCAAATTTGGGCAGTAAGCACCCGCGGTTGTCCCGAGGTTTCCCCGCGGGCGCGGGCATTGACCTTGCGGGCGCGGGTTTTGGGCGCGGGTGCGGCCTCGGGCTGTTATGTTCTCCTCCGCGGGCGCGGGTTTCTGGGTCTTTTACGATTTTAAACTTCTTTTCTCCTTTTTTTTATATAGTTTTTGGTTTCCTTTATTCTTCATTCATGTAATTCTTTAGTTTTAGAATAGTTTTTTCTCTCTCTAGATTAAGGTAGTTTAGGAGTAGTTTTAGAGAGAGAAAGTGAAGAATTTCAATGGTGATTGAGAGATTGAAGATTCAATGGTGACAATTGTGTTGGAGATCTTCTCTATTATCAATGAGCATTTCTAAAATCTATCTCATTCAATTACTTTGTTTAATTTGATGTTTGTTCGGTTTGATTTTGATATTTGATGTTTGATTAGAGTAATTGTTC